>NC_056610.1:13638731-14002509 GCF_018340385.1 Cyprinus carpio
AATAGCTTTTCTGCATCAGAAACAGGTAACATGTTTCGTAGCTTGGCAATGATTCTAAGATGGAAGAATGCTGTTTTTGTAACATGGGAAATATGATTTTCAAAAGACAAGTTGCTGTCTAATAAAACACCCAGATTTTTGACTGTAGAGGAAGTAACAGTACATCCGTCTAGTTGCAAATTGAAATCCAAGAGATTCTGTGTACTGATTTTTTGTCCAATAAGTAATATCTCTGTCTTATCCGAATTCAATAGGAGAACATTATTGGTCATCCAATTTTTTTTTAATTTTTAATAAACTCTCTTAGATAATTTAGAAGTTTCATCTGGTCTTGTTGAGATATATAGTTGAGTATCATCAGCATAACAATGGAAACTAATTCTGTATTTTTTAATTATATTACCAAGGTGTAACCTAGGACAAGGGAGGAATCTGTCCAAAGGGAGGACTTAGGACAGATCCTTGTGGCACTCCATATTTTACTGGTGATAAATGAGATGACTCCCCGTTTAAATAAACAAAGTGGTCGCGATTGGACAGGTAGGATCTAAACCATCTTAAAGCCTGCCCTTGAATACCTGTATAGTTTTGTAATCGATCTATGAGTATGTCGTGATCTGTGGTGTCGAACGCAGCACTAAGATCAAGTAAAACTAGCAATGAGATGCAGCCTTGGCCTGACGCAAGAAGCAAGTCATTTGTAATTTTAACAAGTCCAGTTTCTGTGCTATGAAGGGGCCTGAAACCTGACTGAAATTCTTCATAGAGATCATTATTTTGCAGGAAGGAGCACAACTGAGCAGACAAAATTTTTCTAAAATTTTAGACATAAACGGAAGATTTGAAATGGGTCTGTAATTTGCCAGTTCACTAGTATCTAGTTGTTGTTAAGAGGCTTAATAACCGCCAGCTTGAATGGTTTTGGGACTTGACCTAGAGATAACAATGAGTTGAAAAAGCGTTTCTTCTGCTACAGGTAACAACTCTTGCAGTAATTTAGTGGGTACAGGATCTAATAGGCATGTTGTTGGTTTAGATGCAGTAATAAGTTTGTTTAGCTCATCCTGTCCTATATTTGTAAAGCACTGCAGTTTATCTTTGGGTGCGATGAATGAAGCTGAAGTATTAGACGCTGAAGAATCTACATTTGTTATTGTTATTCTTATGTTATCTATTTTATCAGAGAAGAAATTCATGAAGTCATTACTATTAAACTGTGAGGGAATATTTAGATTGGTTTGCATCTGGTTATTTGTTAATCTAACCATTGTGCTAAATAAAAACCTTGGATTGTTTTGGTTGTTTTCTATGAGTTTTTGGACATGCTCAGCCCTGGCAGTTTTTAGAGCCTGTCTATAGCTGGACATACTGTTTTTCCACGCAATTCTAAAAACTTCCAAATTAGTTTTTCTCCATTTGCTCTCAAGATTACAAGTTTCTTTCTTGAGAGAATGGGTATTACTGTTGAACCATGTTGCAGAACAACTTTTCTCTAACCTTTTTCAATTTGATGTGGGCAACAGCTACTAATGTATTAGAGAAGATTGTGCCCATGTTGCTAGTCATTTTCATCTATAGTTCATATGTGTTTATGAGTACGCAGAGTAGTTTAGATAAATCAGGCAGGTTATTTGTGAATCTGTCTTTGGTGGTTGGAACAATAGTTCTGCCCGGACGATAACGCTGAGCCATATAATAGCAACAGGCAGCATGCACGATCAAGTCTGACGGGAGGTACTATGCTCAATTCCATGCGATATAGTCTAGCGTATGATGGAGTGATGAGTGGGCCCGGTGGGGGCGTTTTACTTGACTCCAAAAGAGTTTATTAGGTCAGTAAACCCAAGTCCTAATGGTCATTGTATTATAAAACGCCAATTCGTTTCAACATCAAGCAGAGGAAATCAATCTGACGGTCACTATATATTGTTGCAACACCGCTGCCACGATCAGTCTGACGGGCACACTCACAAAACAATATCTTTGTAGAATACAAAAATAATCATTTGGTTTGAGCCAGGTTTCAATCAAACAAAATAAAACAAAAACTATTCTCTGTGATCATTTCATTTGCAATAACTGACTATGTGGTTCGCCAAGGTTTTTTTTTTTTGTTTGTTTGTTTGTTTTTTGTTTTTTGGAGCAACTGGAATGTCACTGTTGTGACATATCCTATAAAAACCTAAAAAAAAAAAAAAAAAAAAAAAAAATCACATACTAAATAATCACAAAAGCAAAATCTTGAGAATCTGACACCTTCTGCTTCTGGAGACAAAATGGTGGCGCTGGAGACTAAAATCTGACACCTTCTGCTTCTGGAGACAAAATGGTGGCCCTGGAGACTAAATGGTTCCTGATGGTTTTACACCTAATTCTTTTGCAGTTAACGTTTTTTCTTCTCCACATTTTTTTTTTTTTTCTTGACCCTGCATTTTGCTGTCCAGTGGTCATGCCTTAACTTTGCAAATTCAAGTATTGCATCCTTCTCATGGGCATTTAATAATTTTTTACTTTTCAGTCTGAGTTAAATCTCTTTTTGGGCTCATTTTATCTGTAAAGGAAAATGTGCCTAATAATTCTGCACACCTGAATATAAGGATTTTTTTCACTTTCAGCCTTCATGGACAATTATATATCACTTATAAATGATTAAATACAAAATGATTAGTAAGATTGATGTAGTTTGGAATTGGTAAAATCTACTTGGAAAAAAAAATACGATCAGAATATCAACGTGCCTTATGCACGCTGTATATTTGTATTTATATTGGGAAATTTGATTTATTTAAAAAAAAAAAAAAAAAAAAAAAAAAAAAAATTTTGTACCAGTTTCGATTGGTTTCTTCTTTATCCACTTTACAATAATCTTTTTAATAATATGCTATTTTCATTAATATTAGTATATTTACATTATTCATATTAAATAATATATAATTTATTTAATAATATAAACTCAAGTACTAAAACCTAAAAAGGGAAAAAGATGATACAAGTTACAATTTAAAAGTTAAAATTCATGAATAGACATTTATAGAAAAAGTGGGATTAAAGGGCCCTTAACTTTAACACAAAGCACCATCTCAAGTTAAAATATTCTTACAGGATGATATGGTTCTAAATAGAAATGTTACCACATGTAAAGGACATTTAAGGAACCATCTTTGTGTGTGTGTGTGTGTGTGTGTGTGTGTGATATTTGTGTAGTTGTCTGGTGTGTGTGTGTGGTGGTGTGTGATATTTTGATTTGCATATAACCCGAACTTTCTCCCTGTTGCACCCTCATACCAAAAAGGCCAGCTCCGTCACTACTCCCATATGCCCTATATAAAAATAAGAGCATCCTCAAGGATCGCAACCAGTTTTAAACTGAAACCTGTCATGACTCTCAAATAGGCCTTTGAAATTACAGAGTTATTTACATTCTGGAGCCACATTAGCGAGAGATTGATTGTATTGCGCATATTAATTAACGTGTATGATCTGGTAGCTCTCAAAATTTTATGATAATAATAAATAAATTTATAATAAAATTTTATTAACAGCATTTTATGTGTTTATATTGGCGTTGGTGAAATATAAGTCTACCATTGATGCTACACATCTTTGTCCTCTCGTCAAGACATCAACCACTGTCAGGTCAAATTATTTCTATAGTGCTTTTCAAAGCTGCTGTAATGCACTAATTCTTAACATTGAGCCGTTTTAGAGCTAAGTAGTTTATTCAGGGAGCTGTTAGAGAGTCACTTCATAAGGATTTAATCGGCTGGTGAGAACGCCAGGGGAGACTGGCAGGGAACCAAAAGCTAAATTTTGCTGTTAACAGGTGAGAAAGAAAAAAAAATCTTAAAAATAAAGGTGCTTAAAAAGTTCTTCACAGTGATTCGATTTGGTTTCACAAAGAACCATTAAAAAGTTCTTTAAAAAACCCGCTTTCACCACAAAGAACCTTTTGTGAAACAGAAAGGTTCTCCAGATGTTAAAGGTTCTTTATGGAACCGTTTAGAAAAAAAAAAAAGATTTTCTATAGCATTGTGAAGCACCTTTCTTTTTATGTGTGTTGTTTGAGGTTTGTCTCTGATTCACTAATGAAACAGACATAGATTTTGTGTCAGTTGTGGTGACAGTTCAGTCTTTATGAAGCCAAACGTGAAAGACAGGAGGAGGGTGTGTATGGTTTCATCCTGTCAACAAGTGCCAAGTGTGATTCTCAACAAGTGTGATTCTCCTTTTTATCATCAGTTATGTGCAGAATTTATGATGCTTATTTTATGTTTATTGCATTATTTTAATGTTGTGTGTGTACATACATTTAATGTGTGTGTGTATTTATCACGTTATAGGGACCAAAGTCCCCACAAGGATAGTGATACCAGTACATTTTTTAGGTCCCCATGAGGAAACAAGCTTATAAATCATACAGAATGAAGTTTTTTGAAAAATAACTTTCCTATGAGGAATAGGTTTAGGTGTAGGGCAAGTAAAAAAAAAAAAAAAAAAAAAAAGTTTGTACAGTATAAAAACCATTACAGCTATGGAATGTCCCCATAAAACATGAAAACACAATGTGTGTGTGTGTGTGTGTGTGTGTTTGTGTATTTTACAGAGACTTTTTCTGGCAACCACACCTGCCTTTTTATTTATTATTTATTTAGCCATTATCATTATTATTATTATTATTATTATTATTATTATTATTATTATTATTATTATTATTATTATTAGTATTATTATTATTGTTATTCCTTTTGTAGGTAATGACCTATGTACACAGGTTCAGGTGAAATTATTTACCATTCAAAATCATTTTAATAATAAAAACAAAATGAAATCTTTCAATCAAACCCTTCACACAGTAATATGGCTTCTCTTCCCTTCTCAAAGATACACATACAAAACATGGGAAAATATATTGAAACATTTTATATATATTTATAGAAATATGTAACATTTCAGCTGTCCTGTGTTTTTTGTATGCCTGGTATATGATTCCAATGTTTGCTCATGTGTAGATTTTGGTGAGTACTAATATTCCTAGTTATCAATTTATTGGTTTGATGAGCTAAAGTCAAATTTAAATAATGCTCATGTATTTATCAATGCAGTGCAGATCTTGATGTTTTTCTGCTCTTGGAAAGAACATGACGTATATTCATTAGGTTAATTATACAAATAACCAGTGATATATGATGAGTAATAAACATAATATATTTGAATAAGTTCTAATTTGTATCATATCGCTGAGAGGAAAAGAAAGGCAAGCAGCTGAAACAAAAGTGATGGATGCATTATCCAGCCAATCAGTTCTTTTCTCCTTCATTTTTCATTATCTTTCTCTCAGATGTTCCTGTAAATGTGGTTTCTGTCCAGTCCTGTGTATTGAGAGTGAGTGTGAAGCATGAAGCTAGAGGAGATACGGGTCTGGTTTCATTCGCCTCAGCACTGTCACACATCATCAGTCGCATTTCTCTTTAACCTGCCAACTAAACAGGTTAACAAGTAAAACCTGAGCTGTGTTCATCTGGATAATGGGTGAGATTTCTCCGTTAATCGCTCATGCAGAATCCTCAATACCTGTGTGTGTGTGTGTGTGTGTGTGTGTCAGTGCTTAAATTACATCAATTTCTATCCTACTCTTTTGATGGGCACATGAAGTTTGATCCTAAGAATAAAGATAAGAATAAAACTGGCAATCACTCAACCATGATCTTCATGCTGATATGTCCAAAAAGGGTTTCTTTTGGATGAAATTCTCATGTAATTGTTCTTTAACGTTTAGGATTATGGAATTTTTTTTTCTGTCCTTCTTGTTTTCTTGACTTACCTCAGTAATGCCGAGCTATTATTAATTTAAAAACAAAGGGAAAAAAGTTAATTTTGATTAAAGATGTCCCTGCAGGGTGCACTGCAGTGGGATGATTGTATAATGCATCTTTCGCAAAAGGCTATTTTCACAGTGTGACACTGAGACAGGACAGCAGGTCCTTGCAGGACAGTGATGTTTCAACAGCTGTACTTCTGAGTTAAGAAAAGCAAGACAGATTGACTTTAAGATTTGATCTTAAAAGGATAAAATGCTAATTTTAGAATCACATTTAAACTAGTTTACATAAAATAGGCAAATATTAAAAGCTAATGTTAAAAATGGTTTGATTTAGGGTCTAAGAGTCATGGCACTTCACTTGCAAAAGCTCGCAATTACCTTTTTTTTATTCAAACACTTCACATTTCAAAACTGATGGATTATATACATATATGATGGATATATATATATATATATATATATATATATATATATATATATATATATATATATATATATATATATATATATATATATACCCTATTAAAATTGTGAATTATTGCTCATTTAAGCAGAAACATTCAGTTCAGCTCTGGATGGGGTAGCTACATAATGTATTCAAGCTTGGATTCATGAATCTGTATTTACATTTATTTATTTAGCAGGTGCTTTTATCTACTGACACCATAGACCTGGATCTGACAGTGGATTCATCGAAAATGGTAATAAAGCCTCTTTCAATTACACTAACGAGAGACAAACAGGAGTTCTCTAATTGAAACGGGCATCTTTTATTCACCTCTTGGTCTAATAAAGACTAATGGATCTGACAGAAAACTAGTGAGAAGGGAAATCAGAGATAAAGTGCTGATAGTTAAGTGCAAGGCATGCTGGGAAATGCTATCTACTGGTGTAGATGCTAGGACGTGTTGTTACAAGGTAGATGTATATACATCACTGCTTCCTCTATCTCTAAGCAACCATAGCTAATAGAATAGAAACTGATGTTGTTGGCACATTTTGTGTGAGAACGATTATTTCAATAAATAATTAAGTTTTCATTGATGTGTCTAAAAGCAATTGCCTAGAACATATTTTAATTTCTTCAGCATACCCAGAAAGCACAGCAGTGATGAAGCTCCTTTGGAAATGTGCATCCCTCTCTGAGATTAGCTGCTCTGCAAAATCAGCTCTCTGGTTTGCATTTGTTAGAGTTTAAATAGGGTCGGTGTCAAACCGACAGAGATTGAATTATGTACCAGGCAAACAGCAATTGAAAGATTAAAATAAATACTGTCAGATTGCCAGAATGGCCATTCTAGATTGTCAGGTGCCACTCAAGAGTTACTCTTGTCAATAATTCCCCAAAGAACAAGGAGCTGTTTGCCTGGTAAGCCAAATTATATTTTAGATTCATGTCTGTGTAGCACACCGAGATATAACTGCTGTAATGGGAAGTCTGTGTTATAGGAATAACTGAGTATCTGGGTCATGAGGGAGGGGGAGGTTAAAGAGAGCTCACTGTAAACTTATTCAAGCTGTTAGATGTAAATTTGCTATGATTCAGAATTAAAAGAGCAAGTGGTTCTTTTATTACAGCATGTTTCTCCCTAGTGTATGTGTGGCAAAACTTTGAGGAAATGGAGCAAGAGATGTGATTCGATTAGAGGAGAGTAGCACTCATCTCATGATCCACTTATGCATGAATATTAAGAAGATCTTACTGGTTACAATAGAATTATTATTATTATCATTAAAAGATAAAGAAATGGCATTAAATATCACCAAAACATTAATAGGGCTCATCTGGATATTTAAAGTTTAAAGGAATAGTTCACTCAAAATTGAAAATTTGCTGAAAATGTACTCACCCTCAGGCCATCCAAGATGTAGATGAGTTTGTTTCTTTATTTGAACAGATTTGGATCAATTTGCATCACTTCTTTACCACTGTATCATGTGCAGTGAATGGGTGAATGCACGTTCAAAAAGCTGAGAAAATGCTTTTCCCCCACTGAGCCGGTGACCCAGAACTGGACTTGACTGTCTGAAGGTCAAGTTCTGGCTGTTGCACAAGGACAAGCTGCCACAATGTTCCTTCAGCCAGGGTTTTACGACATCATGCCATTCATGGGAGAATCGTCATGTAGATGTCGTTGAACTGGGCAGCAATCACAGGGCAGAGAGAGTGTGATGAGTCATGCTTGTCCTGTTGAAAGGTCGTCTTGACAGCAATTTTAGACCAGCTAAGGAAGGGGCAGGCATAAAAATAAAAGCCTGCTGACAACAAGTCTGGGTGGTACTCTATTCACTAAGTCAAACTTATGAAGTATCACATAATTTTATATACCAGTGTGTCAAGTCTGAAAGAACATTTTGGTTGCTAAATAAAACGTCTCCCCTATACTTGTTCGTCGATTTGAAGAAAAGCGATGTAGTTTATTGCAAAGTCCCTCCCCCAGGTTTCTGTGCGTTGTGAATGTGAGTGCGCTCTCTGCGTCCCACATTCAGTCCGTGCGCGCACGGGAGCGCACTGAGCACCTCCGCGGATCAGACGGGTCTGTCCGAATCCTACAATTCGCACACAACTTTCCTTTCCTTTGTTAGAGGAGACTGACAACAAGGGACTAAACAAGTCTTGTTTTTAATCAGTAAGGGGGAGACAGAGAGCACACGCGGGTTTCAACTGTTGCTGGACATCACATCCTCAGTCGCCGTCGTTAACATGCAAGTTCACATCGCCGGCATCCTGATGTGCGGAGTGTCGGGTGAGTTGTGCTTCACCTTGTGTTTTCCTCATTCTTTCATTCAGTCAGAGAAAGCAGTCTGGTTTCGTTATATATAACTAACTCAGTTCAACTTTCCCTATTAAGAGTGCTTATAATTTCAAAAATAGTTTATATTTTATCTCAAGTTTTTGTACCATGTGAGAACTGATTTTTTTTTCGTTGTTTTTGATACGTTGCCAATTATTGGTGGATATTGATTTATTTTATTTACTATTAGGCCTACCCCTTTTTGCCATGTGCAATTTACTCTCAAAAGAGGATTTTTTTTTCTTTCGGTAATTTTTTCGTGCAATCGGTTCGTCTTGGCGACAGTTTATACGTTTTACCTCGAAGACATTTTGAACGAAACACCAAAGATTTGGTGATATGTAAGTCTTCAATGATGGGGTGATAATGAGAGCCCTTATATTTCGTCAATGTAGCATCCATTATGGACGACGAGCGAGCCGCTGTTGCTATGGTTACCTCTTCACGCAAAGGCGATTTCTTGCCGCGAGCGTATGTTTAGCGCAGCCTGACTAACTTGTAATCTAACTTTTTGTGTCAGTGAAACGTTGTTTAAACGCTGCTGAAACACTTATATAAGCTTGTATGAAAAAAGAAAAGAAGATTAGATAGCCTATTTGCATACCCTGCTCCCCTAAACGTTTGCTTAAGTCGGACTCTGCTTTTCAGTGTTCAGTAAATTTGGCTGTTTTGAAGGACGATGAACGAGGATTATTTATAATATATTTACTATATAAAAATTCGCTCTAATGAAAATAATAGGGACACATGAAGGCTATATCAGTGCTGGCTACATACGGTACATTTTAGTCTGTATGCGCCAAAATTCTGCAGAAATTTTGTAAATGCACCTGTGATGCTACAAAATACTGTCTAGGTAACTTAAGGTGAGTAAAAACCACATCCTGTTTTCCTTTCTTATACACCTTGTGTTCACAAATTTCACTTAGCATTGGTTTTGTGTGTGAAAGTCAGTGTGTCAAGGTTTGCCTACATTGAGGGGACAGCCAGCGGTCACCAGGAAAACAGCTGGATAAACATACAAAACAATGTTTTAATTAAAGTTAAAAAAGCAAGAAGGTTAGGTTTGAGGGTATAGGTTAGCAGATAGGAAATATCTTGGATTTAGTAGGTCTATAAAAACAATAGAAGTCAGAAAGTCCCCACTGTGACAGACAAAAACAAATGCATATGTGTTTATTTCAATATCTAGTGCTTTAGTACATTCACAAATAATGAATTCCATTGATTTTATAGTGCTTCTAATAATAAAATAGTTTAGCTATGTCTTACATCGATTGTTTCTGTGTAGTCTGTGTTCTCCATTTTGTACTTACGGTTTAAAGATTTATCCTAAGTGGCACTCAAAAGCAGATAAACTTTATCCGAGATAAACGTCTTGATCCAAGCACCACTCAATACAGCTGAAACGGGATGCAGGTCCTCCAAGAAAGATATTTATAGATTTTTACTCCTTTGATAACAAATGAAGTGAAGGGAGGAAATGGAACAGGATGTACATTTTTTGTGATTTCCTCATAGATTGCATCATGGCAGTTTTGATTTATTTAACTAAACCCAACTTACAAAATTTTTATGTTATCAGGCCGCTTCAAAAAGAGGGGGTTCTTAATGATCTTTTAGACATCATGTGTTTGCGTTTAAATGAATAGGAAATTACAGTAAGTGTATTACACATGCTGAGCAGAATCATCTTTTATGCTGAAATGTTGTGTGTGGGTGTGTGTGTGTATATCCTTATTACAAACTTTTTGCCACATTTTCAATAAGATGATTTTCAAACGTATCTAATTTCTTTCTGTTATATAAATCAACCTAGACCGTAGCGTGCTTTACTCCCATTTAGAAAAGAAAGAAAGTAAAAAAGCTCCTGTGTGATAAATCGCCCTGCACCGTCTGCCCCCAAAGCTTTTGCTACACTACAGCAATTCTTCATGTTGACACACAACTACTACTTCTGTTGGGCTGTTTATTCATAGATCTATAGGTTGCCTTGAGAATGACTTGCAGTAATTTGAGTCATACAGAGGGTTGTGATGAAATGTTCAGTGAAGAATAATAAAACCTTTCTTTGATTTTTATCGGTCATTAGAAAAAAAGTAGCTGCAGTACAAGAGCTTTGTGATGTACATTTAAAATAGTTATATTTCAATCTGCATTTGAGATAGGCGATTTTTCTTCATCATACGGGTCTGGCATTGTTTTTATACAGAGGCCACCAGTTATACATGTCAAAATAGTGTTTAACATACAGAACCTTTCTTTTTTTTATTCTGTCATTTTGTATCTTTGAAAACGTTATAAAACAGCACAATGTCAGGGGGTATATTATATTTACTGTATAATATATTACCAGTTAACACAAGAAAAAATTCAGTTTAAGTTGACATGATTTAACATACAGTATTAAAATTAAATTAATATGTAATGAAATCTTTGTGAATTACTATAGCCAAAATAAAAAATACTATTATGTTTGCAAAAAAAAATACTATACCTCACAGTCCAAGAAACAGACCAATGCAACAGTGTAACTTGAGACTGAATTTATAATGCTAAATTTCTCTCTTCTCTTTGTCTTTGTCTCTTCTGAAGTGGTGCTGACCATGTTTAATGTATCAGAGGATCGGACTCACTGCCCACTGGGCTACTTCCCCTGTGGAAACCTCAGTACCTGTCTTCCTCAGCTACTACACTGCAATGGCGTGGACGACTGTGGGAATCAGGCAGATGAGGAGAATTGTGGTTAGTTCAGAATGATTCCTGTCAGTCTCTTGTCATTTCTCCTGTGTGCTATTCTTCACTTTTTTTTTTTTTTTTTTTTTTTTTTTTTTTTTACTTTGTACTGTAAGCCAGTGGTGTTGAGCATAGATTTGCTTATCTAAAGCCGATTTTACTCTGGCAACACCAATATTTAAACTGCATGATACAGATTTTTTAATACCACACATAGACAGAATAAATTGATTTATTTTTGGTCAATTAATCTGATTGATTGAGCAACCTTTCAAGAGTGGTGATATAACACCTTGTCTACATTGGACGTGAGCGATGCGACGTGTAAAAAGCAATAAGAACCCAGAATCAGTAAACATACCCTGTACTATTTCTGAGTATTTGTAACATTTGCTGTGATTCATACAGCATATACTGTACAATGGATGCCCATTGTAGACATGTCCAGCTTTAGCAGCACTGGAACTTTTCATGTGTTTTTCACTCTGCTTGTGTTGTGCTGAGTGTTCCAGACAGACTGATTGTCAGTCAGTGTATTAGTGATGGGAAATATTTTTTAGTGCTAATCTAAAATGCAATTTAAAGTTACTCATGAAGTGCTTATTTATTGAACTGTTGTATATAAGCAATATCACTTTCGCAGTCATGTTAATATATAGTTGTACTTTTTTAAAAGAGCCCTGTTTTCAAGCAACCATTTTAATATTGTTTGAAATAAAACATCCTGAGATATTTAGAGTATTCAGCAATAAAGAAACAAGATTTGAGGTACCCTATTGCATAACAGTGTATTGTTCCTGTTCTGCTTTTTCCCTGCATGTTATCTTTTATTCTTGCAATATTTTCTCCTCCTGTCCTTCTTTTTTTTGCATCTCATCTTTTGATTCTTGTGCAGTGTTTCTTCTTTTCAGATTCTGACTATTTCTGCTCCTTTTCTCCATTTTATGTCTGTGAGGTACAACCATGTCAGTTGACTTTGCTTCCATTTCTGGATGCTGATTATAATACATAATCAGTCAAACTGAAACAAAGATTTCTGCAGTTTTCATCTATACAAATTGTCATATTTAATTTACCATCTCATCCATCTCTCTGAATAGGGAAAAGCCTAGTAGTTAAGCAGCTTGGTTTATCACCAGACTCCAAGCCCCAATTGATTTTTTTTTTCTCCACAGGATTATCTTCTAATAGTCTCAAAGGTATCTGCTGACAAAGCACTGATGAAGAACCAATTAAGTTGTAATTATCCTCGCACCTCAAAATCAAATAGCATTCCTTGACTTGTTAACAATTGCTAATTATTTTTTTTTTAATATAAGAGATAACCCACAGTGCTGTTTTCTTTGTGAAGAGGTGGTAATTTCCCATTGATCACTCAGTAATCATTTACTTAACCAACATGTAACATTGACCTTAGTGGTTATGTAGGCAGTTTTGATAATGTCACACTTGTCAGAAACAGTGCTAGCCCAGCCGTTTGTCAACTGTCTCATGGCATCTGTCACAGCGACTGTATCAAACTCAGTCTTAAGTGTCATCATTTGGCCCCTACAGCGGCAGGCACCGTGTTTAACCTTGTCTTTCTCTCTTTCGAGGCCTTTGTACGATGGAGAACAGGGAGGAGATTAAAAGCCGTTGTGTCGGCACCAGACTGTAAAAGGTCAGGACGAAGGGAAATGTCAAAGTGTACATAATATCTTAAGACATTTGCTTAGACCTGTGTGTTGAGTCAAGCAGAACAGGATAGACAGGAAGTGAGAGATCCTCTAATGCTTTTCCAAATCCCCACGACTGGTATTCCGAACATTTGAGATTCCACTCCCACCTTTCTTATCGCATTCCGCTTGTCGTAACTGAGCTATCAAAGCCTTTTCAGGGCCAGAAAGGTCACTGTCAGATATCGCTGTAAACGATAGGCATTAATTAACCAGGCTTAGCACCTGGCATGAAGACGCTTGCTCTCGCTGTTTGGCGAAAAGTTGGATATAGATGAAAGGCCAAGTGACCTAAATGATAAGCTGTACTTGAGCTCTCGTAAGATGATACAAGTATTTTTCCAAACTAGGAAGAGAAGAAAAAATACCTTTGAGATTTTATAGATAATGAAGTTTTGGATAAACAATTGAATCTCTATATAAAACGAAAGTGGAGATGCGGGCCCACCCGCAGTCAATCTCATTCTGTCTCTCTCTCATCCACTCTCTCATGAGGATGAAAGACAGGGACATGGGCACATTTTGACTCTGGGTGACGCCACAGAGAAAGCCATTTGTCATTTTTGCCATGAATGCTTTGAACCTCAAGAGCTTTGTCAGTTTGTAAAATCCAAGTCCCTCAGGAACAGAGTGTCCATCTGGGCTCATATACATTTTGTCATCGATAATGGTGTGTGGCTTTGATTTAGCATCATAATAATCTTGGAAACTGAAGTTAGAGCGCTGCACAACAGACAGTCTTCCATTGTGGTGCTGGTTTATTCTATTACAAAAAATCTTTTGTCTCAAGCTTTTTTCCTTATCTCAAAGTGATTTTTTTTAAACCTTTTGGAGCCAACCTTGACTTCAGTGTGCCTTTTTTTCTTGTAGAAAACTCTTTTGTGAATTGTTTCAACAGTGTAGATTGCGATTGTTTTGTTAGCTGGAGATAAGAATAGGACTGTGTTTTTGGAGGCTGGATTCTCTCTCAGTAATCCAATGAATCCAAAATATCTCACAAGGCTTTCTTCTGATTATGAGTTTTGCAAAACCAAATAAACAAAGCATTACATTAATCACGCCAGCCAACAAACTGCTTTGTCATCCCACCTGCTTATTATAAGTACTTTCATCAAGTTATGGTGTATTTTATACAGCCATATTTGCTTTTGAGTTTAGCAATACTAATATAATGCTATCTCAAAGGAACATTTTATTTCTCAAGGGTTTTTCCTTTATAGCATGAGAAATAATGTAGTTATGTTTAGTGATACTTCGGGATATCTGAGCACAATTCGAGATATTGCTGAGATCTCTTAAGGACACAACTCTTTTTCCCAAGAAAAAAATTTGAGATGTGAAAGTCTAAAAATCTTTGTTTCTCATATCAAGTAACAATGGATTTCTACATGACAAGGAGCAATTGAAAATGAATTATCTCAGTATATTGATTAATTGCCTTCTAGTTTTAAGGAACAGCCCATCAACAAGGCCTTGATGCACAGCTGGATATGCAACTCCAGGCAGCTGCTGAAAATACTTCAGTCTCTGATAAATTAGTTAAAGGTTTCAGTGAGCATATTATCATTAATTCTCATATGCTCAATGTGTACCTTTTTTGTTTCATTTTATGTACAAGATGAAAATCCATTTTGTTTGGTTCTGAAAATGCAGAATGCAGTGTTAATAAGGTACCACGCTGTGCATTGATTTAGTGTCCATTCATTACATACCTATTACATTATTTATAATTAAATTACAATTTCAGTATAGAACTGCACATTTTTGGCCAAGGTACCTTTAAATAAAACTAATAATACAAGGGTGGCTGCATTCACCTTTGCGAAGTTTGAGAATTTTTAATTTTGTGGGGTTGTTATATTAAATGGGACAGAATCTGTGCCACACTGAATTGCAATCCTTCTAGAATAACATTATGAAAAGAAATAAACTCATGATGTTGTTCTTTTAGCAACCTGGATTATGCAAAACATTCCAAATCCAGTGATAGGTTCCTCTTCACAAACACTCTTTTTAAGCCAGTTACTTTTAAACACATTTTTGTTGACAGTCTCATTGAAGCTTGGAATTATTCAAAAGTGCATTCCAGTTTTGTGTGCAATATGCATCAACCAGTCTGTGAAAGGACTGTGGGTGGTCTGTGAGGGTGCCGTAATGATAAGCCAGAAGAAACTGATTGGTGCATACAACTCTAACAAAGATGAATGTGCTAACCTAATAATTGATTAGCTTTCTCTCAGCGGACCCCATAACCTTGGTCACACCCCACCAGTTTCCCCTAGGCATGTGATTGAAAAGTGATTGCATTTACTGTATGTGGTACATTTTCTGTGCTGAAATGTAATGGACAAAGCAGTAAGGAAATATAATGATGTGCCTAAACTGATAGATCTATCTATCTATCTATCTATCTATCTATCTATCTATCTATCTATCTATCTATCTATCTATCTATCTATCTGTCTATCTGTCTATCTGTCTGTCTATCTGTCTATCTGTCTGTCTGTCTGTCTGTCTGTTTCATTTAGAGACTTTTGAAGTATGTATCTTGTTACACATGAATGTGTAGTATATCTTCATCATTTTGCATATTCATAGCCCAATATGGATAAAAAATACATCATAGAAATTCTATAATTAAGTAAATGCAAATACAGTGCTTAAACATTTACAAAACTAGACACATTATTATTCAGGTATGCTTGAGTGTGAAGTAGTTCATAGAGGGGTGGATGAATAATGCATTATATTTCAAAATAGATCTTCTTAATGACATAATCAGGAAGTTAAATAAGATGTCTCACTCATCTAGTACTGTTGAAGGGGTATTACAGTTCTTGAAGCAACATAATAATACATTTGAAGGTGTTTTAGGGATTGTTTTAGCAGATATGGATGAATGAATTAACTGAAATGTGTGACCTAACAGCAGTCAGATCAATGAGCGGGTTGTTGATTGGAGAGTTATTAGAAGACAGTGATCAAAGGGCCAATGACATTGAAAAAGCATCACAACTCTTCATAGAAACCGAAATGTTTCGAGAAAAAAGAGAGTACAGTTTTGAGTTGGGCTTTGGTGTAAGGATGGTAACACAGGGTGCAATCTCTCTGCTCTGAACAGCAATTGTTTCAGAGGCAGCCTTGTTTTCCCATGAGGCTTCCTTGCTAATTTCAGGCCAGACCCACACCTGCTGCTCTCTCATTGTTCAGATATATGTTATCTAAAATTGGTGAATGTAGTAATTTAGCGTTTAATGAATAAATTATGACTTCATATAAGCTCAGTGGCCATACAAAGATTTTTGTCTTAAAATAGCGAGTCCTACAAATGCTTTTGACTCTGCAAGTGGCTGACCCTGTCATCCAGATCTTTGTTTATGAATAATGGATATTTTTGATGAAAAATTGTATCAAAGCCTGTATCTTAGACGTAAGGACATTTTGTTTATATCAAGATGAATAAGTTTAATAAGTTCTTTGCAAGCTTAATGGGTTGTAGAGATGATTAATTATAACCTAAACAGATTAATGTTTTTTTTCTGTGTCTCGACATATGATTAATTTTTTAAGCAGCTTGAGCTTTTGAAAAAAAAAAAAGAAAGAAAGTTTCTTACAGTTAAAGTCTTAAATTTACTTACATTGCATGAATTGTGATGAGAATGTGCTACTTGATCTCATTAGTATTCATTATTCGTATGTCGTATAATTTTTAAGACACATACTGTACATCTTTTTATGTTTGGATAAATTATGCTCAGTACAAATGTATGAACAGCTGGTAAGATGTAAGCACTTTTACTTGCGTTCTTCAGAGATGTACAGAGATGTAATTTTCAGAATCATTTGGATTTCATTAAATATGTTTGCCTTTATTGTTATTTGTTTAGACCAATTATCTCCATCATTCACTGAAAAAGTAAATTATAAGAGATTGTGATTAAGTTTTACATAAATTTTTTATGTGCTGTCACTATTAAATATCATTGGCAGTATATGCACAAATAAGCATGAGCAAATTGTATATAATCAAATTTTATAAAGTTTTTGTAGTGATTGCAGATTTGACAGTCCATTTGAGGTGTGTGTGTGTGTGTGTGTGTGTGTGTGTGTGTGTGTGTGTGTGTGTGTGTGTGTGTGTGTGTGTGTGTGTGTGTGTGTGTGTGTGTGTGTGTGTGTGTGTGTAAAAAGCTTTTGTCTTTATCTCTATTTGTGTAATCTCCATCAATGAATCTTAGACTAAAGATCTGAGATGCATGGGAGAGAAAAATAACTCTGGCTTGAATTCCACTCTCTCATTATAATTCAGAAAATTTATAAGACACTGAGTGGCTCGGATGAATAGATAGAATGAAAAATAAAGGCACTGCATGGAAACATTAATGAATGTTTCAAAGTCGACCAGTTTGACACTCTCTTTTTTTATTACTCTTTATCTAATTGGGGTGAGGATCAGTGTTGTTGATCTGCAGGGGTTTTGGAGTTGACATTATTTACATCTGTGCTTCGGAGAACGAGTTTAAACATAAACAGTGCGATTTGCGTTTCCCCAGTAATGGCGGATGGGGCAATATGTGTTTCTGAGTTCTGAGTTCTGTGGTGATTGAGAGGTCCAGTGGGAAATCTCTGACAGAATTCATCAGGACAGAGGATTGAGGATTAACCGTAAGATTAGAGTGAGATGTCTTAATCATATATCTCTTATCTCTATCTCTGGATTCTTACATAGCAGTGGAAAAAAATAAGCCAGGCATGAGTGAATTTTCAGCAGCCATGTTTAGCTGACAGTTGTGCTTTTTTTGTGGAAACCCTGATATATATTTTGAGGATTCTTTGATAAATAGAAAGTAAAAAAATATACTCGAAATGGGAATCTTTCATATCATCATAAATGTATTTATTGATCAGTTTAACCCTCTATGAGACTAATTGTGAATCCACAGCTTGAAACAAATTATTTACTTTATATTTTATATTTAGGAGTTTTTACATCTGACATTTGACCTTTTTTTAGGGTTTCATCATTTATAACTCACTTTGTACAATTAGGGTAAATTATTTTTGGCAAATTGTCTGAATTTCTCTGCATGAAAACCATGTCTGAGTGTTTCAAACCATTTAAACAACTTTAACATTGTGTTTCATCTTGAAATTTCAAATAAATTATCATAGCACAAGAGAAAGTCAACAAGACTCTTCTTTTCCAGTGTATTCCACACATCCCACAAGTAAGTAGATGTTGACTTGTGCAGTCATCACTGGAGCATCGCTGCCTTTTAGTATAGTAATGCCAATAGACATTGGCATCTTTCCTGACCTCTGGTTGTTGTATGGATCACATCTTTCAAACTGGCATACATAATGAAGTGACGTGACGTGGCCAAGTATGGTGACCCATACTTGGAATTCGTGCTCTGCATTTAACCCATCCAAAGTGCACACACACAGCAGTGAACACACACAAAACTCTAACACACAAAATTATCAGTGGGCAGCCATTTATGCTGCGGCGCCCGGGGAGCAGCTGGGGGTTCTGTGCCTTGCTCAAGGGCACCTCAGTCGTGGTATTGAAGGTGAAGAGAGCACTGCACATTCACTCCCCCCACCTACAATTTTTACTGATTGAAGGTGGTCATTTGACATCATTAAAATTAATTTTTGTTGGTTGAACATTAATATTGTATTTTCTTAGCATCATTTATAAATATCCTATAGAGGGTTAATGCATCTTTGCTGAATATTGTTAAAAGAAATAATACTGACAGAAATCTTTTGAAATGTGCTGCATATTTTAATAGGCAGACAGTAATGGGCTCATATTAGGAGGAATCAAATATAACTGCAAAAACAACTTGTCTTGCAGTTTACTTGTTCTGAACTGTTCACAACTTTCAGATGTCTGCCAAATACAGTATATAGGTAAGAGCAAGACGTGTGAAAGTCGACCCAACCTTGAGCTGTTCTTTGAGGATGTCAGTATGCATGGCACTGTTAAAACTAGTCAGTGTCAGAACATGTCTTTCCCACTGTTTCAAGTTGCACCTGCCACTTTACATTTCCTTCTATAGAATCCAAATGTTAGGGGCTGATCTTATTTTAAACAAGTCCCTTGAGCATTACAGTCTGATCTTAACAGTTTAAACAGAACACTGCACAGGAATTTTTGGAGGAAGGAGTAGTCAAACTAGCGACACTGCTCTTTTTGCATGCAAAAAGGTGTTTCTTAAAAGCACAGCTGCCCAAAGAAAGAGAGTGAGAGAGAGAACTGTTTTAATCTAAGGTCAGATTAAGAGAAGAAAGACTGAGGGACATATTTACTAACAGCTTGTGCCAGCGCAAACCGTCTTTTGGCATTAAAATAGTACTGTCAGGATTTACTCAGTGAAGATTTAGCGCTGAAAAGGCGTGGACACGATTATTTTTTATGCCTGACATTACTGAATATGCATTTGTAGGAGTTTCCCTTTCAGACACAAAATTTATGGGAGAGTAGTATTAAAATGAATCATGCAACACAATTTACTAATGTTTGCGATCATCAAAAAAGCATGTCTTAAAGCAGGCGGTAATTTGCACTGTTCTTGGTAGATCGCACTGGTCATTATGGGAATGATCTGGCTGCGTCTGTGTTCTTTAATATGTGCACTGTCAGTAAATCACACGCAGAATTTTGCCCTCATCAGCGCTTTTATGGAATTGTGCACTTATGCTAATTTGTCCTGTTTAGTAAATCTGGCTTTAAAGGTCCTTGCACACTGAGTCCCAAATTTTTGTATGCGTATTTCATATTCATTTCCCCTAAAAATTCATCACACACAGAAACCTTCCGCACTGAGGCTGATGCATATTAATTAATCCGTTGCAAAATGAAGTCTTCATGCAGTGAGGAGGATTTTGTTGTCCTCTTTCTTCTTAAAAAGAGAAAAAGAAAGAGAAAATATTGGGTCCATCCAATCCTGAGATATAGAGAGGAGCAGCGGGATTATCACGGGTGATTCAAAGTTTACTTCAGGATGTCAGTGGCTCAGTTTGATGCTTTGCTAGCGATACTGGAGCCACGTATTAAAAAGAAGACCACCAATTTCTGTGAACTTAGTGTGCAAGGACCTTTACAGTGCTTTGTGCTACGAGACGAATTGGATCAACTTGTCAGACGCCATTCTGGAATTTGGTGTTCACTTGTTCGGTGACTCTGAATTGTCAAAGTACCTCTCAAAATGCTTGCAACGGATGCAAAAAACGCAGAAAACCAAACCCGATCCAATTTTTTTATGACGGACAAAAGTTTTGAAGGCAGTGTGTAAACATGATTGACATAACGTGAAGTCATATTTTTTTTTTAACAAGCGAAAATTTTGGAAAAATTTGTGTGCAATGACCTTGAGAAGAAAATGGTCATGAAAAACTAAAATATGATAAATTCAGCAAATGATTCCTGTAGAGCTGAAAAGCATCTTATCACAACTTTTTACCATGTAGCATTTCTATTGTCCTTTAAAAAAGATTAAGCTTGTTTGTAACCATCACTTCAGTTACAAGCTAAGGGGTATTAGGATCTGAGGTCGCAGAACAGCAACTGAAACCAGTAGCGATGTTGACTTTAACTTTTGATATTTGTCTTAGGAGAGAAAGAATGTCTGCTG
This sequence comes from Cyprinus carpio, assembly GCF_018340385.1. Lineage (NCBI taxonomy): Eukaryota > Metazoa > Chordata > Actinopteri > Cypriniformes > Cyprinidae > Cyprinus > Cyprinus carpio. Next base: position 13,659,439 of record NC_056610.1, read on the forward strand.
TGATACATGATTAAGGCTAATGTCTAAAGTTAGTAAAATGAAAGACGTCAAAATGAAAGTTCTAGAGTGGAAGTGGTTTTTCACTGTATATTCATAGTACATACCATACACTACTTCAATAATAAATCAAACATACACAAAAACAATAAATATAAATGTGTGTGTGTGTGTGTGTGTGTGTACTATCACATTTTCCACAAAAATATTAAGTAACTGTTGACAATAACATTAATAATAAAAAGAAAAAATCTTCATATTAGAATGATTTCTGAAGGATCATGTGACATTAAAGACTGGAGTAATGGTCACTTCCAACCTTAAACTTAAGAACAGTGTACTTCTAGAAACAAACGTTTGGATAGTTTTATGATTGTAAAACATCCCATGTAAAGTTTCAACATAATGAACTTTAACAATCCTAAAAGTATCATAAAAGTAGTCCATATGACTTGTGCACTATTTTTCAAAAGTCATTTTTAAAGTCATACAGAAATTTTGTGTGAGGAAAAGACTAAGAAGTCTTGTTTTAGGTGCACTTTTTCTTTTAATTCAGTTGTGTCTAAGCATTAATACTAACATTCTCTCGGTAGCCTTTGGCACACAGTCCTGCAGCACCATAGAGCAGTGATCTGTAGCTTAATAAAGAAATGATGGAATGAAGCAGAGGCATTTGTCATGTACATGAACATCCGCTGACTAACACAACCGTGTCATAATTTGTCTGAACCTCAGTATGTGAAACGGTTTATGTGTCAAGGCTTTTCTCGGGCACATTAATTACAGTTATCTTTCTCATCTTGCATTTTTCAAAGCTGCCATTTCATGGTTCTCAGCTTTTTTTCTGTTGGCCCTATTGAAAAAACCCTGTCAAACTTAGAAACCCATCAAGAGAGAGAAAGTAAAGGGACACTTTGGTTTGAAATTGGTTTAGATTGAGGGAGGGCTCCTAATTTTCTGTCTGCTGTCTAATGGTCCCATCATTCTCTCATCATTTAGTAGTAAACGAGGGTATGGAATGAAAGGTCGGGTAGATTGGAGAGCTGAAAATTTTCCTCTGGCACTCTCTATACATTCTGGACAAACATTTAAGCATTCTCTAAGCATTCAAGCAAGTAAAAACATGGTAAAAAGCATAAGCAATTATTGTGTTAGTCCCTCAAAGCAGAGCACTCTGCAAAGTTTATAGTTTAGGAAAAGATGCACTTTCATATTTTCAGTACTATTTTAATCTCAAAGTATTAGACTCATTGACATCTTTTGTGATCAGAAGTCATACTATAAGGACTTCAGGGAAACACTAGATCAGTTCATTAAAAAATGGGGGCAATTTACATATTGTGAACTAAATAAGAAAATGTGGTTAGTCTGGTTTTCTAATAATGATGCTTTAAAAATCATAGCTTACACTGCTCTGCGCAGATTTAGATTTCAAATACATGTTTTGTGTATATTCTTTTGAACTTTATATCCATTATGGTTTGCACAAAAATATTAAGCAGCACAGCTGTTTTCAACATTGATAATAATAAGAAATGTTTCTTAAGCATCAAATCAGAATATTAAAATAATTTTTAATAGATCATGTGAGACTGGAGCAATGACTGCTGAAAATTTAGCTTTGCCATCAAAGGAGTAAATCACATTTTTAAATATAGTAAAATAGAAAACATATTTTTTATGGTAAACATAAGATCAAGAAAAAGCAGCCTTGGCGAGAATAAAAAAACATACCTCCTTCAAACTCTAGTTTGTCATACATGTTTTTATAATGGAGTGTCAGCCAAATCAGTTAATATTAAACAAAACTTCAGTACATTTAAAGTTTTCAGGGCAATTTTATGTAATAAATCCAATAGTTTCTCTACCCAACTCTAAAACTGTTTTAAATTGTTCAGTTGTTTTCTAGTCTCTGTAGCCCTGTTCTCAAACTGACTGTGTCTGAAACTGAAGGCAGCTCTGTCAGTCAGTCAGTCAGGTATTGAACAGACAGTGTTGTTGTATAAAAGTTCCTCCTAAGGATTCAGACAGGTCTGCAAGGCAAGAGAACTTTAGACCAAGAAATATGTTTTATGACAATGGTTATTTCTCTGTGGAAATTTAATCACATTGCATAAATTTATAAATTTATTTTCTGCTTTCAGCTGCTCTGTCAGGTGCCCTTTTAATTTTTTTCTGCCAACTATTGAATGCAGTGGATTGTTGAATATCGTAGGCAGTGAAGGATAGAGCATACTGCCCTAAAATAACCAGATTATGGTAATTTAGTGGACAGGATGTTATGATTGCATTGAATTCAGAATTGAATTCATGTCTTGATGTCTTCCTATCATATGGTGCCCTGAAGGTTACATTTCAAGGTTTCTAACACGGCAACTGTCTAGTTTTAGACAGTGTATTGAATTATTCAGGCACACTGACTCATTCTGCCTCATTATTAATAAAGCATACAATATCCGTTTTGTGTTCAAGTGCAAAATATTTTTTACTTCCCAAATCAAATAAAAATGTTAAGTAAAACATTAATTTTTTTTTTTTTTTAATCTTGAGCTTCACAGTTTTGTCAAATAATTTTTATTTCTTTATTTTTGCTTCACTGATGCCATTGTGCATCAGTCATTGAATATGACTGAACGGATAACAGGTTCTATTTCTCAGATCTTGCTTACTTTTCTTTTTCAGTCTTTCAACTGTAAAGCATCACTATGATTAGTCAGTAATTGATAAAAAAAATTCTCTACTCAAAGTAGATTGAAGTAATTAGGTGAAACTTATAGTAATCTACATATTGCATTCATCGAGTTGAAAGCTACAGTCAGGCGCTTATGGCATGTATTTGGTCCTCTCTATTATAAAATGCTCCATGACAGGTGCACCATGGGAACACAGTGGCAATGTCACATCAATCTCGCTTAGAAGATTTGTTAGAAAGGTCATCTGTGAGTGAGAACCATGTTTATGTAGTAGTGTGTGCTGTGACTCATCATGTAAAAGTAGCGCTTGACTGTTATGCAGTGACATGCTTATGTTTTTTCTTAGAATTCGAACCCCCAGAGTTATATTTGCTACTCTTCTAAAATAGCCTCATGTTATGAAATGGATGGCTTGTGAACTCTGATATTTACAGTGTGCCCAGCTGAATGAATTTGTCATATCATAGTGACACAGTATGACAATAACAGTATATCACACCACTGACGTAATAAGTGGAATAAAGAAACTCGTCTTGAGTTTCATTGATTTAATCTTCAAGGTAATGGCTAGCCAGACAGATTATTCTTTCAATAAGCTTAATCGATTTCTAAGAGATAGAGATGCTACATGTACTGTATAAAGGCTGAGAATTATCTATGGTACTTTTTATAGCAGTAAAACACCATATATACAATATATACAACATATATGCAAAAAATTTGTATATATATATTTTTTTTTTTTTTTTTTTTTATTTTTTTTTTTTTTTTTTTTTTTTTACTTACACATGTAGGCAGTGGACAGCTCACTAAGTTTTAGAATAGTTTTTTCTATCTATAGTATTTCATTTTCTTTATTTATTTGATTTTATTTATTATTATTTTTATTATTTATTTATTTATTTATTTGTAGTTGGTGCTAAGACTTTTACACATGATACAGTTAAAGTGATAGTTCACCCCAAAATAAAAACATTTGTATACAAGCATGAAACATACCTTTACCCAAGGTTAAAAAAGTTTAAAAAGAGAGAAATATTATGCCATTTCTCATGTTCTATTCCTTTTCATTTAGACTATACTTTTCGTGCAATATTTCTAAGGCAGTAACTGCACTTTCATAGACTATTCATTTGTTAGTATTTAATGATTCAAACTATGTTCTGCATTACCTAGAATGCAGTGGTCATCTCAGTGGTCATTACCTGTATTTTTTTGTACAAATTTAGCTCAATTTGTCATGGACCAGCCGCATAAACAAGGTTATTAATCTTAATGTTACACAGGGAGGAGAAATTATCTCAGCGCTGAATCTTCCTTGTCATTTTACATTTCTGCTGCAGAGCTTGAAAAGACCAGCAATGACGCATAGAGGATGCAGGGCAGTAACGCTTAGATTTTTTACAAAAAATGAAACACCTGCATAGTTTTTATGTGTTTTGCAAAATCTTAAAGAGCAGGTCATATGGGTTTTTGAAAAATCTCTCTTTTGCAGTTTATAACGTAGCTATCCTTAAATGAAAACAATCTGCAAAGTTGTTAATCAAAAAAGTGCATGATAAATAAAGATATTGTCTCTCAAAAGAGAGAGTCGGTTCTGAATCGCCTTAACGAGTCATTATAATTTCGAATCTTTTGCTTGTTATGGGTATACGTCACTGGGTAACACATTTGCATAATCCCCGCCTGCCTGCGAAATACGAACAGAGTCTGATCTGCCCACAAACACTTTTGCTATTAGTGCGTTTACATCATGTTTAGAAGACGCGGTGTTCAAGGATACCACAGAAATACAATTCGAGCCTTTTGTTGTGTGCTTGTCATTTTATCAAGAACTGCTTCTCTAATCTGGGCTTTTATCTTCGTTGGCTTCTAATCTTCTTAATTTGGACTAACAAGCTCTCTGAACCACAACCTGTAAGTAGTACGATTGATACGTTAGGTGTACATTTTCAATTGAGTGCTCAAAATGTCAGTTTTTTGTGCCAATATGTGACGTATACCTAGTGCAGCTTTAAGTTTCCAGCTCAAGCACAATATTACTGTCTTACTGAAGTAGTTCTAAAAATTTGCAGTGAACCTAAGAATATGTCGATTATTGTAGACTGACGTTGTTCTAATTACTTTGTTGAATAATAAAGAATGTAGTGTAGCACACACACTTTATAATAATTGTGAAACTGCTGTTTATTGTGCTACACTGGCAGTTACAGGGTTAATGCAGGAGAGATGAGTGATTTCGGCTGGTGCTCCTGTGATACAACTGTTCTGCGTTCTGATTAAAAGCTAAGACCAAGCGTCTTTTGTCTGTCGTTCTTCAAACATTACAGTAGACATATTTTGGTTTACAAACTGTATTGTTTAATCAGTTAGTCACGTTAGCACTCGGCTAACGTATCCACCATATTGGGACACTTTAAAATACCATATGACCTGCTCTTTAAGCATCATCATTACAGTTTTTTTACATGCTGTTAGCGATAATTTGTCAGAAGGTAACATGTTATCACCAGAAAGCCTTAAAATTGCTTCTTTCCACTTATATAAAGCAGTGAAACATGCTTGTTCACTTATTAAGGATGACAATATCACAAATCAATCATGGTCAGTAATGCCGTGAGTAGTGAAAAGCCTTTCTTTTGAAATACCCTCTGTATAAATTGGGGATCATTATGTTTGATGCTTTGGGTCAAAACACAATAGAGTAATAAAACTGTACTGTCCTTGTGCATGTAAAATCAATGCAGAGGTCAAAGATTCAAGTGGATTTCCTCTCTTTTCATGTAAGCAAAGATTATGGTGTCTTTACTAATGGCTGCCTCAGTGCTGCTCAATATAACCAAGAGTGTGAGCTCCTGTAATTGTGACATAAGGCTAGGTGGGGGAAAATTACCTGTCAGAGCCTTGCTGGGACACAAATAGCAACATTACCTGTCAGTGATGAATTTAAACTCATTGCAATGCTGTTCACTCGTGTTGTGTGCAGTATAAAGTTAAAAGAGAGCCTGGATTCATCCGGTGGAAGTGGAGAAAAGATTGTGAGTTGTAAGAGTTTACTAAGGGCTACTAAGGGTTTACTTTTTCCGTAGTACCTTGCCCACAAATGAAGGGACCCGAAATATTATCTTAAAGCAATCGTTTACCAATAATTGATAACTTTTCTAAATGTATTCTTTGTCATAATGTTCCAAATCATTCTATATCTTTTCAAATACTTTCCCTTTTGAGCAGCATGCATGTAGGTGAAGGTGAGAAAATCAGAATTTGTGAACTGTCCCTTTATAATTCTAATAGGAAGTACATTTTAAGTTCCTTGTTTTTCATTGACAGGAAAACATAACAATCCAAATGGGAATTCAAGGTTTTTTTGTTGTTGTTGTTGTTGTTGTTGTTGTTTTCAGAATGCATGACTAAACCTTAATTGAAGGCAGATGATTTTGCTACGGCGTCTAGACAAGACTGAAATGTTTACAGAAACAATATCCTTTTGTAGCCTGATTGCAATCAAGATAATGAATGAGAACAATAATTAATTGAGAATATTAATTGAGATGCCAGTCAAGAGTTTATTCCATCTGGATATGGCCTACTTTTTGTCTTTGTGACAATATTTCAATATATCTGTAGTTTTTTTTTTTTTTTTTTTCTGTAAATTGCTGTCATTATTTTTTTTTTAGGGTGCCATATGCCTTTGTTGTTTATGAATGTTTGAATGGTATCTATTTTTCCCATAATAGTTTATGAAAGTCAGCAGCCTTGCTATTTTGGCATTTCAGTTTAAATGAGGAATTGATTTACTATGAACATCCCTAGATTTAAATTGTGGTATAATGCAAATAAAAACATCTGTTGTTGTTGTAATATATATATACACACACACAGTATATAAAAAAAAGTCATCCAAAATAGAGCTGAAGTAAGTATAAGCTGCCTGACATTGTTCGCCCTCTTGGAAAAGTTTATTTACTGCAAAGACTGTTTGAGGTCTTTGTACTACAGCTTAGATGTTTAATTAACATTAGCATTTCACCCATGCATGATCAATTACCTGAATGGCACGAAAGGAATGCCATAGAAAATTGATGGATAATGAGCTATGCAAGCAACGTGTTGAGGTTTCAGCATCGCAGAAGTCATTTCCTTTATCCTTAAACACTAAATAAAATGAAAAACGTTTATCATTAATGACCCCAGAAGACATTCTCTTGGTTAAACTTGGCTGAAGTTAATATTCAAATTGAACAGAAAGAACACTGCTGAGTTAAAAGTACTGAGCTGAAACATTTTTAGAACTTCAGTTTTCTTTGTCAGGCTGATTTCAATTTTAGTAACATACTAGGAACATTACTTTTATTATAGAAGAGCTTTTATAAGATGACATCTCTAAAATTGTCCCTACAACCTTGTGACTTTTAAGAATTAAAGTCCAGTTAAATCACACTGGTCACTAATTTATCAGCTATTAATTATCAACTGTGGGTTTAAATGCATCTTTGAAGAATACTGTCGTTTTACTTTTGAAGCATCAAGAACATTTCAATCACTTAGTGGAAATGGCAGTTTATTGTTATTTTAAACATATTTCTGGAATAAAATGACAGACACATTTGTCCTGCAAATTTATAAGGAAGATAGCATTTTGTGTATCTTCCAAATATTTTTAGTTTTTGTTTATTTCTATTTTGAAAACAAAGATACAGCTTGATCTTGATTGTGGTGAAAATTATGAAATGTAGTGAACTGTGGGACAGTTGTGTGTTTTTAAACAATAAATATTGAAAAGGTTAATGATTTGTTTTAATAAATATCGAAATGATTATGTTTATTTGTTTCAATTATTTGAAAGTTATTGTGATTTAAATTTTTTGTAATTGAAAGTGTGGGACAAGAGTAAAGTCTACACATTAGGAATATAAAAAGTAGCAAGAATAAAAACAGGTTAAATTTTTTTCCAAATTTTCCAAATGTGACCATCAAGTGACATAAAATGTGTTTGTTTTATTTAAAAGTGCTCATAATTAAAGAAACAACCTTATACTTTGCAGGAAATCTGATGCATTTTCCTGGGTTTGCATAAGGGCACATGACTGAATGGTGACATTTTTTCTTTCTTTCTTTATTTTTTTGCTAAACTTTTAATGCTCAGCACTGAATGTGTTTAATTCATTGCAGAAGGACAGTGTGGCTCCCCTGGCCTTTTGCAGGTTTTGTTAGCAGGTCAGGATTCCCCCGTGTTGACCATCTGGGCTGTGAGATCGATGTTCAGTCCGCAGCTGGATTATAAATAAGATGGTCAGGCTGAGAATGTGCTTTTTGTTGAACCATTGGACATGTTTGGCATTAAGAACCCAGCTTGAGTCTGCCTTTAACATTGTTACATTTCTATATTTCAGATTCTGTCTGCAGTAGTAAACAGCATGTGTGCTGGATTTATGGTTTCATTATGTCATTAGTGCTACATTAGATATTCACATAAAGTCCTGTTCTAGAACTCATTCCTTCACTTATGTTAAGATTGTGTAAGATTTTTTTCAATGTTTTGAAAGACGTCTTATATGCTCACCAAAGATTTATTTGCTCACAAATACTATAAAAACAGCAATATTGTGAAGTATTATTGCAATTTAAAATGACGGTTTTCTATTTGAATTTATTTTAAACTTAATTTATATCTGTGACGGCAAAGCTGAATTCTCAGCAGGCAATACTGCAGTCTTCAGTGTCACATGATCCTTCAGAAATCATATATATGCTGATAAATATGCTGATTTAATGCATCATTTCTTATTATTATCAATGTTAAAAAGAGTTGTGCTGCTTGATGTTTTTGTAGAAACCATGATACTTTATTCAGGATTCTTTGATTAATGGAAAGTTCAAAAGAATGGTAACAATATAGAAGTCTTTACTGTCATTTTTTGAGCAGTTTAATCCATCCCTGCTGAAAATTAATTCCTAAGTATTCATTTCTTGAAAAACGAATTAAAGGGAAAAAAAAACATACTGACCTCAAACTGTTGAGTGATATTGTACATGGGCGCTTTGCATTTGAATACATACAAATATGAATGAGATCACCCAGACAGTGATTGATGAAGGTGTATTGAGTGAGCCGGAAGGTTGGGTTTAATTTGTTTGAGATGTTAAGTGTGAGGTGTCAGGAGACAGGAAACGGCACAAAAGTCACACCTATTTGCATGCTACCGGCTTCATTTCCTCCATGACTTTTGTAGTTGGCAAACAGTGTCAAGATGATTGACAGGGGTTGCTGAGTAGGTTAACCTGATTCTTAAAAAAGAACAAACCCAAATGCATTATTATGTATTATGCAATTTCCCCTGAGAGAATGAGTGGATGCACATTTGTTCAACTAAAGACCCGGCAAAATGGTTCTTAGCCATTTGAATTTCTCATTGTGGGCTTTGCTGTGCCATCAGTGTGTTGTCTGTCACACCTGTGAACATCTGTGCCACAGCAAACAGCTTTGTTAGCAATGACAAGCAGCATGTGTTTGATTCAGTAACCTTTTACTTCATGTTGTTTTTCTTCTAGGAGACAATAATGGTTGGCCTCATCTCTTTGATAACTATTTTGGCATCCCCAGTAATAACCTTGGAACCAAGTCAAACGCCTGCTGTGAGTATATGCTCTCATTTTTATGTTTCTGCAAAAATTCAGAGAATTTGAACCTCATAGAGAATATCTTAAGGGCATATTTTACGTTTCTTTTAGAAACACAGTATGCATTCATTTGGCAGCTGTACTTTGTCATTCCACAGCTGAAACAATAGTGAGAGATGGACAGTTAGAATAATACATGCACAAGACTTTTTCAGTCTGACATAGTTATTGCCATTCACAAAATAACCGAGTTATACCCGAGTCCTGAGATTTTGGACATGTGTGGCCTTTTTATTATCAAAGTAATGATCATGTTTTGATGTTCAAAGTTTTTTAAGAATTTAAGGGCCAGATTTACTAACAGCTTGTGCCAGCACAAACCATATTTGTCATTAAAATAGTACCATCATGATTCACTATGGAAATGATCTGGCTGCTGTTGTTTTTTAATGTGCACATTGTCAGTAAATCACCCACAGAATTTCCCCTCCCATCTGTGTTTTTATGGAATTGCGCTCTCACGCTAATTTGCCCTGTTTAGTAAATCTATCCAGTATTTACATGTGTTTGGAGATTTTAAGACATGTGCATCTGATGATTGGAGTCATGTATAATGCTCTGTTTATCCCAAAAAGTGATTGGACAGACAGGTTGATGGCTCAGCACGGGTGGCAGCTGTCTGCATATTGCTCACTTTCTCTTATATGCAAACAAACAAATTGTGTTCCTTTTTACTTTTTTAATTAATAAAAGGCTGTTTGATCATTTCATTTCAAATCTTGGGCAGGAAATGAAATAATATTAGGGCAACTGCTCATAATTCTTAGACAGCTCATATCTTGAGGATTATATGGTTTACTGTTGGAGGTGATAGGTAGTATCGATCACAGATACATGTTCAGATAGAGCCTGGAGGTGGAGGTGGGGGGGGGGGGGCAGTGTGATATTGCAGAGTCACTGTCCAATAAACAAACATGACACTGAACAAAACATTTCTAGTGTGACTTTTAACCAGCTGATCTCAAGGTGATTTTTAATGGATGTCAATCAGTTCCTCTCAAGTTCACACAGGTGTCCTAGCAGAGGACCCACAGCTGGAGTTCATTACATTATGAACATGATCCACTCACGTTTTACAACAAAAAAGTGTCCAAGTACTCATTTTGTTTTAATTATGAACCATATATTTGTATTTATCCTTTTAAATAAAATAGAACATTAAATGTGTATTGTTGTATAATTTAAAATAAATCAAACGTCTTTTTGTAAAATATTTTGCTTGAAAAGTGTTCTTAAACTATTGTTTTTGTTAACCATTTATTTTTATGTTAAAATTACATTTATTCACATATATCTAGATAACTTTGTGTGCCACATATGAAAATATGAGAACCAAAACTAATTTTTTCTAATGAACATTAACTAATAATATGTTGGCATTGTATATGCAATGTAAAAATGTTTGGTTGTTATCATTTGAATTATTCTACCTTTTAAGCATTCCTGGTTTCAGCATGAACTTATATGAAAGCACATTTCTGCCAAAAAAGAAAAGAAAATCATGCCCAAACTCAAACTCATTACATAAAAAAAACGCAATAAAGTAAAAAAAAAGGCGTGAGAGAGATATTGTGAGTCTAAATTATAACATTAAGTCGTGATTATGACAAGAGACTGATTCAGAATAATAATTATGTTTATGACTTTATCCAATAATTCAGATCTTTATGTTAAATTTTTATCTCATAGTAATGACTTTTTATTGCATGATTGTTAGTACATTGTAATTTTGACTTTTATGTCATAATTATGACTTTTTATGTCATTATGACTTATCGAAGTGTGGTGGAAATGAGCTTACAACAATTTATACTTCACTGGTCAGAAATAATTTTCATTCACTAATATTGTTCTCCAATGAGCTTAGGTCATTTACATAACTAAACGGCTTAAGGGTTCAATTATAGTCGATGTGATGGAAACATGCCCTACATGAACCCAAGCACATGGACCATTGTTAATTAATGAACTACAAGCATAACGATGCAAGCCGCACTAAAACGGCCTGAATGACCAATTAAAATCCAGCCCATGTTGGCAGTGATGACTTTGCTGTATTCATCCCCTCATTACCAGCAAATTTAGCTCTGAATGCAAAAGCTGATTGGTCTGAAGAGAGCATGAGCTTTATTATAGCACCATCTCTGCTTTGCCTGCATCTCTTCTCTCCTCTTCTCCCCAAATTAGTCACCATGGGCCACCCTGGTGAATACCAGAGTTCAATTTCTTTTTCTTGCTGTCGCTTCCCTGCATCTTTTGTTCTGTATTTGAGCTTTCAAATCCTTCCCCAATTTTAATACAGATAAGACTCTGTTAGAACAATGTTTTGGGCCACAGATGGTCTGTCGGGGGCCTTTACTTTCCCTGGATTTGAGGGCAACCGTTTGCTCTGTTTAACTGCGATAAAGAGTTGGTGTATCTCCTGTGGCTTATTTCTGTCTGGCAGACTGTACTGAACTATCCAACTGCTGACACCATTAGATTACACAAATTCCTTTTCAGTTTTCACTTAAATACACTTTTAATTCAAAATCCGCCATTTCTTATTTTGAATAATCTGCTCACAGTATGTATGAATGACAAAAAATTACAGTTTATAGTAAATCCTATTTTTTTTTATATTGGGGAAATTTCATTGTAAATATATATATATATATATATATATATATATATATATATATATATATATATATATATATATATATATATATATATATATATACTTGTATATATTTTGTTACATTCCTGTTGTTCTCAAGTATTTGTAATATGACTTTGTTAATTAATTAAAAAATGTAATTAAATAAAAAATTTTTTTTTAAAAACTCCCCTGTCTGCCATTGTTTGACCAAACAGATAGTCCCGCCTCAAATTCATGCTATTGGTTGGAGTTTTTGGAGTAATGAACCTACCAATGGCTTAAGCTTAGAGAAAGCATTTAACATTGAATTATACACTTGCCCTTTAAAGATTTGATTTCTCTTGAAAGCTCAAATGATTCTAATTAGGAAATCTTAGTGGAACTTATCCTGAACCCAATCTGACCACTTTGCAGAAATACTTTGGTGCTTATTAGTTCAGGATGACTGTTCACATATTAAGTATTACCACAGATCTAACTGTAATGCAAAAATACTTTTTGAACACCAAGTTGTATATCTAAAATGTTGTCTGGTTTGTCTCCCATTTTATCTTACCCTTTCTGTCACGCAGTGCTTGGGACCGTCCCAGCTGAGTGCCAGTGCAGGGACCTGGAGCTTGACTGTGACGGTGCTCACTTTAAAGACGTTCCCACAGTATCCATTAATGTCACCATGATGTGAGTTTCATGGCTTGTGTGTGGAGTGTGCCTGCAGTTTGTTGAGTTTGTGTGACTCCTCGGATTTGCATGAGATGCCAAGGGCCTGTGGCAAACTGAAAAGTTTGCTTTACTCTAAATGTTGAAAATGTACACTCGCCAAAATCTGTCATTGTGTGGGCTATTATGTCGTTATTTCTACATCAATTAAGCAGGTAGAAGGTCTGGAGTTGATTCCGAGTGTGCCATTTGTATTTGGAAGCTGTTGCTGTGAACCCACATCATGCGGTCAAAGGATGTCTCCATAAAAGTGAAACAGACAACTGTTAGGCTTCAAAAACAAAACAAATCCATCCGAGAGATAGCAGGAACATTCGGAGCGGTCAAATCAACAGTTTGGTACATTCTTAGAAAAAATATGCATTGGTGAGCGCAGCAACATAAAAAGGCCTGGGGTCTCATTTATAAAACTCTCCGTAGATTTCATCTTAAAAGTGTGCATAGGCCCAAAAGCTAGATTTTGTGTATGCACAAAGGTTTTCAGATTTAAAACACCATGCGTACGCCAGAACTTGCGCAAAAATTTTATAAACCCCAGTCAGGGGAAGATTGTGCGTACGTGCATCTCCACCTCATCTCCTCCTCGAAATCACCATATATGGAGCTTACAATGCCTTGTTTTACTATGCATAACCTATGTTTAACACAGAGACATTAAGGAAATATGAGATGGGGACTATAATGCCATTTGTGCCAAAAAAAATTAATTTTTTTATTGCTAAAAATAATCCAGTATCCTTGTTATGTTTTATAACAAATATATGAAAATATCCGTAAAAACAAAATGGTTTAAAGTTGTTCTCAGATATATTTTAGAATAGAGTTGATCTCATTCTTTTACACTGTCCAAATAGTAGTATTTCAATTGTTTTAAACAATTCGAATCAATTAAATGTATGCAGTTTTGCTGATGAACATCTTTTACCTATTTTTAGTGGAAACAGATAGGCCCATATTTATTGCAGTGTAAATACAATTGTCTGATTCGGCTCGTCACTGACAAAGTAGCCTATTTTAAAAAAGGAAACGTGCAAATCTTACCGTTTTCTCCTAGCTATTTCCTTCAAATATAGTGGTATTTTTCGTTATGTCATTGAGATGCCTTCACATGACATCAACACCTCCGTGCAGCTGCTGTTGTACAGTAAGCTATTATCATTGGTCCTATACTGGACAATGGACCGTTCGACCACTGAATCCAGCAGTGTCCCCCATAATATCGAAGTAAGTGGGCATCATTGATCATTGTTCTCGCTAAAATATTTCTCATTTCTTTTCTCATGTAATCTGTAGTTTAGTTTAAAGATGAATTATTGTGCACCTATAGCACTCCTCGCTGTCAACATAGGCTACCACAGGAAAATTATTTGGCCTATTGTTAATAAAATTATGTAATTATGTTTTTTGTAAAATTATTTAATTTCAGTGTTTATCTCCATTAATGTGAGTGGAGTATTAAATGTAAATGTGTATATCAACATGAAAACAGAGTTTAAAATGGCTGTTTACTTAATTACTTTTCTCACTCCAGGAAAAATAGTTTGTACGCATGGTCTAGAATGTTCGTACGGTGCGTTCATATTAACGGCAAGTTTATTTTTTATAAATCACGATATGTGCATGGAAAATTGCGTACGCATGTTTCTATGCCTATTTTGTGCGTACGCAACATTTATAAATGAGACCCCTGGACACTCACGGAGGACAACAGTGGTGGATGATCGGTGGATCCTCTCCATGGTAAAGAAAAACCCTTTCACAACATCCAGCCAAGTGAAGAACACTTTCTAGGAGGTAGGTATGCCCAGTCGAAGTCTACAATCAAGAGAAGACTATAGAAAGCAAATAGCTTAATAGAGGGTTCACCACAAGGCCAGATTAGACTTTACCAAAAAAACATCTAAAACAGCCACTTTTCCACTTTTGGAAAAGTATTCTTTGAAAGGCTGAAATTAAGATCAACCTGTACCAAAATGACGGGAAGAAAAAGTATGGAGAAGGGTTGGAACAGCTCATGATCCAAAGCATACAACATCATCTGTGAAACATGGTGGAGCAGTGTGATGGCATGAGCATGCATGGCTTCCAGTGGCACTGGGTCACTGGTGTGTAGTGATGACATCACAGGACAGAAGCAGCCAGATGAATTCTGAAGTGTATAAGGATACACTCTCTGCCCAGAGTCAGCCAACTGTAGTAAAGTTGATTGGATGGCGCTTCATAGTACAAGCGGACAATGACCCAAAACATAGGCAGCAAAAGCAACGCAGAAATTTTTGAAGGTAAAAAAGTGGAATATTCTACAATGGCCAAGTCAGTCTCCTGATTTCTATCCGGTCGAGCATGCATTTCACTTGCTGTAGACAAAACTAAAGACAGACCCACAAACAAACAATAACTGAAGTGACTGCAAAGATATCTCAACACAATATTAAAAATAAACATTTTATTTATTATTGTATTTATTTGTCCAATGACATTTGAGCCCCTGAAAATGGGGGACTGTGTATAAAAATTGTTGTAATTCCTAGCATTCCTATGTTATATTCCTATGTTCTACCCCTTGAATTAAAGCTTAAAGCCTCTGCTTCAATTTCATAGTGATTGTTTCATTTTATTTCTATTCTAGTGGGATACAGAACCAAAATTATGAAAATGTTGTCAGTGTACAAATAAATATGGACCTAACTGTACTTTTAAAGTACTAATATATGTACCTTTAAGGTAACATGTCCCATTTGGGGGTAAATAAGGTACAAATATGTAGTTTTGTATCTAAGGATACCACCCCAGTAGCAACCTTTTTCTGAGAGTGACTGAATAAACATTTTTGTCTCCAAAGAGTTGTACATGTGCTTTAGAAAACAAGAGAAGGTTGCATCAGAAGACAAGTCTGAAGTATTCGATTTTGAGTCTTAATTAACTCTGAGTGTGATTTTGGAGCATTAAAAACTGAGATAATTGCATTAAAATGTAATTGTTCCAACATTATTCTCCACACAACTTAACTGTGAAGCTTCATTCTCATTTTTGTTCAATGCCTTGGGAAAATCTATATTGTTCACACAATAGCTGGCTGATATAAACCTTTCTAGCAGTTTAAAATGTGGATTTGAAATGCATATTTATGTATCAGCTGAAGCTGCTTCTTAATTAAGTCACAATTTCCTGTATTGCGGCTCTGTTTGGTTTTCCGCTGTTCATTAGTATGCCACAGTGAAATTCACATCTACCTTTCAGTAATGCGGAGAATGTGGCAAGGTCTATTAAATGCATTGTCACTCTCTGATTTCAAGTAGACATGCTGCGTGTCTTCCCTCTAAGTTCTCATGAAAAGCATTGCTTTTAAACAGCCCCTCTTTATAAGGTGAAACATAACTTTAGGTTTTTCATAAAGTCAAATATGTCCCATGTATTCTATTCCTGTGTTTCCTCCTGAATATAGAGTATATCGAAAAATGAAGCAGACCAGATTTTGTTATGTATTCAAAAAACACTTTGGTAATGTCTCTTTTGTTCATATTGCAGGTCCCTACAGAGGAACCGGCTTAGAAAGCTAAATGCTGACATGTTCTTGAAGTATCAGAGCCTTCAAAAGCTGTAAGAGCCTCTCTGCTTCACTAGGTTTATCTCCTCCTTGTCATTGGACTGTATATGGATGTTGTAATGCTATGAATGTCGTATTGGCATTACCACAGATGTTCACAAAATGTTGTTTGCTTGTCCTCACTGTACCATCCTAGTGAGAAGTGTGCGAAATAGAGATGTTGAGAGAGATTAAACAATCCCTGTGGAATAAAACATTCAGTGCTCTCCACAGGAACTGAGCCAAACACACTCAAGAACTGAAGATCTTGAGAGCGTTCTTTTTTTTTAACCTGACAAAAAGGGCTCAATGTTTTTCTTTCTCCAGCTTTAGAATTTTTCAAAATGTGTTTGCATGTCTTAATCTGTCATGCTCATTCGTTGTGATCTGGTTTCACATTCAGGAGTGCAGCTGACTCAAACAGAATCAGCCCCATATTTTTGTCTTCGCTCAAACACCATTCTTGATCTAGTGACAGATGGAGGCTTCATTGTACAAACAAACTTAATCTGAGCAATGGAAAAAAAAAAAATAAAATTGATGTGGGAATAGAGACCACAGTGCATGGATTTTTTTTGGTTTAATGACAGAGCTGTTGGATATCAATATGAAAAGGCTACAAAAACATTGTTGGCAGTGAAGTGAGGTTTAGATGAGGCGAGAATGACTAGTCAATAGAAGATCAGGCTAGTCAGTTAAATTTTAACACCTAAAATGTAAATAGTGCCCTTTATCTCTATCTATCTATCTTTCTTTCTTTCTTTTTGATGCAGATTTCAGTGCTGTGATGCTGGGTTGTTGCTATATTGTTGCTCTAAGTGTTCTAAGTACTTTTTAGTGCTTTGTTATATAGTTGCTAAGGTATTTGCTTTGTCAAAAGCTTGAGCACTTCAAGTTTATACGACAGTCTGGTCACAATAGTCCCGAAATATGACACTATTCCCTTTTTCAACATGAGTCTATAGGATTATACACTACTAATCTATGTGATTATATTTTTGTAAAGTCACAAATGAATATAAATATAAAATAAATAATGCTCTTTAAACTTTCTATTCGCTAAAGAATCCTGATTTATTTTTATCACGGTTTCCACAAATATGTTAAGCAACACAACTGTTTTCATTAAAACTGATAATAACAAGGAATGTTTCTAGAGATGCAAATCAGCATATTAAAATGATTTCTGAAAGATTATGTGACACTGAAGACTGGAGTAATGGCTCTTGAAAATTCAGCTTTTTATCACAGGAATAAATTACATTTATTAAAATGTAATTATTTGAAGTGACTTAAGTTATTACAATTGTAATAATATTTCACAATATTACATTTTTTACGTTTTTTTCTTTTAAATCTTTGATATTTTTAAATAACTATAATAAAGGTAACACTTTTACTTTTATCAGGGACCAGTTCTCTATATTAATTAGTTGCTTATTGGCATGTATATTATTAAAATATTGGCTGTTTATTAGTACTTATAAAGCACATATTCTACATCCCTAATCCTAACCAATACCTAAACGTATTAACTACCTTACCAATATTAATAAGCAGGAAATTGTGAGTTTATTGAGGTTTAGTTAATGGTTTATTAATAGCGAGAATTTGACCTAAAAATAAAGTGTGACCTACTGTAAATAAATAAGTGCTACCTAAGGCCCATTTCTAAATAGGCTTGTATAAAAAGCAAGAGCAGCACTGTTTTTAATGCTCTTTCGGAACATAATTATACATTAACATTTTGTTTTATTTCTCTCTCTTTTACTGCTCTTTAATGCTTCCTGTAACTTATTTCAGGTATCTCCAGCACAACCGAATTAAAGCAGTGCACCCACATGCTTTCAGAGGCCTTTACAATCTGACAAGACTGTGAGTCAGCAGATATTTCTATTGTCCCTTCAAATATGGTAAAACTTTAATCAGCCTTATTTGCTGAGAGTGACGAATGGGCTCGCAGTGAATGTTAGATGTTTTAGTTTGCTTATTAGGTTTTTGTTGTTGTTGTTGTTGTTTTTGTTTTTTCTTTAAAATGCTTTTGGCTACTCTCAGATGGCTGTAATGTCTTATTTTCTCAGGTATCTCAGTTATAATCGAATCACCACCCTACTTCCCAATGTGTTCCAGGATTTGCACAAACTAGAATGGCTGTAAGTGTTTCTTGTCAATCTCCCATTTGCTTTATAAATGTTTATAAATTATTTCAGATATCTGCAGTGACACATGTCAATCAATAAAACTTCTGCTGAATACTGATCGCATAGTCTGCGCAAAACTGATGTTATTTCTTTGTGATATCAGAAGTGTTTTCTTTAGCAGTCATTACATTTGCAGTCACTGAGGATCTGCTCGAGAGACACACGAGTGATTGAACTTCCATCACACATCTAATTGAATGCCATTGAATTATGGTTCATAACCCTTATGCATAAATTAGTGTCCCCTGAACAAATATTGGCCAAAGCACTTCAGTTTGTGAAGCTTCAGAGTTTTTTAATGAGCTTCTTATTTTTTATTTTTTATTTTTTGGTCCTGAAGATTCTGGAGAACAACAATATTCATCACATCTCCTCTTTGACCTTCTCTGGTTTGCGCTCCCTTGTGCTTCTGTAAGTTTCAGCCTGTTAATGTTTTGGTGTAAATCTTATATTTTAACAAATGCATAGGAGCTCTTCTCTAAACAATTTTGTATTTTTATTTACTTATTTATTTATTTAGGTTTTCAAAATGTGCTGCACTGCTACATTGTCTTATAAAGCTTTTGCTTATGTGTTTCAGAGTGTTGTTGAACAATGCTCTCACGAAGCTTGATGACATTTGCCTGGAAATGCCACGATTAAATTGGCTGTAGGTTTGAATACAACATTGTCATGATAAAAACACTATTATTTATTTTCTTAGTTATTATTTTATTTCCATGATTGGACCTTTTAGAAGGCACTTTAAAGTATACATTAACAAAACAAAATCTAAATAAATGTATATTTACATTTTGCCTTCTAAGCTGATGTTAATCGATAAGTAGAAGTGATTTGTCTTTTTCTTTTCCAACTACATTTTCAATACACCCAATTTTTTTTTTTTTCTGTTTGCAGAGACGTTGAGGGAAATAAGATGGAGACTGTGGGAAATGTGACCTTCAGGTCCTGTAACATGTTAACAGTCCTGTGAGTATTCCCACCCTTCTGTAACAGCTGCTCAGAACTCTCTTCCTCTTCTTCCCATTGTGCATTGAACTATCAGATGACCCTAATGTGCATTGCGAATGCATTCCAGTATTTAAAAAAATAGGGTGCAATGGGTCATCAAATTCCATTTGGGGTAAAATTCCATTTTATTTTCTTCCAAAATACTGAATAGAATTAGTGAATCAGTGTTTAAAATGTACTAAAAATATTGGCAAAATGTAAAAAAAAAAAAAAAAAAAAAAAGCCTGAAAATTGTTGCACAAAATGCTTATTATGACTATGTTCTGAAATAAGTAAACAGGGAGCCCTTTTATTTATTTTGCTTAATCAATATTCAGTTTTCATCTCTTTTATTCACATAACTTTTTCACTCATCTGTAATATTTATGATCATCGGGGGGTGGGAGGGGGGTAATAGTAATGGCGCAGACCCAGCCAAATCTAACATTCACAGACATTTACATATATTTCATCCACAATCCATCTACATATGTTAGGGCTAAAGTATCTGGAGATGAATTATGGATTGAATATATGTAAATGTTAAAAGCTAACTGTAAAAATATTTTCAATCCAATGCTCAACATTTTTTCTTGGTTTCTCTGTTCTTTCCTTTCCCCCACCGATGATTAGAAATATGCCAGATGAAAAGTTTTTTTTTATTATTATCATATAATTTATCATAATATAAAATAAATCATAATATAATTATATCCTCACATACTTATATTTAAAGGGAGCTTTTAGCCATGCAGTTGTCCCCCACTCTTAATATTCATAGTTGAGGTCCTTCTTGCCAAAAACACCAAAAATTAGGTCAAACGTATTTTTAGGGAAAGCATTTTCCTCTCCCCAGTTCTCGCTTTTCATTTTTAATCAATGTTGTGCAGATTTCAGAGCAATAGACTTATCTTCTTTTGTTCATTTTGAAACTTATTTTTACATATTAAGCAGAATAGCAGTGTGTTTGGACTTCAATTATGAATATAATGCTATATTACTCTAATTACAGTATTATCATTTCATTGATTATATGCAAGAGTGACTCTGTTGATTAGAGGTCAGATCTCATTTACCTTCTAAATTGGTTTTTGTTTTTGTACTAATCATCACTGACATTGTTGTGTACAACTACGTATTTCCAGAGGTGTCAAATACTTGAGTAATTTTATCTGATTACTGTATTTTAGTATTATTTGGGGTATTTTACTGGTGCAATTTAAACTGACTACTTTTACTTGTTTATATTTCTGAAGCAAAAAAGCGAACAAAAAAAAAACATACTTGTTACTCCATGAAAAGTTCTCATTATATTTTTGCATTTTATTTTCTTCCGACTTGCACACATTAAATATGGTAAACATAAGCTCAAATGCATGTGCATGACGTGCAAGAACCAATGATGTTTGTGTTTGCATGTGCGTTTCATCTTCAGTTATAACTTTAATCAGGGAAATTTCTGGCTTTAGAAGTTTGCCATCAAATCTGAGGAAGCATATTTAGATGCTGTCTGTGTATTGGCTGAAAGATCGAGTACAAATAAAATCAGTGATGAAAATTTATTTAATTGTGTAAATTATTTTTACCATAAATCTTTCATTTTGTTTATTTGAAGGATGAAAGTCATGCATCTAGACAACATGAGGGTGTAAAGGATGGAGTATCCCTATAAGGGCTGTATTTTTTGTGTTTCACTGTGCTGCATTTTAATTGTTATATGCACTATATACAGTAGATGTTTTTGACCTGTGCCTTTTTGTTTTGTTTTGTTTTTCTACCTTTAACCAAACATTTTTATATCTGTCCTGCAATCATTTTATGCAGTTTATTTCACTTTTTTCCTCTCTTGTTTTATTTTCTCTAGGTTATCTCTACTTTTTTTATACTTTTACAATTTTTATACAATTTAAAGTTTTTCTACTTGTACCCATTTAAATATTTATTTTCATGTAAGTATAATTTTAAGTACTTTTTACACCCCTGGGTGTTTCCTGCACATCCCATTCGTCATGTTTTTGTCCGATGTAAATGTTAATGTTTTGATAAATGTTATTTATTTTATTTTATTTTTTATTTTATTTGTAGGGTCCTCCAGCGGAACCGCATTAGTTACATCCACAAGCAGGCTTTCTCTCTGCTTCGTAAACTGGGCGAGCTGTAAGTTCTCAGACATTCCATTCCATTGTAAATGTTTGCCAAAATAATCACCAAAAAGTGTTCTCTGGAGTTTAGTCGTGACCCATTTCTGTTCTATTTTTGAGAAGCTAAGCAAAAAATAAATAAGTAAATAAAAATACAATTAAATAAATCCTCCTTGCATGGATTTCCTTATCAATTTCAAAGTCTGGTTTGGGCTTACTCCCACTCTGCTCGACCCGTTACGGGACGTCAGTCATCAAAGAGTTTGGCATCAGACTGCCTTGTTCATAACTACTGTCAACAAATGCTATTTGAAAGGCAAAAGGCATGAATATTTTCTCTCTCCACAGGGATTTGTCCAGTAACAGAATCGAAGCAATCCCTCCTGATCTTTTCGTCAGTCTTGGAGACCTGCTTCAGCTGTGAGTCTTCCATTTAGATGCACAATACAAACAACCCCAAATTGCTTCTAATGGCTGAATTGCAGGGGGCATGTGGTGGGGTTCTGCAAAATTGTGATTTATTTTTAGTCCAATATGAATTCATGTAACAGTTCTTTTCCAGATTAAAGGCTTATAGAATAACACTGTTAATAATCAAACTTTAGTTTTGGTAACACTTTACTATACAGGTGCACTAATAAGCATTAATTCATTATTAACTAATGCACAGATAATCAGATTAAAAACGACTTTTTATTAGCTGCTGATGTAGTTATCATTAAAGAATGGTTTAGTTCTTCATGAGTCATGCATTAACTCATGATTATCTGTGCATTAGTTAAGGAATGAATTGATGCATATTAATGCACCCGTATTGTAAAGTGTTACCATAGTTGTTGTTTGTATGATTATTAACATACTATTTACGAAACCAAAGTAATGAAAATCTCATGCAGTTTACACTACTGTTTTCAAAATTGATATTAATCATATTTGTGTCTTGAGCTTCAAAGCAGCATATGAGAATGATTTCTGAAGGATAATGTGACAGTGAAGACTGGAGCAATGATGCTGAAATTTCAGTTTTTTAAAATGATTTATTATTTTTCCTCATCATTTCAGAAATAATAAATACAATAATACAGTAAAGAAGCATATTTTGTATAGTTTTGTGTATAGTTTTGTCATCAAACATGAAGAGACACCTTTAGTTTAACCTGAGTGTTAACTCAGTGTTTTGCACAATATTTCATATTACATTTCACAAAATGTGTTCATTGATTTCTATACTGTCAGTTATGTTCTTATCTAAACATTTTTATATGCCTTTGCAGACAAAGTGTCTCTGCTCATATCATACATTATAACTTTGACATTAGAGATATATTTCCAATCAATTCACTCTTGCCTCCTATTTGTCTGCAGGAATATTTCATATAACCCTATCACGGACCTGCGTGTGGACCTCTTTGACAAGCTGCATAAGTTAAAGTCCCTGTAAGTCTTTTTTATAATTTTATGAAGCTGAAATAGTGGAATAAGTAAGAAGTATGTTTGAGATGTTGTTATCCATTTTGTAAACTTTCCACAGTGAATATTGTGAATAAACTAAGACACACACAAGCCCACTCCCTCTTTTATACCTCTCTGGTTAAAAAAAAAAAAAAGAACACATTCACATGAGACACCACAGAAATAGCTTGCAATTTTAGTAATGTGCTGTTTACGAGGCCCCTTTCAGCGCAGCACAATGGTCCTACCCAAACTTCACGCCGTGAACACTGTCTTCCCCACTACTCAACAGAAGAAAAACAATCTGCTTTTAGGTCATACTTCAAAGACTTCCAGAGAGCATCTTGGGCACAAAACTGCATATTTGTAAGAGAAGGAAAAGGGAAAAGAGGGCTAAAGCATTGTAAAGTGAATACTGAAATGCTAATGATGGTGGTTTTCTAAAGAGCAACCCCTGAGAGAAAGCTTTTTGTGTCACAGGAGCATTGAGGGAATCGAAATTGGGAACATTCACAGAAAGATGTTTGAACCTCTCAAGAACCTGACTCACATGTGAGTGCTGCTTTTTAAAACGCTTCTGCTTGCTCAGTTTCTGAAATTGAATTCAAAACTCGATTTTCTGAAGTCGTCACCATTGAGAATGATCGTTTTTAATATTGAATAATGAAGTGTTGAGATTGATGTTTGAGATATTCTGCTTGAATTGCCTGACAGCTGAGCATAATAATTTGTACTTTAAAACATTAAACAAATGACAGCAGACCATATGTGGACGTTTTGTAAAGTTTTCACTCTGGATTAAAAAAAAAGATAAAGACAAACTCTTTAGTTCTCATTCCAAATATTGATTATAATATTTTGTATTCTATTAATTATTCATGGCAATCATTTTCCATGACCTGGTATAGTAATTGGGAGTGATTTGCCTGAAAACATGAAAAAAAAAATTGGTGTGTTTACAATTCCCTTTTCAATCTTTTCAGAAACTTGAAGACCCAATATTGTGTCTTTCTGCTTTACATATCTTGCGGTATATAATTTACACTATGAAAAATGAGAACACTCAATGAATCTTGCAAGTAATTTGCAATGTTTCCTCTCAGATAGAGACTGAGAGTGTGCTTTTTTGTTGACTGTGAAATTCTGGAACTATATCAGTTCTGTTCAGTGTGATTCTCTCCTCTTTCCTTTTGTCTTCCCATTTATAAACACCTTTCTGAGTAAGGACAGGTTGAGTGACAGCAAAACACAGCAGCTCTCATGTGTTCAGTTAGACAGGGAGTTGAAGCAGTGAAATAATACACGAGTTTCAAGATTGTTACAATTTTGTTTCTTTAGCAAAGATTGAAAGATACTAATTATTGGATGGCTAATTAAATGATAGCTATAGACTCATTTACTTTTAGAAAATAAGAATGATTTTACATGTTGTGTACGATTCAGTGATTATTATTTATTTGTTGTTGTGCTAAAGCCAAAATCATTGATTGAATGCAAAACGTCAGACCGCTGCTGACATCTCGTCCTTATGTTGCATTGCTTGAAATATCATAATTGACAGAACAGTAAAGACTTTATAAATTGTGTATACAAATTTATTTGTGTAGTGTAGAGGATTTATTAATCTTAATATTAATCTCAAAATTTAGTAATACAAGTTAGTTAATGCATTAGTTAATGTTAACACATGAGACCTTATTGTAAGTTTCTATTACTGTTGAAATTATTATTTATTAAATTTATTGAATATTATTGTATTTTTTTATCAGATAGATAGATAGATAGATAGATAGATAGATAGATAGATTTAAGCATAAACTAATCAATCTTTGTGTCCATAGACATGTCATGCCACGACCAAAATGATGATCTGATTATTTTTGTCTTATGTGCTTCTTTCTCCTTTTTAGCTACTTCAAAAAGTTTCAGTATTGTGGCTATGCACCTCACGTCCGCAGCTGCAAGCCCAATACTGATGGCATCTCTTCTTTTGAGGACCTTTTGGCCAACATCGTGCTGCGTGTCTTCGTCTGGGTTGTCTCAGCAACGACATGTTTCGGCAACATCTTTGTGATCTGCATGCGGTCCTACATTCGCTCCGAAAACAAGCTCCATGCCATGTGCATCATCTCTTTATGCTGTAAGATGATATTTTGAATCTGTAGGCATTTTAAAGCGTTACTAAGAATGCATTTCGGGAGAGCTATATGCTGTGTTGAAGATCGCAATGTGCTGCTCATCATCTCCTTGTGGCAAAAGCAATTTCACACATAATTAGTCTCATGCAACTTTCTATGCAGTCTTTGTTGTTGTTTTTTTCTTTACCTCTAGCATTGTTCAAAATATTATTTAGCCTGTCGTGAATATATTTAAAAATGCTTTGTGTGCATTTAACTGGAAATTCAAGCTTTTCAATAAGATGAAAAAAAAAAAAAACATTGCAGTTATGGAGGCTGTCCTAGATCAGTAAGTCAATGGTGCCTTCTAGAGAAACAGACTGATAGCCTAAAGGCAGCTCATAGCTGGCCAAAAGCATTCAGAGCCTGCGTTTACCTGACAGTGTTCACTCTTGACTGAAGTGCCGCCACATGTTTCACATTTTATTGTGTGAAATTCACCCATACGGTGCGCTTCCTGTAAACTGACCATCGCTGCACACTGAAAATGATGTTTCTTTAACACTTTTCCTAATTCATATTGTACACACTTTAGCCTGCTCCCAAAGGAAGCAGCAACCTATGAAATGAAAAGCAGTCCTTTGATTTCTGTTCTTTGATATGGGCTGAATAAGGGGGAAATCAAAGTTGTGCACTGGGCATCTGTATGCTCCAGAGAGCGCTGCCGGGAGCGATTCAAATGAGTGGAAGCTCATTCAGAATACATGGAAATCAATGGCTCAGAGTGTCCACTTTGAAGTGTAGATGTCACACTTAGATGTAGTAACATTTACAGTTCCCTACAACATTTAAATCTAAATTATTTCACAAACTAATGTAAGGGTGGTTTCCCTACAGTGGTTCAGGCTGTAGGATTGCCGAAGGACTAAAGAAACGTTATCAGCACGATGGTATAAAACTGTACATTTCTAGTCTGTTACCACCCACTGCCACTTATACCAACGACGGAAATAAGCGCAGTTACAATAGCTAAATATGTGGGAGAGAGCGTTGCTATTAAGTGATTATATTGTATTGCAATAGGTAGCACTTCAAAGTTAATATTGAATCAAGATTAGTTAGCACATAATTAATAATTGAAATGGTTTAATAACAATATTTTGTTATGCTTACACTTGAATTGGTTACAAAATAGGATGAAGGGTAGTAAAACATGTAGTTAATTGTACCTAACATTTATGTAAAATATTACCTGAGAAAGAAAGAGAGAGGGGAAGATGGAGAGAGGGAGAAAAAAGAGGGAGAGAGGGCAGAGGGCAGAGCCCTGAGAAGAGAGCTCCAGCAAAGGAAAGAGTCAGCAAAGAGAAAGAAAAACAGAGCAACATTTACAGTCTTCTTTTATCCCTTCCTTGACCATGTGACTGAAACCCAAATGTGAGACATTCAAACTGACCAATCAGCAGACTACAGCTTCACCCACTGTGCAAAAGGTGTGACAATTAGCAGACCCCCGATGTATAAACATGTTGGCCTACAGGCCTTGATCGATATCAGCAATTCTGTGCCTTCAGGA
This sequence comes from Cyprinus carpio, assembly GCF_018340385.1. Lineage (NCBI taxonomy): Eukaryota > Metazoa > Chordata > Actinopteri > Cypriniformes > Cyprinidae > Cyprinus > Cyprinus carpio. The sequence continues at coordinate 13,686,228 of NC_056610.1, forward strand.
ATGCCAAATGGCCCTTTTGTTACTCAAGATAGTTTGGGACAGGAAAACATAATTCAACCATAAATTACTACACTACAGTTCCCCCCTTGGCACCGTTGGCCACACCTAAAGAGGCAAAAGGTGACACAGTCCATAGAAATATGATTTCTGTTGTGTGCAGATTTCATCTTCAGACTTCTGGTCTATACGTGTTGCAGTTGCAGCTGGTCAGTCTTTGTTCTCCTTTCAGCCCTGAGATCTTCCTCAGATGGTGTTGCACCCTTCATAGATATGCAAATCGTCCATCGAATACTTCACACCTCCACAAGAGCAGGCACTGAAGTGGGGTAGAACCCCAGTGTTCCTCTTTCTGAAGCAGGACACGGGATGTGAACTTATGCAGTATGATGTAAAAAGATCATATGGCACAACAAACAGAAGCAAAAAATAACATGGCATTTAGCATTGGTCAGACATTTGATGTGGTCAGATTGAATTTGTCTCTGGCAAAAGGCCCTTAAATTGATGTACTTAAAGCGATGGTCAAGGTGAGAACAAAAGATGATCTGGAAAGCTCTTACACTGTTTTTGGAAACAATAAAATAAATTGCATTATAATAAAATCAAAAATTATTGATTTTAACAGCTCCCTTCATCAGTAAGAGTATCAGCAAATATTCAGTGTGACCAAATACAGAAATTAAAATGTTCAAAAACAATCATTGTTGCAACTGAAATGGACAACATACAAAGAAACAGAAATCAAATTAATTACATGACATATCAATGAAAATGTTTGTACTTAGGGAAGAATGAGAAATACTAATTTACATCTCAAACTTGAGGAACAAACTAAGTGATTAGGTAAACCCAAAGAAAACAAAACAAATGATAATGGGATGAAATCTACAATTATAATACAGTCTGGATGTATAGACTTAAAAACATTTTTTGCATACATTTTTGAGGCAGTATCAGACAGATTTGATCCTGTGTGTGAAGATCAAATGGTGTTATCTGTGTGTCTGTATTTAGCTGTGGCTATGTGTAAGTGTAATCATGCTCCAAACAAAGACAAGGAAGTTTTACAATTGTGATGCAAATTTAGTCCTGTAGTAACAGGGAGCCAGCCTGAGAATGTGAGTATGCGGTGTGATCTGGCTCAAAATGCTTCCATACCAATGTTTTTTGTTAAGGGGCATGATGAAATGCAAAGTTCAGAGGTATTGGATCCTGTTGTGAGGAAAGCATTTTCATTGTTAAGACAATTGTGAATCACACTGTGGCCCCATGGCAATTCTAGGCTCCTGTACATGGCTTAACTGCAGCTATATGGAAAATAGCAGAGTGTACCACTCAGGAGACAAACAACCTCAGAATAGACACACATTCAACTTGAAATTGCTATACAATTCCAGTATTACAGTTATTCCAATTTGACTGAAGACCAATGTTAAACTCCAGGGGTGCCCAACCCTGCTCCTGGCGATCGACTGTCCTGCAATGTTTAGCTTCAACCCAAATCAAACACACCTGCCTTTAATTTTTAAGTGAGCCTGAAGACCTTAATTAGTTGCTTCAGGTGTGTTTGATTAGGGTTGGAGCTGAACACATTGACGATATTTTCTGTATCTTTTTGGGTGATCACGATGAGGCTCGAGAGCATAGCATCTACAACCTTAAACCTAAGTGTTTCACACACTTACAGTAAAGCAGTCATGTATTTTAAAAGAATAAACTCAACTAGTCTTTGTACACATGTAGTTATACAAACAACTATAATGTGCTTTATGCACACAATGTGTTTAGCACAATAACAAAATTTGAAAATACAAACAGGATAATTGACATTTGGATGTTTACATATTAAACTATCTGCTATTAAGCTGCTAACCCACTAGCAAGTGAAGTCAGTAGCTGGAGGCCTTGCATGAACAATGCAGTCAACTCACTAAGAGTACTACTTGCAAATGAGCATTGATATCTGCCTTTAGAAAGTGGTTTCCTATCTTTCTGAAAATAAGGTGGAGGTCTACCCCTACCCAGTGACCAGCATTTTTCCTCTGTATGGCCTATTTTGTGACAGGAATTACAAAACCTGCTATCTTTGCCACAGGGTTGTTTGCTGTGTTCTCCTGAAGTTTGAGGATTTTTATGACTCTCTAATGCTTTCTTTACACCATGCGTTCTGGTCCACGACTCTGCGCTATTACGGTGCTGCATCATCTTAAGAACTGAAATCGGCACACTTTTTTGAGCAGTGACACATGGCTTCCTCTGAACTAAAAGTTCTAGAATCATCACAGGAAGTCACCTCTTCCAAGAAGTGAACATGCTTTTTAGCCCCATCACTGTTGAGTGTTTTGGGAGACATGAACTCTTGTTCAATTAGCTTAGCCTTAAGATCTGCAATGGTGCCCTTGTGATTTTTACATTTTTCACTTAGAGCTAACTGTTCAGCTAGTAATTTATCTAGCTGTGATTGAAGATTCTGAATCATTGCCTCTGACTTTTGTATTTCTGCATTTTTAGAATGCAGTTCTTTACAATTAGCATCTATACTTGATGAATCAATATACATCAAATCACGTAGCCGAGTACAGCTTATGAAGTTTAAAGCCTCAGTTATTTCACCATGTTTTGATTTCTTTTGATGTTTACCAGTTATGTCCCACCAACTGAACATTTCATCATCAGAACATCTAGTATCAATATATTCTTTCTTAAGTTTGCACAAGGTAGGCTCAAGTTTTTTGCTCCATAAAGCAAACAATGCCTCACTTGCTTTAGAGATTTTCCCTTCCATCCCTGAGGAGATAATCTGAATGTTGTCGGATTGTACAGTAATGGGACTATTGAAGCTTCTTAAAACCTTCTAATTACTATATCATACAAAATGGACAATAAAAAACATACTTACCCAGTCCGCAGTCAGAAGGCTGGCTTTAATCCATTCATAAGATCAACTATGAAAAAATCCTCATTCTGATGACCAACCAAAGTAAATCTCAGAAAACTCACTGCAAGGGATCCCGGGTTTCGGCACCATCTGTAAGGGTGGTTTCCCTACAGTGGTTCAGGCTGTAGGATTGCCGAAGGACTAAAGAAACGTTATCAGCACGATGGTATAAAACTCTACATTTCTAGTCTGTTACCACCCACTGCCACTTATACCAACGACGGAAATAAGCGCAGTTACAATAGCTAAATATGTGGGAGAGCGTTGCTATTAAGTGATTATATTGTATTGCAATAGGTAGCACTTCAAAGTTAATATTGAATCAAGATTAGTTAACACATAATTAATAATTGAAATGGTTTAATAACAATATTTTGTTATGCTTACACTTGAATTGGTTACAAAATAGATGAAGGGTAGTAAAACATGTAGTTAATTGTACCTAACATGTATGTAAAATATTACCTGAGAAAGAAAGAGAGAGGGGAAGATGGAGAGAGGGAGGAAAAAAGAGGGAGAGAGAGCAGAGGGCAGAGCCCTGAGAAGAGAGCTCCAGCAAAGGAAAGAGTCAGCAAAGAGAAAGAGACAGAGCAACATTTACAGTCTTCTTTTATCCCTTCCTTGACCATGTGACTGAAACCCAAATGTGAGACATTCAAACTGACCAATCAGCAGACTACAGCTTCACCCACTGTGCAAAAGGTGTGACAATTAGCAGACCCCCGATGTATAAACATGTTGGCCTACAGGCCTTGATCGATATCAGCAATTCTGTGCCTTCAGGAATGCCAAATGGCCCTTTTGTTACTCAATTATAAGGTAACCAAGGAGTTTCATATAAAAAATAATAAAAAATATAAGATATACAAGAATTATAAGGTAACCAAGGAGTTGTTTATGAATAAGAATAAAAAATAGGTGAGGTAAAGTGTGTTATATTATTTATGCATCATAGAATAAATAAGCTTTCCATTAATGTATGGTTTGTTAGGATCAGACAATATTTGGCAGACATACAACTATTTGAAAATCTGGAATCTGAGGGTTTAAAACATCAAAATATTGAGAAAATCACCTTTGTCCAAAAGAAGTTCGTTGCAATGCATATTACTAATCAAAATTAAGTTTCGATATACTGTATTTACTGTAGGAAATTTACAAAATATCTTCATGGAACATGATCTTTACTTAATATCCTAAAATGTTCTTTATAGCACATGTGTATAATTTTTTGCTATAACATTAAATGGATCTATAAAAACATTTTCTTGGGAAACTTCAATACAACTTACCCCACTGAGCTGTTCCTGTAAACTGTATGTTTGTAACACTTTGGATATCATTATGACCCACCATCTGCCTCGGGCATGATCAGCTCATGCTGAGTCTTATGCCATGTGTTAAATGCTCCACAATTACCCAGTAGCTGATCATGCCTAAATTGCTCAATGTTGTTGTCTGTGGCTGTGTCAGTCATGGGTAAATTTTTTCGGTTAAAAGTCAGTGGGTGAGAAATGCTCTCAATTTTAGGGCACCTGGAGGGGGGAAATGGGTCAGATGTGGAAAGTGGCAGACTGGTAATAAAGGCTTTTTGATTTTCAGCCTGCTGTCAGTTTTCATCAAGAGTTTTTATTATACATAGTGCTTCAGTTGAAGAAAACTGTGCAGCAAAAATACTTAAATAAGGCTGAATTTTTTTTTTTAAGTTTTCTACATTTTGGAAGTTCTAACAACTTCAGGAATGCAAGTAATATATCTCAAAAATTGTATGTAAAATCAGTATACTCTCATTTATTAAGCACAGCAGTTAGAGTAAAGGTCTTTGCACACTGAGTCCGAAATTATCATCTAAAATTTTCGCACGTTAAAAAATAAATACGACCTCATGTTGTGTCAATCACGTTTAAACACTGCTTCCGAGACTTTCGTCTGTTATAAAAAAAATTCAAACCAGGTTAAGTTTTCTGTGTTTTCACATCCGTAGCAAGCATTTTGATAGGAAAGGATAACAGATAACGAAAAAACGCATACGAAAATTTCGGACTCATTGTGCAAGGACCTTAAGTTAGGGTTGAACATATGGTTAGTTTTAAGAAATTATACAGTGTAAGAGATCATTCAACTAAACTCAAACTTACATTAAAACAGTGCTATCTATTTAAAGCTGTATTTAAAATAACTATCACATATTTATCACATGTAACTTATAAAAATGATGTGCTTAACTCTACATTTATCCAGCTTACAAGCTCTTTCTCTGCTAAACAGGTGCAGATGGTCTGATGGGTGTCTACCTCTTCATGATAGGCGCATATGACCTGAAGTTTCGGGGCGAGTATAATCGTCACGCTCAGGCCTGGATGGATAGTGTACCCTGTCAAGTGATTGGATCTCTAGCCATGCTCTCAACCGAGGTGTCAGTTCTGCTCCTCACCTACCTCACCCTGGAGAAATACATCTGTATCGTCTACCCGTTCCGATACCTGACCCCTGGCCGTAGACGTACTGTTACCATTTTGGTGGTCATCTGGATCTTGGGCTTTGTTATTGCTTTCCTGCCTCTCGTCTGTAAAGGGGTTTTCAGAAACTTCTATGGAACCAATGGCGTGTGTTTCCCTTTGCATTCTGAGCAGCCAGAGACTCTCGGAGCACAGATCTACTCCATTGTGATCTTTCTGGGTATGTGAGAATCCTTTAATTGTGTTCAAAAGATGTTCTATTAGATGATGTGCACAACAGTCGGGTTCTGGCCTTAAAAATCCGATGGTAGACAACCAAAATGAGTAATACCGCCGCGCGTACCGACGCAACAGTACATCCGCTTAATACCATAAGCTCTGAGGTAATGGTATATGCGTTTACTGAGTCATTTTAACATTTCAAAACTGTTCTCATAAACCGTCAATTGTCTTTTATGTTATAGTCTGATATATGAATATTTTGAAATAAATACATTTTTTTAATGGAAAAATGTATTCTTATGCTCACCAAGGCTGCAAATGTTAAATCTATTAAATATATAGTAAAATGTGATGGCAAAGCTGAATTTTCATCAGCCATTACTCAGTCTTCAGTGTAGCATCATCTTTCAGAAATCATTCTAATATTCTAAATTAGTGCTCAAGAAACATTTTATTATCAGTGTTGAAAACAGTTATGCTGCTTATTTTTTTTATACATTTTTCAGGATTGTTTGATGAATAGAAAGCTGAATAGAACAGAACAGAATTAAAAAAACACTATATTTTATGTACCTTTTATCTTATATGAATTTCTTTCAGTAATGTTGCCATTCATCTCAGAGCTGATTGGTTTGGTTTATATAGGTTTTGATTACCTATGGAGAAAATCAATAGAAAAAATATATAGAGACAGCTGAAAAAGTGGTTGGTCAATGTTGCACTCTGTTAAATTTTTTTAAGACATTTGAGACATTATAATTCTCCCTTCTAAAGTATACTTTTGTTTGCTAGCTTTCCTGTTCTTACAGCAGTAAGCGTTATTTTGCACACTTTTGTTCCTGGTTAAGAAATTGTTCTCTCTGTGAGTGCTCTATTTGTTTGTGTGATAGAGGTCACAGCTAGAGGTCTAAGTTTAGATTGGAAAAGAGGACTAAGGTCACTGGCGTTATTAAGAGAGCACTGAAAAAATGTGGTGGTTTCCAGCGAGACCAGTCATCTCAACAATAACTTAATCTTTCTTGACCTGAAAGGTGTTTAAAGTGTGCTGTTGTGCTGCTTATGTTTTGTATTGAGGTCATCCTTTACATTGATGAATGCTTTTCGCTGTTATATATCATGTCAAAAACATATCCTGTTTCCAAATAGGTCTCAATCTGGTTGCCTTCCTCATCATCGTATTGTCTTATGGAAGCATGTTTTACAATATCCAGAGAACAGGAACCCAGACGACCAAATACACCAACCACATTAAGAAAGAGCTGACCATTGCCAAACGCTTCTTCTCCATTGTCATCACCGATTCGCTCTGCTGGATCCCCATTTTCATACTCAAGATTCTTTCCCTGATGGAGGTCGAAATCCCTGGTAAGTGCATCACGGGCCATTTAAAGTCTTCAGGGCCATCGGTTTCTTCAAGGATGAGTCTGATATTGGGCTGCATGAAGCAGTATTTTTATCAGCTACAGTAATTCATCATTCTCTTTTTTTTTCAGTGTCTGTAAGCAGTGAAATGGTGAAAGGAATCTAAATGTGAATACAATATGAAAAACATGCTAAAGTTTTACTTCTAAATATAGCAAGAAAAAATAAAATACTCTAATTATCTACTGTACAGTCAGTTCTCTCGCTCATGTTGTTACAGACCTGTATGCATTTCTTTCTTCAGTGGAACACAAAAAGAGACGTTTTTAGTAATGTACCTATCATTTGTTTGCATATAATTGCAATGAATGAGGGCTAGAGCTTTTAAGCTTCAAAAGCATCATAAAACTGCAGTTCCGATGGCTATATTCCAAGTGAGAAACTCCAAAGGTTGTCATTTACTGATGATCTTTCCCTCCAGTGAGCAGCTACCTTCTAGAACCGGATCTAGTCAGATTTTGCAAACTTCATTCATTGAAAAAATCTGACTTGGCTTTAGAAGACTAGGGCTAGATTATAGTGCACAAGTCATGTGGGCTACTTTTATGGAGCTTTTCTTTCTAAAAAAAAATCACCTTTTGTGTGTCACTCAAGAAAGAAAGTCAGACAGGTTTTGAACAAGTTGAGTATAAACAATGACATAATTGTATTTTTGGGATGAGCTGTGCTTTCAAAGTATATTCAAAAACATTAGCAACTTTTCTCTAGTAACTGTGTGAATTATTCACATTTTTGTACATTTAGAATAGGTTTGTGGGATCTGAATCATGATTTGTTTGTGAAAACATTCATACACAGATTTCACACACAAATCCATGTCTACTCGTGCTTAGTGAATGAGACCCATTGAATGCTCTTTCCAGCCGCATAATATCCAACAATGGCTGGGAAAATGACACTGTCCTTCATTATGATTGCTGAACCCAAGCTATATTTTCTAGGACACTTCACTGAAAGATTGTACTATTTGTTCCCATCCACTGTTTGAATGATGATATTTCTAGAGATAATTAATGGGCAGTTGAAAAAATGATTTTTCAAAGAAAAGCAATCAGCAAAAAATGACATAGGATATCAACCATCAATGCATAATTTTCTTCCCATTACTCTACTCATATGAACCCTCTTTAGGAACCATCAGCTCCTGGGTCGTCATCTTCATTCTGCCGATCAACAGCGCTCTCAACCCCATCTTGTACACGCTGACCACGCGGCCCTTCAAAGAGACACTGCTGCAGGTGTGGTCCAACTACAGACAGCGGAGACCCCTCATCAGCAGCCACCCGGCTCATCTGCCTTCCTTTACGTGGCAGGAAATGTGGCCTCTGCAAGAAAACAGCCAAACCCTCTGCACACATCCATCCGAAATGTCTAACACCACCCAGCTGCTGCCCGTGGAGGGGTCGAACGGGACATGAGGGGGTCTGATGGAGTCCTGCCATCAGCATCTTGTCATGCCTCATAGCCATGGACTCATTCTGAAAGAACATACAGTTTTTTTTGTATGTTTGTGGATGTTAACATGCATGTCCTCACTCAGAGCAGGGATAATAATGATGCACTGTTTGCCATCATGAGTGTGTGTTTGTTTGGGAGGATATTAGGAGAACGGCACAAAAAAACAACGACACAGAGCCCTACTGAAAAGACCTGCTGGTTTATGCTGATTTGTGCTGGTCTCTGTGGTTTACCAAGGGAAAGCTGTTGGTTAAGAGCATTGTCAAAAAATTACAAGTCTGTCATCATTTTGTTCCACCCTCATGTCGTTTCATATAAAATTCTTTTATTTTATGAATTTTTCCTCTGTTTTTGTACAGTGAAAGTTAATGGGGGCCAAAACAGAGTTGTTATAGTTAACTTAACAAAAGCCATTTTTGTTACTTGAAATAAGGTAAATGTTAACTGAATTACATAACAAAAACATAAACTTATTTCAAGTACTGTCCATTTTCACATTTTCATTTACTTTGATAAACTCAGTATACTAAACTTGATATCCTAAAATAACTAAAACTGAAATAAAAATGAATTAAATTTAAATAGATATGTTAAAAATGAAAACGAATCAAATGACACAAACTCAATAAAATTACTAAAATTGTCACAAATTAAAAGCTAATTCAAAATATTAATACTATATATATATATATATATATATATAATATATATATATATATATATATATATATATATTACTATAATTTTACACAAACATATATATATAGATAGATAGATAGATAGATAGATAGATAGATAGATAGATAGATAGATATATTTAAAAACAACAAAAAATGAAAAAAAACTCAATAACATTACTAAAATTTTTACGAATTAAAATCCATTTTAAAATATTAATGCTATATATATATATATATATATATATATATATAATTTTAGTAATGTTATTGTGTTTTTGTCATTTTTTGTTATTTTATTTATTTTTGGGGTGTATGTTTGTGTAAAATTACAGTAAATTATATATAATTTTTAAATATCGTTTATAAATATATAAATTATATTTCAAAATGATATATAAATAACTATAATTGTACATACAGATGACAAAAACTCATTAACATTACTTAAATTATATATATATAAAATCAAAATAGCTTTTAAAACATTTTGTTATTATATACATATACGTATATATATATATATATATATATATATATATATAGAGAGAGAGAAATATAAATAAAGATAAATATATATAGTGTTATATAGATAGATAGATAGATAGATAGATAGCATTAACAATTTAAAATAAATAATAACAAATTAAATAATTTAACAAAGTTACTAATATATAAAATATAAAATATAATAAAAAATATAAATAAATTATATATATATATATATATATAATTTTTATATATATATATATATATAATATATATATATATATATATATATATATATAATTTTTACATACATATACCAAAATAAATAAATAAAATAAATTACAAAAGTTCAGCTACTATATTAGAAATATACTTGTATCTCAGTGATACTAAAATAATACTATTCCAAAAGCTTTAAATCCAAAATAAGATACAGGTAGTGTCTTGAATAGAACTTCTGGATCGTTTAGATGAGAGTGACTAAATGATGACAGAATCTTCATTTTAAGAAGCCTGATAGGGGCATCAGTGCACCAGCATCCAAAAGACAACATAGAGTATGCTAGTGACCAGCAAAGCTGATCTTTTCAACAGGGACATAACAGCACAATTCATTTGATTGTATTGTATTGATAAGCCATTCATTGATAAGGCTTAATCAGTTTGTTTACAAGAAGTGACTCATCCACAGGGTCTGAATTGACAGAGAAAATATAGATATGGTTAAATAATAAAAGTGTTTACTTAGTGTTTTACCATCAGTCTGTGTTACACATTAGACTTTTGCCCCTGTTTGTTGTATTGATTGACATCTTGTCTTTTCAGTGTTAGTTCTGGTGTGCAGCTAGTGTTTAAGATCTGTTTCTTGTCCAAATGAAAATGAGTGCATGTTAATAACTGCTGCTTTTTGTACAAAATGTTCATATATATTGTATAGAATTATTTTTTATCTAGCCAAACAGTTCAAGCATCATTCAGGATTTTAACAGATGTTGTAGAAGCTCTTCGGTTTCCATGAGAAATATCATTCCTTATACTGTAAGGTGTCAAGGCAGGAGGTATAGGTCGTTGTTTTAAATAGAGATATCTGTCAGTCATTTTAATTGTCTCTCTCTTTCAAAACCACAGGAGAAACAATGTGAAAATGTCCATTCAATGTTGCCTTGTTTTTATTCTTGAATCATCAGAAGGACTATATTTAGCTTACAGTTTTTATGGAAATAACTCATTGTATAAATAGAAACCCATGCATAAATTATTTAATTTGAATGTTTTGTCTGAAACTGTCTGCTTGCACACACAATGGTATCTTCTTTCAGGGAGTAATATATAAAGATAATAGTGGGATGAATCTCGCAAATGTCCATGAGCATGAGCATATTCAGTCTATAACCCTACAATAATAATAATAATACATCTAAAACTTTTTAAAGGTCATAAAAATGGTTTAATTTTCATGAAATTATATATATTTCAACCATTCAAAATTCAGCCATATTTATGACCTTTAAAATATTTTGCACTGTGACTTATTTTTATGAATTTTTCTACCCCAGTTTTAATCACTATAATGCAAACAAATGTCATTCACAGCACTGTAATTTGGAATAAAATGTAACTGAAGTAGTGAAGTATATATCATGATAGTAATTAATACATTTAATTGTGCAGATTTATAGTAATGAGATATTAACAAGTATCACCTTTGAATGAGAATTATATAAACAGAATAATAATAAATGATTTAATAAATTAAATATAAAGCTTGAAGTTTGTGTTATATTAACCATAATTTAGAAAAGCATTGCTTTATTGTCATGCAAACAATGCAACAATGTTAAAAATGGTCTTAAAGGTCTGTTTATGGTCTTAAAATACACTACCAGTAAGATATAAAACTGTAAAATAACAGTAAGATTTTGAATGTTTTTTAAAGAAGTCTGTTCTGCTCACCAAGCCTGCATTTATTTGATCCAAAGTACAGCAAATATATTATTATCATTATTATTATTATTATATATTATTATTATTATTAAAAATGTTTGAATGCAAAGCTTTCAGAGCTCACTATATCAGAAGGTGTTGATATATTGCTTCACACCAGACACACCTGTGTCACTAAATTTAGGTGCAGTTCCCAAACGATTCACATGTGGGAGAATGTTCTGTGCTATAGGTGTGAAGACGAATGACGTTATAAGCATGTGAATCACTCGTATGCATATGGCAATATCTCTATTTTCAATACGTTAATATATTTCTCTTACATGCATTCTGTGCTATTCTCTGATCACCAATGTTTTGTTTCTAGTAATTAAAACTCACAAATGCCCCATAAGCAGCCACACATCACCAAGAGCCCCATGAATATTTTTTCTTAACTTTTCCCTAATTATTTGTATCTTGTGGGACTGATACATGCTGTGATAATAGGGGTTATCATGTTTTTATTACCATGTAGAATTTAATGAGGTGGAAATGAGTAAAGTGAGCAATTACACAACACAGACTGCTGCAAAAAACACTTAAACACTTAAAAGTAGCTACAGTTCGTTACAAAGGCCTGTGTTAAGTCCAGAAAGTCATCTCAGACACCTGGTTTGGAAGACCCAAACATGTCTGACTGAAAATGCCAGCCAGATCAAACCAGATGCACACGCTTAGAGAGAGAGAGAGAAAACTCGAAGTAAATTGGACCCTAATCAGAGAATAGGCCTTTAAATAGGTCAGTCAGACTCACACACTGTGATTGACCTGGACTGGAAATGTCTTGACCAGGTATGAAGCCTGTGTCGGCATGGAGACAGGCAGACAAATCAGGTGACCTTATTGCACATTAAATAAAGAGCTTCACTGACTGACAACTTGCCATAATTATGGGTGAATCTTATGAAATCGTTCTTTCAGAAACTTAAAAAAAAAATCGTCATTATTCCAGCCAGTGTATATTATTAACTGCTTAATTTTACATTACATTTAGTCATTTAGCAGATGCATTTATCCAAAGCGACTTACAAATGAGGACAATGGAAGCAATCAAAATCAACAAAAAAGCAATGATATGCAAGTGCTATAATATTATATAATAAATAAAAAGAAAACAGATAGAATAGAAAAACCAGCTTCTTTGATGTTTAAAGTTTTGGAAAAAATTATATGGTCTGTGATGAAAATATTATATATTTATAGTTATGTCTTTTGAATATTTTTGTTCCTAATTTAATTTATTTGAAAGAAAACAGTATGATAACATCATCAAAGCTATCCCACAATCTATAATTCAGATGTCTTGTAACTTATCTCAGAATAATCTTACACCTGGTTAGTGCTGTCAAATGATTAATCGTGATTAATAACATCTGAAATAAAAGTTTTTGATTGTATAGTATATGTGTGTGTACTGTGTATATTTATTATGTATATAAAACACACACACATGCATGTATATATTTAAGAAAAATATGTTACATTTATATATTAAATATGTTTATATATAATACAAATAATATGAATATAAATATATACACATGAATACATGTAAATATTTTCTAAATATATGCTATATGTGTGTGTATTTATATACACAGAATGAATATACACAGTGCACCTACATATATTATGTAAACAGAAACCTTTATTTTGGATGGGATTAATTGTTTGACAGCACTACACCTTGTCCTCCTCAGCTTTCTCTTACTAACCTAAATTTATTTAAAACTGTGATCCAGAAAGTCTATTCAAATAAAAATTCAATCTTTTAATACTTTTCTAACGATGAAGATACAATTCTAAGAACAAAACTCTAAATTTCCAGTTGCACGAAAAGCAAATAAAGTCCACTTTAAATTTCTTCATGGAATACATCCTTCTAGAGAATGTTTAAGATGTTGAATTGGTCTTGATGTTAACAACATGAGTGGAATGAGCTGCCAACCTCCACCTGAACTACTGAGACCTTTTCCACAAGTACAAAATCACCCCACACTATTAACCAATACACCTACACACTCACTCACTCAATCAATCAATCAATCAAAAAATAAATTCATTCTGCATTTCTCCTCTTCTTTAAGGCTCTTTCACACATTCACTCCTCTTTTGTAAGTCACAGTTTGCATACATGTAATTTTTTATCATCATCACTATTATTTTTTTATTTTATTATTATTATTACTGTAATCTTTAAATTTATTTGAGTAATTGCCTGTTTGTGTACACTGTCTCTAATCCCAGATTGCAGAGCGTCCCCTACTGCCGAAATTAAATGTTATCCTGACAGCTAAACTGAATGACAGATACCCTTCGCTGTCATGAACACCGTATAATTCTTATCCTTATGAGTTTATGATCAGCAGTCATTCGCACGGTTTTTTTTTTTTATTCCGGCGCGTTTTTGTGACGTCATTCTGAGCTGCGCAGCAGATAGGCTGAGTTTGTTATGACACTTATTTTGTAACAGAGTCAACCGGAGTGTTATTTGTTTGTCTACACTCAACTTGAAACCCACGGGAAGCACCAGAGTCACAGCCGCACATTCAGCTCGTAGATGTTTCCAGTCTGTAGATATTCCCTCCAAGGTACTGTCACACTTTCACTGATGTGTAGCCAGAACGCTAACCAAACGTTGTAAACCTTTGATTCTACAAATCTGAAAGCATATATACTGTCCTATTAAGTTGTTATTAACCATGTTTACAAGGAACACGGCATGAAACATGTGTTTAACTGTAGGTTTATCCGTCTAGCTAGCTGACAGAATCCTGCAACTGTTCAGTCACAGGAAGAAAGTAGGGCAAAGGTCACTCGAATATCGCTCAGAATGTATGTGTCCTTGTTCTGAGAGATGAACGCGTTTCTGCATTAAATATAAAGCAAACAATTACTGCTTCTTTTAAGTACCTTAGTTGGCCTGTTACTTAATTAAGGGAGGATTTTGTCACGGCTTATCCTGTTATATAAAGTTGATTCATTTAGTTTGATATAGTTACATGCACAATAGACAGTATGTATACACAGTGTCTTTTTTATACTAAACTGTTTGTGAATCTGATATGATGTTAATATGTAACATGAGAGTGGTCTTGTCTGTGTTCTGTCTGTGACCTAATTGTTTTGCCTTTTATTTGTGTTTTTGCAGCACGGAGGTGTGTAGGTGCACTGAAGGCGGTTCAAGCGGAGCATGTCGCTCCTCAGGTGTGCTCCACACGGAGTTCCTCCTCCACTCTGTCACGAATTACCACACACTACTCAGTGTACCCCAGAGATAAGGACCCACGATGGGAAGGTCAGTTCTGTGCTACATGTTACCTCTTATCACTTTCTCCTCTTTAGAGGTGAGAGCGAACACATTTTGATTGGATAGGAGTCAGAGGACAGAGAGAATTTCAGATTCTGGATTTTATTTACAGCAAAACTTGGTCATTTACAAGAGAATGAGTGTGTGTGTATGTGATATGTGGCATGATATTATAACTATTTAATATATTGTTTATATTATAATGTATGTATTATATAGTAAATATTATAAATGACACATATATGATATATATAATGATTTATAATATTATATACCATACCTCTCGATATCAGATTAACCTCCTCTGTTTCCTTCAGTGTTTTTTTGACCACTGGTTTGATCATTTATTTACTATTGTTGTGTGTGAGTTTGTGTGTGTTTTCACTTCTTATAGTTTGATTTCTGAATTTCTTGTAGCTTTCTTTTTTTGACAGCACTTAGGTCAACCTTGGTTGTTTTTAAATGTGCTTTATAAATGAATATTGTATTGTATTGTAGATGCTTTTAATTGACTCATTTTTTTCAAATAGTATTATAAAGTTGTTGCTGAACATTGTACTGTAAAACATTTGCTTTTCAAGACTTCGCTGATCTGAAAGATAGCCTGGCTGAATATAGCCTGTCACTGAAAATCATTAGCTTGCTGGTGATTTGCCTCTCATTTATATTTAATATGTATAAATTAGCTGCTATATATCTCTGCATTAATACCCATTTTATCAGCCATTGGTAGCTGAGCTGACATTTTTATGAATCTTGCCTTCTGATTATTATTGTATTTTTAGACAAAACCCACAATTAGATTTTGCATTTAATGGCACTCAGAGATTTTTGTATCAAAAAGAGGCTCACATGATTGTGACTGATACTGTGATTATCTGTTTTCATATGTTCAGGAGTGGAAATGGAGCGCTTCGCTGATGAGGCAGACGTTGTCATTGTTGGTGGAGGTCCAGCCGGCCTGTCAGCAGCCATCCGGCTGAAGCAGCTGGCCAGTCAACATGAGAAGGAGCTGCGGGTTTGTGTGGTGGAGAAGGCGTCTCAGATTGGAGCTCACACGTTATCTGGAGCCTGTCTAGAGCCCACTGCGCTCAGTGAGCTTATTCCAGACTGGAAGGAGAGAGGGGTACAAACAAACACACATGCACACCCAAGTTTTTACTGATTGTGTTGACCTTGGACCAGTGATGGCCATGACACTGATTTTGATTCATGTCTAACAGGCTCCACTGAACACTCCAGTTACAGAGGACAAGTTTTCCATTTTGACAGAAAAATACCGCATTCCTGTTCCAATATTACCAGGTAGATTATTGCTATTGCATAAGGCCCATATTAGAGAGTTCTAGAACTTCACACAATGAGAGTTACATAATGTAAAAATAACTCATGAATAAATGGTCTTCTTGTCACAGTGTCCTGAATGGTTTTGTAACCTATTGTTAGATTTTGCTGTATTTGGCTGAGCAGCAGTCTGGGTGGCTCACAAAAGTACTAGATTTCTCTAATACATAAAATAAGTATGCTTGACTCAAGTTCTTGTGGGGAGAAGAAATTATGGAAGATAGCAGTTCTTCAGCAGTGATGTTAGTGTGTCATCCTTTAAACAATCTTAACCCATGGTACTGTCTGTGAGACCAGACCTTTATTCCTCATAACAAATGTGCTACAAACAATACAATAACCCCCCATAGATAGTGTAACCTTATGATGACCTGATAAGACCTCTCCCATGGAGAGCTCATGATACATTGACCTAATGGGCTAATTATATGGGCCTTTTGGGTCACACTTTTGTAAACAGAGTTTCAGTTAATAGCATCTGAAGCACAGTCAAAATGTAAATGCATCTGACTTGAAGTGCATATAATCTTTCACTATAGACGCTTTTAAAGATTTTTAAGACTGGTTCAGTTACATGGATGCAATTAAATGCAATTTGTGAATACAGGACTTCCGATGAATAACCATGGAAACTACCTAGTTCGTCTGGGGCATTTTGTACGCTGGCTTGGGGAGCAGGCGGAGGAGCTGGGAGTGGAGCTGTATCCAGGCTACGCAGCATCTGAGGTCAGAATGCCTTCTTTATGTGAATGTATACAATAATGATGCAGTTAATTTTTATTTTAATTAGACTTGCCTTCTGTGCTTGTAGTTTGTATTGTGAGTGATGTGCTGTACTTATTTAAGCTCTGGATTGTTAACCGAAACCCTGAAAACGATCAGTGCACTGAAATCTGGAATTTATTTAACTTCAAGACTGCTGTTTCTGTAGTAAGCAGGGTTCCTACGGTCATAAAAAAATTGGAAATATCAGGGAAATTAATCACACATGTCATGGAAATGTATACAATTTTAAAAAGTCATAGAAATGTATGTGATGTAAACATTTGTGTAGTTCCTCTTAGATTGCCTTGAAGTTACACTTTGTGAGTGCATTCTCTATTAAATTATTAAAAAATACATACAGTAATCAAAAACAATAATGGAATAAAGAAAGTTAATTGGTTAAAAGGAAAGAAAATGCATAATGCATTCTCCAAGTTGCTATGTAGATTAACGTGAAAAAAGTCACATAATGAGAAATGAAGTTGTAATTTTGAGACTCAAAAATCTTCAGTTATGATATCACATGAATTTCTATTGTAAGAGTCACAATTACGAGATAATAAAAGTTAGTCGCAATACAGGTGACAAACTCTTGTCAACCTGTCTTTTTCTTTCTCCTTCTCCTTCCTTTTTTTAACACAGGTGCTGTTTCATGAGGATGGCAGTGTGAAGGGAATTGCAACCAATGATGTTGGCATTGCTAAAGATGGCTCTCCAAAGGTTTTATATGTCAATATACAGTACCTTCTAGTACAGAATATGCAAATACCCTAAATACACATAGAACATTTAAAACACACCTTTTATGTGATTTAAAAAAAAATTTATTTTTTATATATATACAGAATATAAATATATAGAATAATTATTAGTCTAAAGCGGTCTGCTGAATGTTCACATCAAGGCCAAATGAACTACAACTAAAGATTGCAGTGGGAGAAAATAAAAGGGTAACTGTGGGTAAAGTGATTTCTGCTATGCAGATGGCATATTTGTGTGCTATTACCACCACATTTGACACTTTGTTGAACTCCTCCAGGATGTGTTTGAGAGAGGCATGGAGCTCCACGCTAAGGTCACTTTGTTTGGTGAAGGCTGTCACGGTCACTTGGCCAAGCAACTCTACAAGCAGTTCAATCTCAGAGAGAACTGTGAACCGCAGACGTATGCTATCGGTCTCAAAGAGGTACAAATCCCCTCTATGCTTTGATGATGCTTTAAACTTACATAAATATTTTCCTTTCAGTGACAACATTTGAAGTGAAATCAGCTAGTTCATTTACACGTTTGGAGTCATTGCTTTCATTTAAAAGCTTGATGCAATTTTTTTTGAACTGATGAATACAAAACAAAACACTGCTTTCTTCTAGCTTTGGGTTATTGATGAGAAGAAGTGGCGCCCAGGACGGACAGAGCACTCAGTTGGCTGGCCTCTAAACAGGAACACGTATGGAGGCTCCTTCCTGTACCACCTCAATGAGGGAGAGCCATTGGTAGCCCTGGGATTTGTTGTAAGTCATCTTATTCCTGAACCTTCTGGGCTGAACTCTGATTGAATCTGTTTCATTGGATTTGCAAAAGTCCTCTTTGAAGCCTTAATCTTAAAGCAGAATGTTCTGGATTGATGTCTTTTTCAGGATGCTTTGATCTATATAGATATTATTGACCTCGTTCATCATGTTCTTTCATGAGCTAAAACGATGTGTGAAAAGGCTTTCAACTTTTCAACAAAGTTGTTTCTGGTCAGGGTCTGTCATGAGGACATTCGCTCATCCTGCTGATAATATAACATATCAAAATGATATTTTTTTTCCAATCACTTTTTAAGAGGCATTTCACAGATTGCTTGTGATTCATAAAAAACAGTCTCAATTCCAGACGTCTTGAAGAGTTCGGCAGTGATGACGGGCTATTATCCAATGTCGTCATGGCCCAGGATAGTACTCGGTCTGATTGGTCACAGTTGTCTGGAGATACAGTGCAGCGTTTGAATGACAGAACTAAATCAAATCTCATGATTGCTCTGAATTGTTTGTCCCTTAAATACATTTCATTTGCTTGCTGAGCTGTTAGCAGAGCCATTGCAGTTTTGAGATACACAGTGTGAGAATACACTACTGTTCAGAAGTCTGGGGTCATTTTATTTATTTAATTTTTTTTAAAAGAAGTAATAGTTTTATGTAGCAAAGATGACCGTAAGACAATTACAGTGTTACAAAAGACTTCTATTTTAAATAATTTTATATTTATCAAAGAATTAAAAAAAAAAAGGTCTTAAGGTTTCCACAAAAATATTAAGTAGCACAACTGTTTTCACCATTAATAATAATACAAATGTTTCTTAAGCACAAAAACAGCAATATTAGAATGATTTCTAAAGGATCATGTGACACTGAAGACTGCTGAAAATTCAGCTTTGCCATCATAGGAATAAATTACATTTTAAAATTTATTAAGTTGTAAAACTGCTTTTTTAAAATTTTAATATTATTTTTCACTATTATTACTAAAATTTTGATCAGCATAAGAGACTGACAAACATTACAAAATGTTCCCAACCTCAGCCTTTTTATCAGTATAGTATTTGGGCTAAATACTATGGTGTTATAGTCCTTCTCAGCTCATCTTAGCAGGCAACAGTAAGCAAGGAGGCTGTAGCTTTGCAAACAGTCAGTGTAGTTATTCTATTATGCTGAACTGCAGATATGTTTGTGTATGTCTCCTCAGGTAGGTTTGGACTACACAAATCCCTATCTGAGCCCGTTCAGGGAATTCCAGCGCTGGAAGCATCACCCCTCTATAATGTCAACCCTGGAGGGTGGCAACAGGATAGCATACGGAGCCAGAGCCCTCAACGAAGGAGGTTTCCAGGCATGTCAGCGACTTGAAATTCTCATTATATATTCTTCTGTTTTCTCTTGATGAACCTCTCTCATTCGTGATCTCCCCTCCAGTCGATTCCTAAACTGACGTTCCCAGGTGGCATGCTGATCGGGTGCAGTCCAGGCTTCATGAACGTGCCCAAGATCAAAGGCACACACACAGCCATGAAAAGTGGCATGCTGGCGGCCGAGAGTGCCTTCAGCAAAATCACAGATGAGAATCTGCAGTCAGAAACAGCAGGTAGCCAACCCAGACATCTTTGCAAATTAGCTGAGGTGTAACTCACAGGGGAATAAACATAGTCTAAGGTGTCCAGGTATCCTAAACAGGGAATGTTTTTGTGTTCTTTTCCCCCCTCTGTTAGGCCTTTATATTCCTGAATATGAAGAAGCTTTTAAAAAATCCTGGATCTGGAAGGAGCTGTATTCTGTGAGGAACATCAGACCATCTTTTCATAACTATTTTGGTCTCTACGGAGGGATGGTGTACACTGGAATATTCTACTGGATCTTGAGAGGAAAAGAACCATGGACTCTAAAGCATAATGGTAAGAACAAAGAAACACATTATGAAATGTTTACTTGTTTATAACAAAAGCTTTTCATTTAAATCAAAAATAAAGAGTATATGTAAATTCTTAATATAACTGTATATATATATATGTATTGATCACAAGAAACGGGCATACTTTGAAGAGTTGAGTTAATGTCATATTGATGTCCAGTAATGAGTGTATTTTAGACTTTTCTGATGTTTCTATAGATGGAAAATGCTGGGTGAAATCAGCTTTAAATGTTTTTTTTGGGGGTGAATACAAGTTTTTACAATTACGTTTATCAATCCTGAGAGAACTAGAAGTATATGGAATCAGAACTTTGAAATACATTAAATACTGCCAAATGCTAGGTGAATGAGTGTAAAAAAAAAAAAAAATGTAGTCATTACCTTCCAAAAGATTTGAAATGCTCAAGGCAACATGGGTTTTTAGACTATATTGGCATAAATCCTTGTTATTTTGAGGTTGGTCCTCACTGCAGAACACAAGATCCAACTCCTCCCACCTAACATACACCTAAACCTACCCGTCTCCCCCCCTTGATCCATAAACCCACCCATCTCCACCCCTAAATCGCCATTATCCTATGTATTTAAGTATTCTCATATATGTATTCTGTATTGTCATTTCAGAGTCACCTGCTCCTAAATGCAATGAACTAACTGTGCCAAAGGGCCCCTTCCTGCCTGAGCAGGCAGTTCTTACACAGAATTAGCTCCTGTTTGGGCCCGACTGCATGCTAATAGACAGACATGTTGCTATTCAAGGCTACTACTCAGTTTACTACAGCAGTGGGCATCTGCCATCTGTTACAATTCATTTTGTATTTTATTTCTAATGGTAAACAAATGAATTTACTGTAGGTCTAGACGCTGATCAGCTGAAGCCGGCTAAGGACTGTACACCCATCGAGTATCCGAAGCCCGATGGGAAGATCAGCTTTGATCTGTTGTCATCTGTAGCCTTGAGTGGGACCAATCATGAGCATGACCAGCCGCCCCATCTGACGCTGAAAGATGACAGTGTTCCCGTGGCCCAAAACCTTGCCATTTATGACGGTCCAGAGCAGAGGTTCTGTCCTGCTGGTATGTAACTAATGCTCTCAGTGTTTCTGCTGCATTTAGAGATAGAGACTCAATCTTTTAGTTGCACCCGATAATACAAGATCAACAAGCTTGACATGTTGAGACTGCTGAAAACATCTGGTGAACAAGCTACCAGTGTTTAGACATTTTGTCCCTGCTGTCCCACAGGTGTATACGAGTATGTTCCTCTTGAGACGGGCGATGGCATGAGATTACAGATCAACGCTCAGAACTGCGTCCACTGTAAGACCTGTGATATCAAAGACCCCAGCCAGAACATCAACTGGGTTGTGCCTGAGGGCAGTGGAGGACCAGCCTACAACGGCATGTGATTTCAGTATTACATATCGTTTTGATTACTGGGCACATGGCACAAGTTCAGAATCGTTTTACTTAACTTTCAGGGCTAAAGCTTTTAAAGACTTGAGAGTCCTTCTGTTGTGCCTAAGGAGCAGAAAGTCCTCATATCCTGTGTGATGTGAGCTTGAAGTGTAATTACATAAAGTGGCTTTGCATATTTCAGGTTTGATCAAATTGTAACATTTGAAATAATTTTATATGTAACGTCCGTCAAAGGAATGTCAAAAGACGAAGGATCATGTTGGATTAACAAGCAGTGGACGTTTTAGCTCACCATGATGCGGTTAACTGTAAACTGACAGTTTTGTATATATTGTCAAAGTTGGTAACTGTAACTGGTAGAAATAAATTAATTATTCCATTCTGTTGGTATGTTTTATAGAACTACAAACACAAAAATCCCTGAAAATATCAATTGCTTTATTTCACACAACTGACAGGACTGAATCTCATTTCATCAAAAGAAAAAAAAAAAGTTTGCTGCTTTTTATTTTAGCCACTATTTGATAAATGAACCCAGAAACAAACAATATGATTTGCCTATTCTTTCTTTAACAGTAATCAATACAAGACATCTTTAGATCAGCTTACCAAAAATGCACAAACTTTTTTCATTCACTCACAGACCAATCGTTTTATAACACCGTAGACAAAACAAAATTTCCTTCCAAACTGGACTTTTCATATTTATCCTAAATGAAAGACTCCAAGGCCTTTCCCCCCCAGTGTTACACTAAAACACTAAGACACAAGTGCAGGTAGGTCGGTGTGGAGTGAGGTCACTGCAGTTTCTGTTACGCAAACATTTTGGCATAAATCTTCTTTTCTTTCTCTTTCTCTTCCTTCACTTGCTGCTTCACTTTCACCATTTCATTTCCAATCGCTGAAACCAGAGAAAGGAAAATGTAAAAAAAAGAAAAAATGATAAATTCACAAATCATAAAAGATTTTTCAAACCAAATTCAGAATTTATAAAGCGCTGTTTAACCTTTGTCATCTGGTGCAATCTCCTGTGCTTTCTTCAGATCAATCTGCAGTTTAAAAACAGAAAAGATGAGTGCTCTTAAGAAATAAATCATGTAAATTGGAGCAAATTTCTTTTTTTGTAAGACTGATTCATTTAAACTTCTAACATCTATTTTTGTTCTACATTCAGTAATTGGGATGATCCTCTCTGCTCAAGAGCAAAGCCCTCACACCTACAGAATATGCAGTTTATTAATGAATTAAGCAGTTTTCCTGAATAACAAATCCTGTTAACTAGTTCTAAATTAAACTGTCAAGGTTTATTCATAATGCATCCTTTTTTCAAGCCTGAAAGTGCCAAACCAGTTTCAATCTGCACAGTAAGAAAAAATACCAGTACATCCTTCATAACTTTTTCTCCTTCTGTTCTCCATGGAAGAAATAAAGTCATACAGGTTTGGAAAGACATGAGGGTGAGTAAATGATGCCAGAATTTCATTGTTTTCTTTGAGGCATTTAGTGCAATGGTCTCAGACTATTTGTGGCTGAATTACAAATGTTGAATCAAAATACTGATTTAGAGTGAAACCAAAAATTTTAAAAAAAACTGTGAGCAACTGTTTTGGTAGTTTTCAGATATCTGAGGCCTCAGGTGGGTTGCTCGGTTCGTTCGACTAAAAAAAGTTTGGGAACCACTGATTTAGAGTGAAATGAATGTGTATTTCTGTCCATGTAGTGTTGGTACCATGGCCTTGTTGAATTCTTTAAGTCCCTGCCAGGCCTGAGCTCTCCTGAACAACGCTTTAGTGTTTGCCTGGTTAAGCTCCAGAGCCTGAGAAAAAACAAAACAAAAATATAATACATGAAACATTATAATCACCCCACAAACAAGGAGAAAATACACTTTTACAGGCCATTTCAAGAAATCTGAATCCATTTCAACTGTTCCCTAAATAGAGAGACAGTGTGTCTGGTGATCTATAAATGGTAGCGTCTGTGACAAGGTTATTCCAAGAGCGGTGAATAGCGGAGGTACGTCATTATAAAATATCAAGGCCCTTTGCTTCTTGTATCCTGTAACCCAGATGCAACTGGACACCATTCAGTCGGCTCAATGTCAGAAGCTGTTACCTCATCACAGCTCTCAATAGCTTCCTGCCAGAGTTTCAGTTTGAGTTTGCAGGCAGCTGTGTTGAGAATGCAGCTCAGGGCCGTGGGCTCCAGCTTTTTTTGAGCACTATCATCGTCTAAGATGTTGCCGCAAGTCTCTAGATACCTGTGGACCAGAACAACCTTTGCTGGGTTATAGTGATGCATACAGACATGTTGCAGTCACAGTGTTGTCCAACAACGCTCACTTTAGATTACACAGTTAGAAATCTTGCATATCAAACAGGTGCTTAAGGAAAAGTCATCATGACATAAGGCATTATTGAGGAAAGAAACCTCAGCTATAACAGCGTGGTTAAAAATGTCTGACAAATTGAAATCAAGTGTGAAAAGCTGTCTCCTTTATGTCACGGTGCAAGCGTAATGCAATAATGGGGCTTAATGGCAGACTAGACAAGTGTTTACCTGAGAGCTTTTGAATATTTCTTGATGGCCGACTGCCAGTTCTGAGCCTTGAAGAAGTTATTCCCGATGTTTTTCACATCCTCTGCCACAGACAAGACTTTGTTTGTCTAAAAAGAGAATTTCGAATAAAGTGTTGATTAGATTTTTTTCTTTTTTTCTATTTTTAGCATGTAAATCACATTCCAGCTATCATATTATATAATACACTGCAATATGTTATATATTGTGGCAGACTGTAATTCATTGATCTATCGATATACATTCTATATATACAGTATACGCACACACACACTATATTATATTTATACTCCAAAACCACTGCCGTAATATAAGTTTCCTTATAAAGCTTAGGCTTTCCTTTTTCCTTCCTAGTGCATAAGTTCAAAATGAGTTTCTGAGTTAAAGTGATTCTGGATTTTATAGAGCAGGTGATATATAGTATAGTGTATATGCAAGTGAAGATGCAGAAATATAATGACATCTTTAAAGTCCACGTCAGAGTCCTCGGGGAAGTCCGGGTAAGTGTCTCCTGAGCCGTCATTCAGTGCGATGCCCCATTTATCACCTTCTTTATGTTCTCCACATTCAGCAATGATGCAGGGCTGAGAGAGAGAGAGATTATGGTTACAATCAGTCTAAATATTCAGTTGCTCACTGGAATAAGGAAAATACTTCATTGCCTTACTGGAGAGAAAGTTGGTCACACACACAATGTCTACTTTCAAAACATTAATTCCTCACACTTAGCTAGTTCACCTGTGCAGAACATGTGGCAGACTACATTTGCAGACGATTGAATCTTGATTAGGGTGACTAAATGACTGTGAAAGAAAGATCTCAGAAATAGCTGTCCTTCAGGACCAGTTAAGATCTCTGTCGCTTTATAGCTCCAAGCATGAAAGCAGTTGTCACAATGCCATGATGCATTTAAGAAGTAAAAGATGTTTGCGTGTTTTTTAACATGGTCACCTTCACAGGATTGTCGTCCTTTGTTTCCATCCCCTCCAGCATCTTCACCACCCCCACTCCCTTCAGCACCTGGCCAAAGACGACATGTTTGCCGTCCAGGTGCGGTGTGGGAACCGTGGTTATAAAGAACTGTGAGCCATTCGTGTTGGGGCCGGCATTCGCCATGCTGAGCAGCCCCTCTTTGTCGTGCTGGGGGGGGGGAAGACCACCGGATTAATAAAGCACCACTTCATATGACAAGAAAAACAGGAGCTTTATCTGCGCAGATCATTTTTTCCTCAGAGCAGACACCAGGAAATGATCGGATGCCTCAGGGAGATAGATCAAGTGCTGTATTTATCTCATAGCAATAACACAGACTTGATTAATTAAAGGAAAAATTCACAAAAAAAAAAAAAAAAAAATGAAAGTTTGTCAGGGAATATGTGCATTATTAAACCAGGTTTGACATATGTTGGGGAGGGGTGGTGTGACCAGAATCTTATCATGATTTCTACAATTTTCAAGAGAATCGTTAATTACTTTTGTGTTACAGGATTGGAACAAAATGTCATCTTATTTTTTGGGTGAAATACCCTTTATAGCAAAGCAGCTCTGTGGTACCTTGTAGTGAAAGTTTTCATCCTCAAACTTGTCCCCATAGATGCTCTCTCCACCGGTTCCATTCTGATTAGAAAAATCTCCACCCTGGACCATAAATTTCTTGATGACTGAGGGGTACAAAAATAAATACATATGATTACATACGAATGATTACTGAATAAGATTTTATAGGAAAATGTTTTATCATCATGTCATGTGCCAATTGTTATAGTTTTAAATGATTATACTTGATATATACGTGTCTAAATAAAAAAATTATAATAATTTACTTTTACAAATTATACCAGCAAGCATGAAGTTTAGAGCTTGGCATTAACGTGGGAAAGAGAGTATATATTATATAGTAATTTCCATAAATTTCCCAGGCCTAGAAATGACAATTGCCTGATTTCTCCAGGTTTTTCCATGATTGTGTGAACCTTGCGCATTAGATCATTAAATGCGTCTCCATGGAATCGGGAGGTCAGGACACTCACTGCGGTGGAATGGACAGCCCTTGAAGTGCAGCGGTTTTCCGGTGCTTTTACCGATCCCTTTCTCTCCGGTACAAAGAGCACGGAAATTCTCTGCCGTCTTAGGGACCACATCAGCAAAGAGCTCAAACACTATACGGCCAACTGCAAAGAGATAAAAAAAACAGCAGAAATTAATCAGCAGATTGTTTCACTGATCTTTAATTATGCATGAGATATTACATATCTTTACTGATGTACTTTAACATTTTATTTCAATCTCTATGTCCTTTTTTCTACATGTGATATGCCAATCTGACCATATTGAATCTGCTTTACATAATAAAATCTTAAAATCTACTGTTTAATTTCCAAATGAGTTACTGTAACAATATAATACAAAAACTGCAAAACAAACATATATACACATATTTAATGCAATATTGCTGAAACGTGAAATGCAGTAACACCTGTAATATTTCACACAGTAACACCTGTAATATTTCTCATGTTAAAAATTCACCTCATATATATATATATTTGTATGGAATATTGCTGAAACGTGAAATGCAGTAACACCTGTAATATTTCTCATGTTAAAAACTCACCTCTATGTACACTCAGCTATAATAAAGTAAACTATAAGATTTCAATCTTAAAGAATGTGACATTAATATTTTAAACCATTTGAAGGGGACATAAAGTGTACTGCACAACATTGACTCGTAAACAGTACAACAAACACTCAGTGCCAAATGTACACTGATTTTCTAAACAGCAGAATTTGTGGTTGAGCTCAGTGCATCTATTTCTGTCCGTCTTTCTTCTGTGCTGTTACAAGCATGTGGCAGAACACAGCAGCGTGCAGTCGTTCAGCTTCTTTCAAAAGAAAAATAAAAGATCCTGACCTCTTTCGCCACCGATATCTACGTCAAAGAACACCCGAGGGTTGTCTGCGTTTCCAGGCTTGGCTACAGGAGTTGGGTTTGACATTTTGATTTTGATAAGGGAAATGCTTCAAGTCTGAATGGACGAGTCACTGGAATATTCTGTGAAAGGAAAGCGCTAGTAAAGTTGTAACT
The DNA here is from genome assembly GCF_018340385.1 of Cyprinus carpio. Lineage (NCBI taxonomy): Eukaryota > Metazoa > Chordata > Actinopteri > Cypriniformes > Cyprinidae > Cyprinus > Cyprinus carpio. The sequence goes on from NC_056610.1 coordinate 13,713,829, forward strand.
GAAGCATCCGTGAGCGTGTAGCGCCCTCCACTGCTCTGGAGTCTAGTGCACGGATTAACTGACCGGATCACTTATAAACCTCTTTTAGCTGCAAGATTATTGCTTTCTAGTTCCTGCCGTCTGTCTGAATTTACAGTGACCCTTGTTAAGAGGATTTGATCTCTATGTTATTGAGACTTTACGAGCTCCTGACAATTTAAACCACAGATATGAGGTAAACAGCAAAGTGAATGAAGAAAGCTGCTTTGTTTCTGTACTTTTCCCCTAAAGTTTGCATTCATTTGGGACTAAATATTCTGTATGATACCCACAAATATAATAACTGAATGTATTAAAACCCTCTTTTTTTCCAGTTGACAACATGGAGGCAAATGAACCAAGAAATAAACAGTACAGCAAAAAAAGATGCATTTAATGTGGGTTCATAAGAGTTGACAAAATGATAATAAATTGCTTAATGATCATAAACCACCATACAAGAATCAGTCCGTTTATAGGCCTCATGTCATATATCAGTGCTGATACATATCTGTGAAAAAGTAATACCGTCTGGTTGTGCTTTCTCAATATGCATTGACTGTTTTTACTCCAGAAGAACAATGAGAGAAAGCTGAGTGAAGTGCTTCAAGATTACACACTGATCAAACACTGAATTCCAGTTTACTCTGGGTTCAGAGTGTGTATCATTTGTTTATATCTCACCTGGTTAAGCGGGAACTGTTTGTTGTTGTCCTCGCTGTAGGTATCATATGCACTGAGGTTCAAGCAAGCCTCCCGCGGGTCGGTTGCTTGTGCTGAAACTGGGACTGATTCTGCCTGTGTGCAGAGTGTTGAATTATTGATCACTACAGGAGAAAAGCTTCCTCTCCATCCACTCTACCCATTTCCTGCCAGTGAAACCCATCACCATCAAGAGTAACAGGGGAGCTGGAGGTAATCTAACCCTTCCCTCCCTGGTTATAGCTCACCATGGGCTGTGAGTCTCTTCATCCTGCATGGCTGATTGAAATCTGTCAAGCTGATACAAAAGGAAAAAAGAAGTATTTCATAATTCAGACACATACAATACGGCAATACAATCATAGTCAATACAAAATACAAAATACAAAAAAAACAAAAAAAACTAAAGAAATACATGTTAAACAAAAACTGATCCTAGAAAAGACACTTAGATACATATGACGTTCATATTGTTTAGATTTATTTGATTACAAAATACAGTGAAATATTGTAATATTGTGAAATATTATTACAGTTTAAAACAACTGTTTTCTATTTTCATATTTTTTAAATTGCTATTTATTCCTGTGATGGCACAGCTGAATTTTGTCACATGCAGAGCATTTTTGTCACATTTCGTAATCAGATTCCAAAAACTACTAGTGACTACAGTTACTTTTTTATTGATTACATGATTACATATTATTCACATAAGAGCACTAATTTATTCGTAATTTATTGTTACTCCCCAATTCCTCTTTTTCCTCTTTTAAATGTTCCTTTCTCAAATAACCTACACATGACATGAGGGTAAACAGATAAAATATTTCATATTTTAGTAAGTTTTCTAACTGATTGATATTGTTTTAAAAATATTTATTTTAATTTGAAAATTTTTATGATTTAATTAATTATGAGTTTTTCTCCCCTGAAGTTCCTTTACGAACCCCAGTTTGGGAAACCTTGGTATAATTTCATGTTTAATGCACTTCATGTTGTTTATAAAAATGAATGACATTTTTACATTTTCTTTCTCTTTGTATTTTCTATCTATATGTTACAAGATTTAAATCAATGTGATAAACGAGTTAGGTCAAAAGTAATCTAAAAATGATCAAAAAGTAGTCTGATTATTACTTAAAAGGTGTAATGTAACGGGTTACTAACTAAAATTTGTATCATGTAATTTGTAATCAGTTACGGATTACAGTTTGTAAGTAATCTACCCAGCCCTGGTCACATGATCCTTTAGAAATTACTCTAATATGCTGATTTGCTGCTCAAGGAATTCACAGTATATTTAAATTATAGTGTCTAAATCTATAAGCAAACAACAACAACAACAAAAATAAATAAATAAATAAAATACACATAAATAAATAAATGCACACATAAATAAAAAGCACAAATAAATAAATAAATGGGTTTGATTCTTAGGGAATGCATTCGCTGATAAAATGTAACTGACAATAAAAGTTGCTTTGGTTAACAGCATCTAATGCAGAAATGTAATGTAAGATTTGATGTTAACTGTTCATAAATGCAAAGACAATGTTTGTAGAGGGAAACTACTTCTCAAAGTCGTTAAACCGGTTTGCTATTGTTGATATAAAAATAAGGCTTTACTCGAGTCTCAGATAACTGATTTCCATCATCATGGAAGTGTCATATTGTAAGGTTTATTTACTGATAACACAAACAAACATACATACAAAAAAATTATATATATATATATATATATATATATATATATATATATATATATATATATATATATATATATATATATATATATATATATATATAAAGTGCATGACCACAGCTGTTTAATTCCAGTTCCCCTCTGTGTAAAACCAGCCACAGTACAGAGAAAGCTACCATATTTGGCACGTATAGCTAATATGAAAAGGCTCTGTTATGAGTTATATTATGACGATTACCTTGGGAAAACACAAAGCTGAATTTTGAATAAGTAACAGATGGATTTACATGATACAACTGCAAATGTATTATAGCAAAACTAAAGTAAAAAGAAATATACATTTAAATTTTTGGATTATCATTGTCTTTCCCCATATCTGCCAGAAAATGTGTGTATTATTATGGTGTATGACTGAAAGCGTGCACTACCGTCTTCAGCCAGTAGATGGAGACAAGCACTATGTGTTGTGGGTAGGTTGTTCTGTGGGCGCATTATTGTGCTGAATGGACTCGCCCATGAAACCTCTTGAGGCGGTCGGTCACCATGGTGGTGGCTTACAACAGCGAGCCCAGACGGCAGACCATCCGTCGCGTTTAGACGCTTAAACACTATTTATAAATGCTGCCTTTGACCCTCCGCTGCTTTGCAAATGGCTTAAAATGGACAATCACCCAACGCATGGATTGCACATTGTTTTAAAATGGAAAACTGAAGAAGATAGAATAACGAACAGGAGACAAACGGAATGCTGAAAAATGCACTCGTCTGCGTAAAACACAGACGTACCGCTTGCCTGCAAAACCCTTTCATTAACAAAGAATCGCCTGTCAAGTCACAGCTGAAGCTTCAGCGGCTGGAATAGGAAAAGCAGACTGTCTGGTTTTGTAAGATTGGGACGAGGGACAGTAAGAGAGCTCCTGGCTTAGGCTGTGGCCTGGGGACAGGCTCTCCTCTGCAGTTGCTGCTATATAAAAACGTTTTTGAACCACTAAAAAGCTACTTGTGAGATTCGCTTTGGATTGTTTGACTTCACTTCACAAACCATGGCGTCCTATGTGGATAACAGTTTTCGGCAGGCGGTGATGGTGAATCCTTCAGACAGGACGCAACAGGTCAGAAGACAGTCTTTTGAATCATTTATTATGTGCACTGGGTTGCTGTTAAATGTTACAGTATGCTGCGTTACTGCTGTTACTAGTATCACGTGCATGCTGTGCTGTTGACAGTGCAAGGGTTTTTTAAGTTTGTATAGCTTTGGATAAGCAGTGCAATGAAATAAAATGGCATGCATTAATACGCATATATGTATAGAATTGTCCCCAATTAGCTTCTAATGCAGGCACGTGTATTTTCTTTTCACTGTTTTTGCAGTCTATTACATAAACATGAAGCAAACGTTTGTAAACTACGTTTTTCACTGCTACACAAAGCCTTGTCAGCTCGACTTTGCGTCGGAAACAGTTTTACAGTACATAAAGCAGTGCTACTGTGTGACGTGATCCAGAACTGACTTTTAGTTATAGGTTTTAAGTGCAAACTATTGTTCTATTATGCTTTGAAAGGCGTTGCGATGACATTTTGCCTGCTTGGTAGTCTCCACCCTTTTACGTGGCTCAGCCGGCGACCGAAAAGCTGCAGGCTATTATACGTTTTCTGCAGGGATGACGATATATATAAAAGTCGAAATGTATTTGAAGTTCAGTTTGTGTTATTTTTTTCCCTTGAAGTGTTTGTATTGCCTGTGAGGATTTGGAGAAACTACGGAAAATAATCGATACTAACGAGTCGTGCACTTAAAGTGACAGGCTGCTTTGTCAGACATAAAAAAAGCCATTGATTCTTCTACTGCACATCTGGTTAATTAGATTTTGCCCTCTGCTTTATCTTAGGTTACAATAATTCGCAACAATTGTGTTGTTGTTTTTTTATTTATTTATTTTTTTTTTGGCTGAAAATCACCGAAGACGATACATTTTTAAGGGCATTTGAGGTCATTGTTATCATAAAGTGGACATGAATTATTCATGTTTTGTTCGTGAACGAATCGGGGTTTGAATGAATCATAAAATAAACGACTCTCCGATTCTCGTGGCGGCACCAAATGAAGAAAAAAAAATATTTTGCTAAGTAAATGAACATCACAAATGAATGAACAGAAATGCACAACTAATATTTTGGCGGTGCTTACAAAAAATGTATGTTGCTGGATTTGGATTCATTCAAATATTGTGAGTTCGCTTACAAAAAAGAATCTTTCACTTATATGTAAAGCAGTGTTAAATGGCCATTTTTGCACATTGTAACAGTGTACATTCTGTTCATTGTTTCAGAAAACGTCAATTTTTATTTTGTATGGTCATCAGTCATTTGTATGCATTCTCGTTCACAAGCAATATTTCTGATTCGTTCATCACGTTCAGGTAACGTTCATATGTAGCTCACAAACAAAACCATTAAACGACAAAACAATTAAATTCTTCACAGCCCACACAGCAATGCTATAGGCTCTTGCTATAGTCAGTTTTTGAAAGAAGAAAGCAATCACATGTTCAGAGAACGAAAAAATGAGTCAGTGCATGGAAAGTGAACAATGGTTTGTACACTTTAAAGATTCGTTCACAAACTAAATAGCCTACCACTAGTCAATACTAATTAAATAATGTGTCGGGCACTTGAGGTGAGAGCTGTCAGACAGAAAATAAGCGATACGATTCTTCTGTTCTCTGGCTAATTTGATTTAGCCCCCGTTTTTCCACTTTTAATGGGTTACAAAGATTCTCCTACAGATTATGTGTGTTGAAAGTCTTTTCTGTCTCCTACAGATGATGTGTGAAAATAACCGAAGCAGCTCAGTGTATGAATCTTGAGTACGTTATCATACAATGGATATGAATAATAGCAAACCAGCCGGTCTGCTTCACATGTGCATGCTATTAATCACACAATGTTCCTGTTGTGTGGAAATAAACATGTTCGCTCATTAAGCCTTTTACATCATATTGAGCCCTAAGACGTAACAAACTGATTGTGAAAGAAATGTTTTAGTGCACTGGGGAACAATCAAATGTTCATGCATTGAGTTGTTTGTACCTGGATTTTAGCATTGCAGACAATGGAGGCACTTGAGGGTCAGTATGGTATTCATTAGCGAATGCAACTCTGTACAGCTGCATTTCCTAGAGATTACGTGATATCCCATGTCTGCTCCCATTGAGTGATGGAGCCTTATATCATCCCAGGTCACTTCAGAGTTGGCCTTTATTCAGTTATCCCAGTACTTTGGCCTGAGCGATCAGCATGTGTGCATGAGTTTGGGAATACTGACCCCTGAAACCAGAGCGCACCACACCTTAAGTTCACAATAGAATATAGCATGATGTAATCTCGGTCGGTTCATGTGGACTGAAAGGAGATGTTCCATGAAGTGGGCTTTAAGGCACCCTTCTAGTGTAAAGACTTCTTTTTAGGGAATGACGCAGGCTGTTCTAATGGAGCTTGAAGCTCATTACGGCTTAACGGCAACAACCTCAGCGCTTTGCATTAACTTGCTGATGGATGGTGTAGATCTTAATGGGACAAAATGTTCCCCAGTTGGAGTAGGCGATATGGGGGAATAGTAAAGGGTGTAGCTTCTACAGCTTTTAGGAAGCTATTTTCGGAGGCAGAAGGCATGTATGCAGAGGTCAAGGAGACTGTAAACAGACTGATGGGAGTTTGTTCTTTGACCTCTATGAGTCAGTAGATCAAAGTGCAGGAGGGCACATCTCTTATTGTTCCACAGACCCGCATATTGAGTATTCGGTAAATGAACAAGCTAAATACAACATCTGGCGACTGGCGTCAGAAGACTAAATTTGGCTGTAATTTTCTTTCTTTCTTTTTTTTTTTTGATGCCCACAAACATATGAGAAGCTGGTCAGCCTGGACTGATGGTTTCCTTCCAAGCAGCTTCCTTCCTTCCTTCCTTTCTTTAACAGTAAGAGGAAGTGCATCAGAGGGTTGTCTGAGCTTGACATAGCTTAAGAAATCCTTTTCCTTGTTTGCTAAAAAAAAAAAAAAAAAAAAAAAAAAAAATCTTCCCGCTCCAGTTCCTTTCTTTTTGTTCTTCACTAATGAAGCTTTGTTTACACACATATGCCAGTCAGTAAGCTGCAGGTGTTTTATGAATTCTTGTATAAGCAGAGGCATATGGGTCAATCTCTGTCAAACGATTGTCTAGAATGTTTTTTTTTTAATCAATCAATAAATTATATTTGACATAAAAGAAAAGCCTATTAAACACTTCTAATTACCACAATGCAAAAGTTATATATTATTTAATTATTTTATTATTAATGTGTTATTTAATCCATAATTCAGTATTATAGTGCTTTGATTTAATTATTTTGTTTTATTCTGAATTACAGTAATGGTAATGCTATGAAAATCACTACTGATAATATTGGAAATTACAAAAAAATAAATAAAAAATAATTAGCATATCTACAAAATATAATAGAATAACATCAATGATCCTAAAATTTTGGTTTTCAAGGTATGGTGTTATAAATGGTTGTTTTGGAGAGAAATGTGCCTTGAACATGTTTTACCAAAAGCATGAATCTTATAAAATGTTATAAAGAAAAAATAGTTAAACATGATTCAACATATTCAAAATCTGTAGACTGTTGTCTGGCCATTCTCACTGTCTAAACATGTTTTAGTAGTTAATGCTACCTTTTAAAAATACTGGCAGAAAGAACTGCTATTCTTATACCCTCAAGTCTTGATTTTGTCTGTTTCTGACTTTTGGCATAGCCGTTTTGTTCTTAGTCTTCTTGCCAAGTGAAGTCACATGTTATGAATAGGAGTCATTGCCTTGACAGAAGTAGTTGGACACATACTGTACATACACAAGCGTGCGTGAACAAAGAGTGGTTTCAGTGACATCTCCCATCTCAGTTTACACAGGAAGAATGAACTGGTCGGGTGGAGAACATAAACAAATGATGACAACTGTCACGTTAAAACCAGAGCGTGTGGCACGTCTTTCTTCTCCTTGGTTGTTGGCTTATGAGATATTATTCTTTGGTAGTGTATAGCCTGTAATGGCCCATCAAATGCTGGTTGTTGAAATGATTATAGAATTACATTGGTACCTTTAAGTCTTATTGGGCTATTTCCAGTATGTTGAGGTCATTTGACCTTTTGATTTCATGCCAAATGATGCTTGGCTTATGTTAAAGTTGGCCAGCCACTGGGTTCCTTTGTTTATTTAAAAGCAAAATATGAGGAATGCCTAATGGCTAAAGTGGGAATTTCACTAGGAATTGGAAGGCAAATGAAAGTGTTTTTTTTTTTTTTTTTTTTTTACTAGAACATACCAAATCCAGTTATTGCTGGACCAACCGCATTTGACTATGTGCGTACATTTTATTTTTGGTAGGAGAGTCTAATAAGTGCATCCAATGAAGTGGAATGCAATATTTGAATGCACCAGTGGCCATCACATGCTTAATTTAATAACAAACTTAAAAAATGCTCATCACAAGCTACAGTTGGTCACATTGCATTGTGTTTTACCTGTTGTGCACTAGCTTTCTGCCTTTTGGAAAAATCAATTTATAGCTTTCGATAATTCTTCTGCTGTTTAAAGGTAAGAGGACCATTTGCTTATGCTTCTGAGATTTTGCAGAGAAATGGACTGTTTGTAAAATATTGATAAGATGTGTGGTAAAACTACACCTGCTTGTGTAGTTACTTTTGTTCTGTCCGTATCATTTTGCTTTCCAACTAGGGAGGGGAAATGGAGAAATCTAACAGTTCTGATTCTGTTTAATGCTTCTGATTGCTTATCGGTTCCATTAACAGTATTGCTTTATTTCCAGCTGGACTTGATGAAAGTTCACTTTGTGGTCAGTGAATAAGTGTAGAACAGCTCTGACCCGATGTTAGTTAGTCACTAGACCGATTTAAACCAATAGCTTTGCCACAAGGATGACTTGTGAGTCATTCTGGCTGATTCATTAAAAATAACCAGTTCATAAGATTCATTAGAATACATATCTGACATCACTGGTCGTGCTGTATGTTTGTTGTTGCATGCCATCAGCGAGGACAACTGGATGTTTCTCTTTCGTCACATCCAGTTCAGACAAAACTAAATCTTTAAGTAGCGGCGATAGGAATAGCAGTGCAGAATGCAGAATATCTGCAGAATGCAGATATTTAAAACCGTTAAAGAAATGAAACACCATGACGATTCTGTTCCAAATATATGTATAAGAAACATTTTTTCATTCAAGTCAAAACAAGAGTGAAATGGGGTCATCATTGAATATGAATGGTTGTCATGGGGTGACGAGAGTGATTTAAATACACTACTTGGGCATCAGTAGTGGTCGGCGGCCCGTGTCCCTTCCGGTGGTTCTTTTGATCCTCACATTGGGCTGCTTGTGTCAGAGGAGACTCATCCTCATCCATGCTTACAGCGGATAGCTTTGATCTGCCGCTCTGTTTCTCTGCTCTGATCCATTTGTTAGCATCTCTGTCTGTTATCTTCCTCAGTGGATGAAACCTCTCACTCTGAAGCTACAGACAATATGCACAGAGATCTCTGAAGCATGATATAGCTTTGCACAAATCATATGATATGCACATCATGCTTAGTAGTGCAACCGCTGTTGCTCAAACTTAGAGATCAAAACTCTTAAAGGAGCAGTTCACACAAAAATGTAAATTCTGTCATCTCAAACCAGATTTTGTTGAAAAAAGAAGACATTTTGAAGAATGTTGGAAATCAAACAGTTGACAGTTGCCAGTGACTTTGTGTTCAACAAAAGAAAGATACTCATACAGTTTGAATTAATTGTAAGCTGATTGTATTGTTTTTGAGATTAATTTTGTGCCTTGTTGCTTTATGTGGCTTCCTTCATTGAGGTATGGCAGTACATAATACTCAGAGCGGTGGTGGTTGTGTGTTGTTTTTCCATTGCTTGTATCGCCTATAGCACTCAAAAGAACTAAGAGCAAAGAGCCCAGACAAACCTTCAGTCGCATTACAGAAATGTCAAGGCTGCAGAAATGTAAGCGCATCTGAATGACTCTCTCCGACACACAGCAGCAGAGGAACCAAAGACATTCTTTCTGATGGAAAGAAAGAAGAAAAACATGCAGACAGATTTCTTCAAGTGTTCTGATGGTATAATGCCACCATTTGTGGAAAAAGCTACTCTGCTTTGGGTTGAAGTGGCCTGATGGCAACTAATCTGGGACTAGCTCCTCTCAATTAAATCCTGGCCATGCGTATTAGGGGAGAAACTACAAAACTGGTCTGAGATCAGTGTTAGAAGGTAGCTTTAACTGTAGTAATCCTGCCTGTCCCTTACCATGTCAGCTACTGTGTATGTAGACCAACACATTAGCTGATTAATTACCTGATTATCTGCAGTGTGCTTAGGATTGTTTACAAAAGCTCCCTTCATTCAGTATGTAGGCCAGTTTCCAGAAAACGTGATATCCAGTCGGATGTATTTGTTCATTTTGTTCTTGACAGTTTTGTGATATTTAGCCTCATAATTACTTTAAATTCTTTATTTTAATATAGCAAGCGAATATTATTTGTCAAAGTCAACCTACTGGCACACATTTTATTATTACACCTAAGTACTCTTTAAATGTTTCCTGCTATGTGTATAATCTGTGTTTGTGGCAAGCAGCTCAGACACACGAGCAGGAATTGTATTCCCCTCAATCATGAACAATGGTAAGTCTCCAGATAGAAAGCATTGGTCATGAGGTCATATTCCCTTCTGCTCTTTATGGCTCCATGGACCTGTACATTACCATGTTTATAAGGGTTCAGCACAGGTTTTATGATGACAAGGATTTAGGCTAGGTGATGCCCTGGTCTAAAAAGCGTCTCTCTTAGCCCAGACTGACGCCTTGTTCTCTTGCCCTTATTATTTCGAAAAAAGCAAGTTAATAGTGCAAAGCCAAATATACATGAATAAACCAAAATTGTTTATTGCAAAACCTCGTGAGCGGCCTTGTTGTCTCCATGCATCATGCAAATAGCATATGTAAAGTGAGCTGAATATTAGATCTCCGTTCTTTCCAGTAGAGTTTGCAGGTTGCATGTTGCGAAGTTAGTTATGTGATTCTCTCGTAACATAAGCATGCAAATAAACAGCATATTCAAATGTTGTATAATATAGACTGTTTAAATTAGTTATTTCTCAGTAGAAATGTATAACTATATTTTTTCTTGCTTCATCCACCACCTTATAATCCTTATTATAACATTTCTCATCTATTACCTTGGGTGATAATTTTTCATTCGAAAATGCTGCCATATAGTCTCCTATTCAGTTTTTTTCCCCTCATCGGTATATTACTTACTTCTCCATTCAGAACATTATAAATCGTATAATGAGCATTCTCTTCTTCCCTTTTCTGAACTGATATCTGTATTGGAGGTGTTGGGTAACCATCTCAAGTGACTGTTAGCTTGACAGAAATGTGGGTAGTCACATTTTCTGTTCCATTACATGTGCCAAGAACTAACAATAACACACCAGTGGTGCTTACTAATCCAGACTAATCAAATTCTTACTGAAATGTCTGACAGTTTGGCTTTTTGTTTTACCCTCCTGCTCTTGCACGGGGATGGAAGAGCTTTGTTTTCCCTCGGGTGAGAGTTAACTTGGGATGAACCATATGAGTTGATTCCTCATGCCAGTCTGCTATAGTATCTCGATTAGACAGACCGCTTTAGATGCATCTCTTAGATCGGTGAAATGACACCTCACCTCAGCTCGCCAGGTTTAGAGCTGCTTCCCCTCAGCTCTGCTCTCCATTTCTGTAAGCTGAGGTAATGTGTACTTTTGTCCATGTCATGGACACTGACTGATGGCAGAAACCGTTACAGAGTTTAGAGTGAAACTCGTGACGTGAATCTCAGTGAAAGAGTGTACAGTATTCACCTCTGACCTTTCCTAATGGGAAGTAATTGCCTGATCTTGTCAACTTGAGGTCAAGGGTTTGCCATTATGTTAGCAAGATATTATTACAAAGATTTGAGTTTGTACTGCATTTAGGTGTAAGAACAGAATTAGTTTTAAATGAATGACTTGCATACTGCCGCTCGCTGGCACTATGGATTATTCAGAAATTTGATGAAGCTTCAAAAAGAATTTCAAGAGGCATCAGACTCCTTGTACGGTGACATTTTTGCATCCATTTTCCACCGTTCTGACAAATCGCTCTGTATAAAAGGACAGAAAGGTGGCCTGCACAGATAGTGGATGGATATTTTTTGTGCCAAGTATTAGCAGCATCCTGCTTGCATGGTTCCTTCCATGCACTTTTTTTTCCCCTAGAATAAAGATATTGTGACCCTAAATTTGTGGCCTCAGATCTTGTTTGGTAAGCTTTGCCCTGTCACACTAAGCACTATTGTGTGACTATTTTTGTCCTAATCCTCTATGTCTAATAAAACCAATTAGCTTAAGCCCGTCTTCACTGGCCTGTTTGTATTTGATCAGTAGAAGGCTTTGAACTAGGTTAGGAACAGGCGATCAGAAAAGCCCTCCTGTTGGCCCATCACAGACCTCTGCTGTGTATATAACCCAGATTTTCTTTACAATAGCAGCTCATAATTATCCGTGCAGTGACAAGGTCCACCGCAATTTCGGAAACACTTTTATTATACTGCAGAGCCCTTCAGTAGCAGCTGACAGATCCCTGATTATGAGTGTTCATGGCATGTGATTAAGTAATAAAGGCTCACTGATTGTTTAAAGCACTAGCTTCAGCTGTTTGTTTAATTCATGACATGTGCGCCGTTATATCACCTTACACTATTGTATTACACATCTGTGATTATCGGCTTCTGCACATGATGGCCCACATGACACATGACGGCTTTTGTGTCAAGAACATATTGTTCACTAGCATAACCATCAGTGATGTCTAATGGATAGCTTTTCTGTTTGTTTTGCATTATGCTAATGAGAGCGGCTTGTGATTGTAGTAAGAGCCTTTCATCGGGATGGACCCCTCCTCAGATGGACCCCTCAGCTTTGTGTCACCAATGCGGTTTCAGTACAGTGGACCCCTGTGGAAATCAACCAGCGCTTGTCACTAGTAATCAGTGTCATTGTAATTATTCTGTTATGTAGAGGAGTTACTTACTCCTTTTGGACTTGCTCAGTAGGAAACATTAAAGTTTAAAGGCTGTTTTAGTGAAAAAGACATTTATATAACCAATACAGACATTATTAATGAATGCAAGGCAGGTTTTTATATGTGTGAGTTACAAAAGGAGAATATTAGCAGCATGATGATATGGCTGTCAGAATCCAAAATGCATTGTAAAAATGATAAAAAGCACCATAAGACTAATACTTGTTTTCAATATTTGACATTTGACTGAAAGATACACAGTATTTTGCTTCTATAATCCTTTCATCCTTCATTGCATGGTTCGTATTGAACAGAATGTGAATGTCCTTCAAAATTTTCTCCTTTAGATTTTCACTAAAGAGCAAGTCATATACTGTTTGGGAGAACATGAGAGTGAATTTATGTCCAAACTGTTTCTTTAAATGTTAGTTATTCATTAGCATACTGAATGTATCAATTTTGTATTTATATTCTAAGTTGTTTCCATAAGCTAGATTCGAAAGCTCCAGGGAAACTGTGACATCAGTTTCCCTTTTTAAATTCAATTGTGGGCCAACATCCTGAGGATGCAGTCTGAAATAGCATAATGTGTTCTTCAGACGCCTTCACCCCAAGCTTCCAGGGTAGTATCACACGATTATGTAAACAGGAAAGTGAGCACTGTGTTGACCAATTAGGTGAACAATTGAAAACGAGGGAAACCACTCTCTCAACCACAACAACAACAAAATATATTCATAGCCAGCTGTAGTATAATGCCTTTGTTTTGCTCAGTTCTTCGAAAACGATTTTAAATAGTGCACACATTTCTAGGACAAGGTTACAAAATTCCCTTATCTTGTTCATGACAAGGAGTTGATATATATATAAAAAAAATTAAATAAAAATAAGCAGTCAGTGTGCTGTGCATTCAAAATGATTTGTCAGACTGCCTGAAACAAGCAATCACTTGATAATGTAGATGAAAATATAGCACAAATCTGACATAAACATAACATTATAATGAGCTCTTTATAGAATGTGAAATACATTCTGTCTGCTTTCCTTGTCCTTGTTTCAGCACGCTGTTGTGAAAGTGCATCAGCAGGAGCGCTCTCTCTCTCTCTGTCTCTCTCTCTTTCTCGCTATAGCGTGTATAACTTAAACTTTACTTGCATTTGCATCCTTTTGTGCAGATACAAGTTGTAATGTTACGTCTATGTTATTTATCTAAGTTATCTGATTAATATCATTGGAGGTGTTATAGAACGGGCTTCAGTTTATTAGCATGAAGTCAGTCTTCAGCTCCTCAGGCAGCTATTCCTTTTTAGATGCTCCCTTTTTAAAAACATCGCTGCATCATAATCATAATCTAACAGTCTTCTAATCATGTGTTCATGTTTTCATGTCATATTTTTATTTCTAACAATAATTTCATAACAGTCTTCAGATATTTTCATTATCTCCACACAAGCCCCGCCCCCCGAGTACTCGTTTTTGAAAACAGGACCAGGACTCAAGGCAGTTCATGACCCTTTTAAAAGAACATGTCTTTTGTGAATTGGTTTGGTGAATAAACAGGTGAACCTGTTCAGTTGAGTTCATTCATAAACATTCCTTTATTTTACGCTACGTTTTTTTAAATCTTAAGTTAAACACTGTTGTTTACCTAAATAATGTTATGTATTCAAATTTATTATATAGCTAGTCAGATCTTCTCCATTAGTTGAGTGATTAACGATTTGCGAATCCAATTATCAAAAAGAATAATTTTAGAATTAATGATTTGTTCGTGAATCGTACATCACTAGTCCTACTATACTTGCGTAGAGGTGAGAACATGCAAATATTCCTTTCTCTTTCCTGAACAATGTCCTATTGAAAACAACAGCCACAGGCTGGTTTTTAGAACCAACACAGCCTTGATACCTCATAAGCAAATTTCTCTCACAGACTTGACGAGGCCATTTGATCTAAGCTATACGTATCATCTGTATGAACAATGATCTGAATGCAGTGTTTTCTTTCACAAGTATTTCTCCAATTTATATTCTGTGGCTCACATTGTCTTCAAAGGAGGAACACTATGGACCCCACAGGCCTAAAATATGCAGCCAAATACTCTGAATGCTCAGAAAAGAAGCTCTTTGTCTCGGAGTTCCCTAGCAACAGAGTGGACTAGAATGGTTGGAAGTGAATCGCCCTACAGAGGGAGAGAATTCAACTGATCCGCTATTGTCACTCGCCTAAACACCGGCCAGTAGTGGTAGAGATGTTTTTCCTCTTTGAGAGTTGGAGGAACAGGGTGGGGGAAAAAGAGCTCAGCTAAAAAGATTGGTTTGGAAATGGGCTGCAGAAGCAACACTGTACTGTATGTAGCCCTTGGCTGTTAACTAAGACTCGCTCCCCCTCCGCTGCCTGGGATGTGCTACATCATCAGAACTCGGTCAAGTAACATTGTTCCGCCTGTGTCAGCATCCGTGATTGTTCATTTAATTGTCGGGGGAGAGAAAGAACAGCATGCCCTTCCGTAGCTCAAGCCCCTTTTATCCAATTAGCTCATCTGCTATTTGTTGATGAAGTTATGTGTCAGAAGAGCACAGCGATGATGACGTCTGAAGCAAAGGACCTTACAGAGTCCTTCCAGCTTAAATTGTGCATTATTTTGTGCAGAATCTTGTTCTTTAGGGTCATGTTGATTTTGTTTTGCTGACGTCTAAGAGCTCGTGGACTATTAAAGAAATAGTTTAGCTAAAAATGAAAATGTTTTTGTCATTTACACCTTTATTTTTAACAACTAACAAAAACTACAATTATTAAAAAAAAGTTGTTTTCATTAATTGAATGAAATATAAATTTTAGATTCAAAATGTAAAAAAAAGTTCTATTAATGAAATAATTTGTTGAAGCACTAAAACTGAAATAAAAATACATTTAAAGCTAAATATTAAACAAAAATAAAAATACTCAACAAAATTACTCAAACTAGAAACAGAAATAAAAAATAAAAGCTAAAAGTTCAAAATATTAATAAATACTGTATAAAACACTATATAAAAATAATCTCCTTTATTCATTAATGAGAATGTCAGAACTTCTGTTAATGAAAAAAAACCCATCATAAATGTAATGAGTCTATATATTTCATTCTATGTATTCCAGATCTTCTGAAGTCATACAATAGCTTTGTGTGAGGAACATTATCACTAAATACCATTTGGTCTTTTGTTCAAACAAAGCTATTAGAAGGTTTGGAATATAGTGCATGAGTCATATAGGCTGCTTTTATGGTACTTTATGGAGCTTAGGATAAATTAAATGCACTATTAATAGAGAAAATAATATGGTGTAAGAATAACATATGGATGGTTTCTTTTTTTGGGTGAACTGTCCCTTTAAGAAGTTCTTTTATCTGTCCTCTCTTCTGCAGCAGATCTTGCCAAGATGAATCTTTGAGCACCGTTATATAATACAACAGGGATAGGATTCAGGAATAATTTTTTTTTTTTTAGTTGTTTGACGCTGACAGAGCATGTGCATTTCTGCCTGGATGTTTGGCGTTGATCCCAGGCAGGAGTGCTGTGATGCGGTTGAGTGTTGGTTTTTAGAGGCATCATTGTTTGAACTGTTATGTGGGACCATCAGTGTGGTTTCAAGGTGATTTGTGGTTTCGGGCCAGTGGGAAAGATCTCGCTTTGTATTACAGTGCCTTATCTATGATGAAAGGGCACAGATAATGTCTGTCTTGCGTGATCTAGTCACAAGTTTTCCAGCATCAATTCAATCCTTGTATTGCAGAAGAAAAATAAATGTCTACTTTAGTGGACAGAAATGTGACCACATGACATTTTTATTGTCATGAGATGACCTGTCAGTCAGCGATTGCACAAACACAGAATAAGGCGGAAGTACTGACATGTGATGTACAGTTTAAAAAAAAAAAAAAGAAAGAAAAAAAAAACACTTTCCACTTTCTGTATCAGGTTTGTGTGCTAACTCTGTTCTTTCTCTCACTGCATGACATGACATGAGATTTATTAAAATCTCCTCGTTTGAATGATTCTCTTCATCTTTCTCACTTCATCTGATCCAGCGAAGCACCTGGAAACAGTGAAATAATAATGAAGGCAGCTAGTCATTGATGTAGTTCAAAAGAATGATGGGAGCAGGAAGTCTTGTTTTTGGAAGGAACCGTTTTAACAGCACATCCTCTCATCGTCATCCTCGCTGGCTGCCGCCTGCTTGTTCTGCATTATTTAACGCGTATGTTCTGCTGTGAGATGATGGTGATGCTCACAGATGTCTGGCCCATTAATGAGACACTTTCTCTGCTGTTCTGTCAAAGTTTGATATGGATTTGGTAGTTTACTGGCAGAGAAATACTTTCATTCCTTTTTTTTTTTTTTTTTTCAACAACAAATGCTTTATATTTTACTAACCATCTGTTAGTGCATATTTTTGGATGATCCAGTAAATTTAGCTTTATTTAGTGAAAATGACTTCTTGCATTGTTTTCTCTCTTATTTTAAACTTTATGGCCACAAACCAAAAGATATGATTGTTAATAAGACATGAATATGTCAGGGACTAAAATGGCTGCAAATGTGGATTAAAAAAATGATTTAGAATATAGTTGTTGTTAGCAAGAATCAGCAAATCATCCCAACTATTTAAGAAGGTTTTGATTATTTAAATAAAGCTAATTTTATTTCAGTATAATGTTGCCTTTGCAACTAACTGAAACAACTTTAATTACTAAAAGTATTAACTGAAATAAAACAAAAAATAAAATAAAAATTAAATTTAGAAACATCTAAAAAAAACATCATAAAAAGCATGCAACAAACTTGTCAAAAATGTAATAAAAAATTTTATATTTTAGTAAAAAAAAATCAGTTAAAAATAATTCTAAATCACTAACTATCATAGTTAATACTTAACACTGGTGCATCAATAGGTGGATTCGTCAAATTATATTTTGTTCATTTAAATTCTATTGCACTCTCTGCATCCATTAATGGTCTCTGTTGGAGCTCAGATGTCTGATTTGAACTATAATGACTTTTATGAACTTATTATTTTTAGTGAGTCACACAAAAAGAGTCACAAAGCATCTCTGAATCGCTTGTGTATTTAAGCAGCCTGCTGTGACTTGTACACCAGTTTAACTCTCTATTAATGCACTAAATTCGTTAAGTACATCTTGACTTGTTTAGGATATATCCTGCTTTAATTCTTGTATTTTTGTTGCTTTCACATGACTGTGTAACAAAAAAAAAGCGTCTTTGGAGCTGATTTGCCTGTCTTTCATGTGTCGTCTTACAGAGACAGGTTGATTAAGTTCACTGAGGTTTACAATTCGGGACACTGATTCCATCATTTTTTCAAAACCATGTTAATGTGTGAGAAAAACACAGACATAGCAGATTCGGACGGGATTCACCAGGTACATCTGTGAAACACAAATTTCTCTTATGACCCCCTGTAAAACTAGTCCCGTCCGAATAGGGCTTAAGACAGACATGAATCCTGAGAATGCACATCACAGCTGTACAATAGTAAGGGGCATCAGAATAGAGTTCTTTAAGCAGATGTAGCATCCAGAGATGGCAGCTGCTTCAGCTGTGTCTCAGAACGACTTTTGACTCGACAACAGCAAAGTGGACTGCCTCTGTTAATTATTCACACTTATTTGCCGCATGAATAATGCAGCCTCTGGCAGGACCAGGGGCTCCAGTCGCTAGCACGGCGCGTGAACAAACACAGCTCGAAAGGTGTTGACTCAACAGCAGGAGGTGTCAGAACAGCACTGAGACCCAGCATCGTCTGCCTTGTCATCACTTCCTGTTTTTGTCTCTCTAATTGGCCATCGCGAGTTATTCAATATAGTTTTCCCATTTCCTTTCAATCATTAGTGCATGTTTTCAAAAGAAACACGTCGTAGTGGTAGGTTTCAGCCAATGTAAGGGGTTGGATGCAACACAGATCAGTTTCAGCATGTGATGCATCAGTGTGCCAGCTGCCCGGCTGTCAGAATAAATGCTGCAAAAGCACCTGCAGTTTAATCACACATGCTACACAGAAAAGCTGGTCTGTCGGCTGCTCTCCTGCTGATTTACTTTCACATAGACTGACAAGGCCGGTGTGTTTATTCCCCTGTGAATTACATGTTGTGACACAGATGAGGACAGTGTGAGTTTAAGGGTATTTCTATATGGAATTGGATGCAGTGTGTGTGCAGGGGATTAAAAAAAAATCTTCTTTTTAACTCCTACTCAACTCCCACTCTGTGTACCATGATTTTTTTTCCTTTTAGAAATGTCTTTCTTTTATAATTTTACCTAGAAACTGCTAATTTTGATCTGAAAATGTAAATTGTGAAACAGTGGTTATCTATAATGGGGCCGGACCCCAATAGGGGGCTTCAGCAAACTGTCTTAAAATGATTGAAATGTAGTTATATTAACAGAATCTTAATTAAAATGAAACAAAATAAATGCAAGAACTATTTTTGAGTTTATTTGTTTTATTACAACAGAAATACCATGGATACATACCAGCTTAGATAGGAGGGCCTTCGAATATTGTCTGGGTCAAAGGGCCATGGGGACAAAAAGGTCAGTTATAAACCGCTATACCAGCTAATATTTAGCTATTTTGAGATTATCAGCATCGGCCAATAACAGTGTACTCTTAGCTGATTAACAAAAGTGATGGGTCTCCTAATGTCATTTTTAAAATCGTGTCTATGTATAATAAGCAAATAGCTGTACAAATGTATAAAAGAGCCTGACAAAAACATACCTGTGGGAACTTTTTTGCAAGATGCGAAATAAATGTAAGTTTTGTGACATATTCGATGTGAAATGACCACTGAGTGGCGCTAAAAGAGTGTTCGTTTTTTTCCCCCGAAACAGATGAACGGAAATGTGTTATGTGACGTCAGTTTTGTTCGTGTCACTCTGACTTGAAATACCGTTGAGTGGCACTATAGCCTTACTCTAATGCTTCGTAACATTTTAAAATAACGTACCATCTGCACAACACCTAAACCTACCCAACAGTATGAACATAAGCGAATGTTTTTGTTTGGGATTCGAATCCAAGTATTCAGCATCCTAAGTCCAGTTTTGTGCCGGCTCAGTTACCAAGCAAACTTGTTACGTCTGAAAGGCGAAACATATGGAGCTGTAATCGTAACTGTGTACAAAAACAATTGAAAGTGACATGATGCAACTCTTGCATTGAGCTTTTGGCTAAATATAGCCTAGTTGATTGCTTTAGTTGCTGATAGAAACTGATATGTGATGGCTAGCAGTCTGTATATATTCATGAATGACAAACAGTGAAAGAAGAGGTTTGTATCTGTTTTTGTGTCTTGTAGTACTGTCTGGAGACTGCATCTGATTAGCATTAGCAGTTAGCATAAATACACCTACAGTAGGGCTGGGCGATATGGAGCAAAAAATATATCTCGATATATTTTGCTATATCTCGATATACGATATATATCTCGATATCTTTACAGGAAAAATAACCCCCCAAAAACTGCAGTAAAAACAAATATGCCAAATATTACATGTAGGGCTGCACGATTATGACAAAAATCATAATTGTCAATTAATCCCTTGAAATTGTAATTGCGATTATTAATTACGATTATCACAATTTACATTAAATTATGTTTATATCATTGTTTGATGCAGCTGCATGTCATATTTTTATATGAAAATAATACTAAGTGCTTTACTATAGTATTAAGCCTCAAATGTCAAACTATACATCGGACTGATTTCTTCCTAAATTATAAAAAAGTAAAAATATGAATGGTATTATAATGTTATTCTAAAACTAAAATCAAAAAAATGGGAAAAACCCTTAAGATAACATGTAGAAAGAAAAAAAAACGCATCTTAAGTATGCAGAATAACATAAGTGGACTTTGAACGATTAATTGCCGCTTTGAACGATTACGTAATTGTGGCATCAATAATTGTAATTGCGATTAGAAATTCGATTAATTGTGCAGCCCTAATTACATGTTTAGGGCCCTATGAAATGTTTTATTTTTTTCTTCACCATATTTTTTATTGTTACCTAATTCTGTTTAAGCAAGTGTAATTATTTAAATGCATAAAAACAACTTAATTTGTTACTTTTTTTTTTTAAATAGCCTTATGTGAAATGTTTTTTCCCTTCTGAAATTCTGTGTATTCACATTTTTCTGGTTATCAAATGAAGGCATAAAACATTAATTTAATTTATCTTTTAATTATTGAAAATTAAGCAAACTTAATTTTTTGGTAAACAAAGGGGATTTACTGTTAAAAATAATACATGGAAGAAATGTTGTGTGATTATTCCTTAAACTATGTTCGTTTCATTTTAATATTAGTAGTAGTAGTAGTAGGCTATGTACATTCTGCTGAACAATAGGCTAGTAATAGATTTCTGGCAAATACTTTTATTTTGACGGGTTTACCGTTACAGTTCTGTGTATGTGATACTACAGTCTATGATGTGATATGACGCTAGTTTTACTGAAATCAAATGGTCAGATGTTCATGAAGTGACTCTCAGTGCAGTTCTGGAGATGTTGTTCATGTGTTCACATCCTCATTTAGTGAGAAGACAGACGCTGAAATCACCGCAAGCGTCACGCGTGCTTCAGTGTGTGTAATAAAACGAAGAAGCGCTTCTGCGCCATTCATGTACACAGACAAGCAGAACATACAGGATTCATATTTAAATGGACTTTTCCGGCTTAATATTTACAGATATTAGCCCATATCGCAATTTGATGTGAGTGCAATGACCTACTTTTGATTAATTCATTTAAAATTTGACAAATTCCGTGACATTCCACCTTAAACTGTACATTCCGTTTTTATGACTGGATTCCGCGATTCCGTCCGCGTTTTCTGCATCGCGGAAATCATAGGGCCCTACAGTAGACATCTGGCTGCTGTTCGACCGACGCCTTAAAACCGAGGTATCTCCATATAATGGAGCCAGTTGTCATTTTTTTATACTAGTTCTGCAGCCTCAGGTCTGGTTGCGGACGACACCATGTTCAACGCGAGGGGAGGGGGAACAAAATCAAGGAGGCGGGGGCGAGCACAGCACAGAGAAGAAAAACAAGCAAAGTGGGCGGAATCAGAATTAAATATAAACAATATATCGATATATACAAAATGTCAAAATCCATATCGTGTTTAAAAAATATCTCAATATATTTTAAATATCGAGATATCGCCCACCCCTAACCTACAGCGATGAAGCTCTATACAGCGCAGCTTTACGGACATTATTGAGTGAGTGAAGCATGATTGTGACTTTTGAATGAGAGGTTAATTCATAGCCAGTAGCTGTTAGCTAATGTTAAGAGTTTCTTTAAGCACTAAAATTACAAAGCCACATATGCTACATTCAATGCAGATAAGCACACTTTCGTTGTTTCATTTCATAAAGATGAACAGGAATCCTAACCAAAATCTTTCCACAGCTATTATAGAGCTCCTTAGACTGGACTTGCTGTAAATTTTGCGGATACGTATACAAAGAAGTAGACCTCTGGTGTTTTGGTCATTTTGAGTGGATTTTATCCACACCAGTGAACATGTATCATTAGCCTTCTCCTAACTGAGCAGTTTTGCCACTTTAAAGCTGAAGTCATTCATGACAGCAAGGCAGCAGTGGGGTCTGGAGTGTGTCCATCTTTTTTTACACGCTTGATGTGACTCTACTTCTGCATTGAGGAAATAATAAATCTCACCAGATCAATGAATGGTTTAGATATAGCCTGCCTCAATGTATAATAGGTTTGTTTACACCGTTATACACTGTCTTTACATTGTTGAAAATATTTTGATAATTTAGCTGAAGACCATAACCGTATCCAGTACAGTTGGGACCAAGCCGGCTGTCGACGACTGTATATTCAGTTGCTAATGCTAGTGACCTTGTTTTTGTTTGCAAAGACTCCACCTGGTGCTATGTGCTGTTCCACGGATAAAAATACCCTTAAGGGCCGCACTGTCAATAGGGTTTCAAGGACAGTGAGGTGTGAGCACAGTTGGCACGGAGAACACAATGACACATGCTTTTAAATGCCATAGTGAGTGATCTATAGGTTGGCATGTGCCCTCGTGCTAGTTATACTGCTGACCCGGCTTAACATTTCATGCTGCAGACATCACATTAACATAGCTGTCTGATCCTAAAGCCGTGCCACATTTCCCTTTGTTCTTATTCTTTGCGGTATATTTTTGCAGTGCAGACCAGTGATTTCTCTTTCGGATGCAGTATGGGGAATGTTGCCACACTTCTTGAGATAGACAAATAGCAGTAACACCCTCTTCAGAGAGCCACGCATGACCTCATGGGTCGCTTTGGCTGTCTAGTTGACAAATCACTTGAGGCTAATTAAAATGTGCAGACACCTTTTTTTTTTTTTTTTGCTAGCCTGAGTGTGTTTGCTTCCCTTGCTAATTATTTGGCTTTCTTAGTCTTGTTGTGCTTCAGTCCACCTGTATAAGCTTTTACTTGCTTATATATTATGCTAAGTTTATGCATTTTTGTACATATTTCACTATGAGACACTGTGAAAAATATATGGCTAAGTTGTAAATAAAACAATGATTTTTGGAATACAAATACACGGAAATTTTGGAACGAAAAATAAAAATAATAATGTAATATATGGATCATAATGTATAACGGTTTATTTATGCATTGCAGTTTATGTAAATAAGCAACTTTGCATGGTCACACAGAACATTAATATAAATAATATCATAAAAATTAATAATATATTTTATATTATAATCTGATTATATAAACAAATAGAATTTAATATAACAGATTTTATTAAATATTAAGAATAATGCAGAAACATTTAATAGATGTAATTTGTAATAAAAACAGTAAAAGTGAATAATAAATAAAACAGATTATAGAAGTATGTTTTACAAGAAAATTTGTGCTTTCTACTTTGAAATTGTATGTTTACTTCAATGTTTTACTTGCCATTTCTTTGTAAATAATTTTGAAATTTCTGAGTGTATATTGTTTCTACACCATTAAAAAAAAGAAAAAAAAAAAGAAATAGACTTTCTCTATTTTGTATGTGTTGTGCTTGTCTGTGTCTTATAAAACAGTATTGATGAATGGTGCCGAGAAGTCTTCATTTATCTATTTCACTTTCGTAAGATAGACTCTTGCTTCATCATGTGTTTATCATCTCTGGAATCTCGATCATTCCCCACGGCCACAAGCTGCACAGCCTCTCCTCTGTCATGGGGTCTGTGTCCAATGGGCCCCCTGCCTTCATTTACCAGACCCGTGACAGAAAGAGGTCAGTTTTAGTGCTCAGTCTGGGTCAAGGCTGACCTTCAAGACAGGCACCATGTGTACTTCTCAGTTATATGTGCATTGTTGAAGTGATTGTTAAACACCTCATGGCACATGAAAGGGGCAGATCTCCTTGAAGGTGTGGATACAGAGCTGACAACTAAATAGCAACGTGTAGGGGAACTGATTCTTTTGCTGACAGAAAAGCCATTTTCAAACATGATTTTTTGGAAAATAGCACCCTGTGTGTCAAGTTGCATTATGAGGAAACTATACAATTTATATGAGAAGTTACATGTTTGCTGTGCTGAGCTGGCTTTGAGACCTGATTTTCAGTTGCAACAGTGATGGGATGTAATGTGATTTGGAAATGTCTTCGCTTTGTGTGCGTTATACCGTTCAAAGTTTTAATATTAAATTAATACTAAAATCCATGATTTCTGAAGGATGTGATACTGAAGACTGGAGTAATGGCTACTGAAAATTCAGCTTTGCCACCACAGTAATAAATAACGTTTAACATATATTAATATTTAATTTTAAATAGTAATATTTTACAATATTCCTGTTTTTACTGTGGTTTGATTAAATTCAGCCTGGGTGGGCATATATATATATATATATATATATATATATATATATAATATATATATATATATATATATATATTAAATTTTTAGGTACAAATTGAGGCATATTTTTATGTTTATGGACGAAGCAACCAAACACATTGGCTCTTATCCAAAACTTAGCAGGCTGCCTACATAGGATTTTAAGACATTGTAGGCGTGCTCCTGACATGCAGGCTGTTTCAAAATGTAGGCGGCATAGATATCTTATTTTGGGCAGATTCTAAGGCAGAGAAGGCAATACCCGAAACACTGTGGCATACTCAGTGGGAAAAAAAAACCCATCCAAGTTGGCTGACTAATCGAGATAAATTTGAATTAAAATACAAGTTGATAAAATACAATCAGACTTATTAAAAATGAACCAAATGACCAACAATTGAGTTTTCTCTTTTCTGTGCATCTTTATGCATTTTAGAGCATTTTTACCGTTCAGACTTTGGGGGTCAATAAGGGTTTTTTCGGTCTGTGAAAGGTTTTTTTTTTTTTTTTTTTTTTTTTTTTTTTTGCTCACTAAGGATGCATTTATTTGACCAAAAATACAGTAAAACTGTAAATATATATATTTGATTAAGATGTTATTTAGTTATGTGAAGGCAAAACTAAATTTACAGCAGCCCTTACTCCATTTTTCAATGTCACATGATCCTTTAGAAATAATTCTAATATGTTGATTTGCTGCTCAAGAATCATTTGATCAATGTTGGAAACAGATGCTTAATGTTATTGAAATATGATACATTTCATGAATAGAAAGTTCAAAAGGACAGCTTTTATTTGAAGTAGAAATCTTTTGTCTGCCTCGGTCACTTCTTTCTCCTTGGATGCAGTGTCTGGATTTTGATTAAACCATGCAGATACTCAGTAAACCACTCTTGAGTTGTGGTTTGGGACTCTTCGGGCTAGTTACCCTGCCAACGATACAATTCAGCCTAATGCTGGGATGATTGTCTTGATTGGACTGATGGTTTTTAGATGCCACCTGCTCAGGCAGCTAATCCCAGTACTGTTTATTGCTATAGAGGGAAATGATTGACTCTGATCATGTAGATACTTAGACTGCCGGTTGCCATGGTCACAGTGATGCATTGAGTGGAATGTGAAGAGCCTTTGACCCATTCAAGATGCATCGTAATGGGTTGCATTCAAGATGTTGGGATACAAAGCTGAGAAGAGGCATTTTAAGTAGCAAAAGCAGCAAAACACTTTATATCTGCAGTCACTGTCTTGGACATTCAGCATACATGCTATAAGCGAAACTGTGTACAAACAGCTGCAGTGTGCACTGCACAACCCTGATCTGAACGCACATGCTGGAGATATACTACTAATTACAGGAGCGTCTTTACTGATGACATGCGCATGAAAATCGCATTAGATTTTTTGCACAGCCCTAATGTATATGTGTGTGTGTGTGTGTGTGTGTGTGTAAATAATGAACAGTATAATTTTTTTAGGTAAACTATTCCTTGACCACTATGTTTCCAGTGCAATAAATTGTCTCTCCACATTGAAGTGAAAATACATAAAGAGTGAAAGAGAGACAATAACAATCAGTCAGAAAAGTTTTGCTAATTAATATAGCTAGAATTATATTGAGCATTATTTTGAACTTATATTTGTCCAGACTGACAAAAAGTCCTGTTGCATGTCATGGTTAGAAACCTATTTCCGAGGTCTTCTGCTCATATTTGCTGCATTATATCTGATTATTAGTTTCTTTTGAGGTGTGTACAGAACACATGAAATAGGCTGTACAGGTAGAGTCTTGTGGCTTTGTTCATTGAGTTTTGTGAAGGTTTTAGTCAAGGCTTCTGTTGTTTGCATAACTCACCGGTTTCATCACTGCTTCTCTACCTGTTCTCAGCGGCATTTGTCTTTCAGCTTGTTACCACGGCACCCGCTGACTCCCACAAGAGTTGCGTAACCACTGAGGGCTGAGTGCCCTGGGCTTTACATATTGTGTTTGACCAATCACAAAACACAATGGTCCCTTTGTCACAAAGCACTCTGGGAGGAAGTAGTCACAATGCTGAAAGAGAGGACAAACTATCTGCAAAAACCTTGTGGCGTTTAACTCTGAACCTGGCATCTGTTGGAAAATTGTGCCAGAGGCTCACCCTTTTGTTAAAAAAAATAAAATAAAAAATAAATAAATAAATGTGGTGGTGGTTGTTTTAGTGGAAATTCCTCCAGATTCTCAGATCACCCTTTTGCTGTGTGTGTGTGTGTAAACAGTGCCCACGATGTGTGAATGATTCAGACCCAGCATCAAGACCATTTGGTTAATATGCCAATAGTAAAATTGATGCTCTCTCCCCACCCCATGCCAATATTGATTTTTTTTTTTTAATAGTATGCTATAAAAGGCATAACTGTTATATCTGATGGATCCGAAAACAGTTAATGTATAATCAATAACCACAAGCACTTTAATTTTTTTTTTAAAATAAATAAATAAAGAAAGAAAGAAAGAAATCTACCAGGACATTATCCGTTCATTTACAGACATTTTTGTCAACTCTAAAACACAAATCTAAAATTTTAAATGTCAGTAAAACACCAATAAACAATCAAGAGGAATCAAGAGGAAAATTCCTTAATTTTAATACAGTACAGATGTATTTCAATTAGCAAAAATATTTTGAATAGTTTTAGTTGACAGCAACAATTTCAGTCAGAGCACAAAAGAGAAAGAAAATGCTCACTTAGAGTATGTTTGTTCATTTTTTCAGTTTTTGAATAAACTTAACTAGATGTTAATTTCAACATTTAAATAGGATTTTATCATATGTACAACTGATGAAAAATAGCAAAGAATGACTTTTAGTTCAAAACTCTTCTTCTCATTGTGTATTTAGACTAGAGCAAACTTGTAGTGGTCTCATTATGAACTCCTGGCACAGAGAGAAAATAAAGGAGTGAAAAATCCTCATGGGGACACTGGGACTGAAGAAATGGGGTTCTGCACATTCTTTCCATGTTGAATTTGGTAATATTTGAGGGTGGGGGGAGAGAGAGAGAGAGAGAGAGAGAGAGAAAGAAAGCCACAGTGTTCTGGTAGAGCTTCATTCCAGCCAGTAGAGGCGTTAAGAGGAGCAGAAAGAGCTGGACAGAATCCGTGAATTCTTACACCAGCCTGACATCTAGTGAAGGATTTGTGTGGTGCACCTCAGCCAGAATGTCCTTTGTCATTGTCACAGTCTTATTGTTCTTTTTGTGCTGGATAAAGCAAGAATCACTATTACTGATGATCATATTTAGGGTTTTGGATTTGGACAAATCAAAAGCATTACATTTAACGTGTAACATGTGCCACACCGTTTGAGCTACAGAAATGAATGATGACTGAAATGATTTGGCTTTGTTGAAGTGCGATGTGCTATTGCGTTTCTAAGCAGTCAGACTGAGTGCACCATAGACTCAAAACAACTTAGCAATTACAATTTTACAATAATAATAATAAAAAAAGTTTTTAAATAATTGTAATAAACTCTACTTTGCACTCATTTAGTAAAAAAATATTAAATTAATATATAGATTAAATAAGATGCCTTTGGGCATATGTCTTAAGTAGTTTTTTTTATAGCCATATAATACTATTGTATAATAAAATTATTATAGTAGTATACAAAATTTTAATAAGCTCTTCTGTGCACTCATTTAGTAATAAAATGACTAAATTAGTAAATAAAAATACATTTGGCCGTGTGTTTTTATATTCTTATTTTAAATAGTCTTATATTTCTTTAATACATTTTTATATATATATATATATATATATATATATATATATATATATATATATATATATATATATATATATATATATATATATATATATATATATATACAAAAAATATTTAAAGAATTTCCCTAATAATAATAATAATTAACTAAATCTATTTTTTTTCTATTATTATTCTTCTTTCTCGTTATTTATTTTTGGTTTATTTGATTTTTTTTAGTTTTTATATTGATAAATAATGACAAGAGTAATGATTTATTATATTATTTGTTTATATTATTCCTATTTATATAATATATTTTTTTTATTTATATTTTTCTTCATAATTTCACCTAAGACTTCATGCAGTGTACTGCTTTTAACAGCAGGTGGTGACAAAATATCATTTAAGCAATTTTTTATTCTGCCTCTTTTGAAATGGAGGTCCCCATAAGATTCCAGTGCAGTTTGTCCATATGACCTTGCCCTCTATAACCTTTGTAGAAATGTAAATTTAGGGTCACCCGCCCCCTTTCAAACATTGAGCCTGCAAAACACCATTTAAGATGCTTTGTTGTTTTACCTTAGAGTCAATACTTCACTTTCATCTGGTCTGGATCTGCATCTCAACACATTTAGTAACAAATGACCAAACGTACTACCTATTCTGTCTAGTCTTAATAGGAAAACAAGGAGGCAGAGGTTTACTTGTACTATATCAGAAAGCAAATGTTTGGCGAGCTGTGTGTTTGTATTTGTGTTCCTTGTCACACAGGGTCTCTCAGTTCATAATCAAGTGTGTCTGTGTGTGAGCACAGAACCTCTTTTGTCCTCCTCGCTATCCCAGCATGCTTTTGTGAGCACAAAGGCAGCCCAGTTCTGGCGTCAGTGATCTTGTGCTTGTGGAAGGGGACAGGGCCCGCTGTATGCTCAGCCTCAGATACATGGTCACTGTGATGGGTTTGTCTGAAGAACCTCTTATTGCTCAAGCAAGACACTCTCTGGTGAAAGGAACTTTATAGGGACCTGAGACTCTTTGTTCAGTAGTATCTTGCCAAGCTTGTTTGTAATGTACTTCTATAAATGATATTTAAATTAAAAAGTGGTTTGAAATGGGCCATAATAATGTATCTAATAGAAAAGCGTTGTAAGGTTAGATGTAACTTTTAATTGCTGTAATCACGAATACATGTACCGGTCAATCAGAATATATAGTATATATTTTTTTCTTATTAGCATCATTCATTTTTTATACTATATTATTATTTGCTGCTTTGCTGCCGGTTTCCCGTATTTTTATAGAGAAATTTCATTTCTGTTCTGTAACTGCATTTCATCATGTGGTTCAGCACTTTTCAGTGTGATATCAATGTCTTCTTGTCCTTTGCTGAGAATTCTGGGAGAACGTGTGCTTTTACAGATGAATAGACTTTGATCTTTTCTCTTTCTTTCTCTTCTTACCTGCAGGACCTGGAGATCGTTTATTCCTACTTGCATGGAATGGAGGCACTGTCCAATCTTCGTGAACACCAGCTGAGGTAAAACTGAAGGAAGGATTTGATAAATGGATGAAAAAAATGCACAAATGTTTTTGAGGTCAAGCAGGTGATGTATGGTGGGTTATGCATACAGATGCGTGAAAGTTTTGCTGAGTTTGGGTTGATTCATTATTTTATTACAAAACTAGTAAAGATATTTTGTTGTTTTAGAATTTGAACAATTATTTTTATTTTTTAAATCTTTCTAAATTTATTGCAAATTGTATATATTTTTTATTTTATGTTGCACAAAGTCAGATAGTTTTATATAAATATATATGTATATGTATGTGTATATATATATATATATATATATATATATATATATATGATGTTATATATATAAGATGTTTTTAGATATGTTAAAATATGTTTTTATGTTTTTTTGTGAGCAATTATTTTTACATAATTTTTAGTTATGTTATCCAATAGTGTCAATATTTTGTCAGTTCTATGTCTATTTTTTTATTATCTGTCATTGTTTACTCACCCTCATGTCGTTCCAAATCCAAAAAGACCTTTGTTCATCTTCAGAACTCAAATTAGATATTTTTGATAAAATCTGAGTTCATTCTTTCTGACCCTCCATAGACAGCAATGCAACTGCCTCATACAAGGCCCAGAAAGGTGGTAAGGACATCATTAAAATAGTCCATGTGACATCAACAGTAGTGGTTCAACCGTAATTTTAAGAAGCTACGAGAATACTTTTTGTGTGCAAAGAAAACAAAATAAGACTATTCAACAATTTCTTCTCTTCCATGTCAGAACGCCAGCTCCTGCGACAGCAGAATTACTTTTTGTGCACAAAGAAAATGAAAATTTTCATAAAATTACAGTTGAACCACTGAGGTCACATGGACTAACTATTTTAACCATGTTCTTACTACATTTCTAAGCCTTGTATGTGGTAGTTGCATTGCTGTCTATGCAGGTCAGAAAGCTCTTGGATTTAATCAAAAATATCTTAATTTGTGTTCTGAAGATGAACGAAGGTCTTATGGGTTTGGAACGACATGAGGGTGAATAAATAATGAACTAATAAGATATTTAGATTATTAATGGGGTTAATGATTTGAGTTTTGGCTTAAGGTATTTGCATTGTTTTCTGAACTCTTAAATCGACCTTAGAATGACCTTCTCAAGGATTTCACGTCATAGTTTATACACATGCGGTTGTGAATATCGGGGGGAAAATACTTAGCTACTTGACCACAGTGTTCTAGAACATTCCAAACCCTACCTGACCCCTCCAAATCCCCTTCATTGGTCCGTACACATCTTCAGGAATGTGTCAGATGGACTAGGTAGACTTTCTACCCCCCAACCGAGCTGAACTTTAAGGAATGTCTTTTGAAGAATGTTTTTTCTTTTGGAATGTTTTGTTCTGTGGCGATACATCCGAGTTTGCTTAAACAGCACTTCTGGCATAAACCAAC
The DNA here is from genome assembly GCF_018340385.1 of Cyprinus carpio. Taxonomy (NCBI): domain Eukaryota; kingdom Metazoa; phylum Chordata; class Actinopteri; order Cypriniformes; family Cyprinidae; genus Cyprinus; species Cyprinus carpio. The sequence continues at coordinate 13,745,079 of NC_056610.1, forward strand.
ACTGAAATATGTCATGCACAAACAGAGTTTGGTTTGGTCCTCGCTGTTCTTAACAACAGGCAGTCTCTATTGTTTTTCTTTTCGAACACAATGCCAACCAGACCTGAATACCCACAAGACTTTTCATTTTGGTTTCACAACACAATATTTCATATTTCATAATTGCAGACAAAAATATGAGGTTCATTGCTTCTTTTGGAACCATTAAGTTTGGATATGTCACTGATTTATGGTTCTCTCTCTTTCTCTCTTGTCCTCTTTTTTCAGGATAATGTGTGAAACCGTCCGCTACGAAAGACATGAAGCCAACGAAGTGCTCTATTAGTGAGTAACAACCATGCTTTCCATCCAATTTCCTTTTGTTTAAAGCCATTATGCTTCTGTAAGCCTTTATAGGATGTGCGATGCATAACCACAAATAATCTTCAAAGATCATGCCTCTCCAGAAGTGATGATAAATATAGCCCGCTTTTGAGAAGACTTATCAAATCACGAAGGTGAGATGTGAACTCGCTGAAGCAAAAGTGTTATATTCAGCGCTGCATGAGCCTTCTGTTGTGTTATAATGAGTATCCTAGTAGCTGAAAATGGCATTATGAGGAATACAGGGTTTCTGGGTGATACACACACAGCTATTGATCTGCAACATCTAAGACACACTGACCCACTTTAGATTCGCCCTTCATCTGGCATGTGTGTTTTTAAAAAGTCCTTGCTTGTATCCTTTCGATGCTGTTTGAAGTTTATGTTTGTTTTTTTCTGATGCCAAACACCCAAAGCACTTCTTTCTTCCTTTAGCCCAACACATGCACACAAACACACACAAAATAAATATATATATACATATACACTATATATATATTACATATATATATATATATATATATATATATATATATATATATATATATATATATATATACTAATATATATATATAATATATATATAGTATATATATATATATATATATATAGATATATATATATATATAATATATATATATGTATATGTATATATATATATATATATATATATATATATATATAAATATAGTCCTTTGGGTGGACCCAGACACTCCCCTCCAATTTCACACCCTATTTTTCTTTTCTCCAAGAGGAACATGAAGTGTGCGCTTCCCTCCGCGGGTCACTACCTCTTGTCCATAAAGGGGAGCGTCTCATTTACTCATTCTCTCTGATAGCATTTAGGCTTTTGTGTCTGTGTAAGAGTGGAGTTGCTGCCATGAGCTCTTAATTACTGCTGCCAAATTAGGTCACTTTTGGGTCAGTTATATATAGTTATATATATATATACAGTATGTCCCTGTTAGGGCTGCTCGATTATGGCAAAAATCATAATTATGATTTTTTTGGTCAATATTGTAATCATGATTATTTAACACAATTATGAGGGGGCCATATGACCAAAACTTTATATAAGTGATATATTTAAAGAAAGTGATACATATCAAATATGTATTTTCTGTAAATAAGGTTGCTATGACATCTACATAGAGACCAGTGGAATTTCAAACAAACAAACAAAAAGTCCTCAAAATTATTGAAAATTATTAAAAAATAATTAAACTGTCAGTAATAAAAAAGCAAAGGACAAATACAATAGAATAAAAATATACAAATGAAACAAACTATGCTTTAATGTTTTTATTATTATTATTATTATTATTATTATGCAAGTCTCAAGCAGTTTACAGCCTACTACAGAAATGAATAATCAAATGTAAAATAAAACAGCATACCTAGCTTGACGGCATTGTCAGCCGCTGCAATCCACCTGTCACTGAAGTGGCCACGCCCTTAATTATGCAGAACTTTTAGGCTTAATATAATTTAAATGGATGAGTTCTAAAAAAATTCAACCCCCTCACAGTTGTCATGAAGGGCAAAATTAGCTAAATCAACTTTTGCACCAGCTGTAAACATGTTTTTTTTCTGCTGTAAAGTTGGGCATTTTAACATGGGGAGTCTATGGCACTGACTCCCTTTTGCAGCCACCCTCAAGTGGCCAGTCGATGAATTACGAGGGGAGGTTGCTGCTCGTTTGTGTACAGCGTTACGGGGAAACTATTACTGCTCCAAAAGCGGTACCTAGTGGCAAGGAATGAATTTGCATTTTCATTTAGACCAATGCGAAAGGACCATAGACTGTAAAAAAAAAAAAAAAAAAAAAACGACGTGTCTCCACGTCCTTCCGCTATAGAAAAGAGATGCGAAAACAGTGATTAAAAGTGAAAGACAATAAAATAAACCTCAGAAATTAGAAGGTTAGGTGAGGATTTAGGAAAAGAAACAATGTCTAATATTATTCCTCTAATAAACAAAGCTTTTATACTACACTTGTCATAATCAGACCTTATAATTTGTAAATAAATAATTGCTGGATTCAAAACAGCAATTAAAAGGCGATGTGACCGACACTGACAATACATTTTCCCGGAGCATTCAGTGATGTCACTAAACGGTGATGCCACAACTACGAGCATTGTTTCAGCTTCTGAAAAGTTTCTGCATGGACTTAACTAGCCTAGGGCACAGGTTTTCAAGCCCTGGGGCAAAATGGGATGCTCTAAGGAAAATGTATAGCCTATGTAAGTAATAGGCCTAAAATAAAAAAGAACAATTTGTTTTCATAAATAAAAAAAAATAAATATGCGAAATATATCTGACTTAAATAATAACGGATTTAAAACAGAAGTGTGACGGCGCTCCATATACAAGTTCACGGAAAGGAAAGGATGACAACGCGCATTCTGTTTGTTTGAGCACAAATCTTTTTTTTTTTTATTGTGAGTGTGCACAAATAAAAATAAACACTTTTGCATATTAAATCTTACTCCAAATTATTACATTTTTTTTATGTCTCAGCTGCTCGATCGCGCTAACGCCTCGCGCACACACACCCCACATATTCTAGCAATTCAAACTTACATCGCAGTCTGTTCATTATCAAAATAAAATACAGTCAACCAAACATATAAAAGGTTACATTGGTCAGTTTAAATAGACCGTAGTATACCGGTCAACTCTGCGGTTATACCAAGGATGTTTTTACTCATGTGAAGAGGATTATCTTTTCCGTCTATATGCGAATGCGTGTACTGTGTGTGTGAGTGTGTGTGTGTGAGAGAGAGAGAGAGTGTGAGTGTGAGTGTGTGTGTGTGTGTGTGTGAGAGAGAGAGAGAGAAAAACATGGACACTTATTATTCCTTGAATCTTTGCTGTTGCATATTAATTCTCAAAATGTATATGGTGATTAGATTGATTTCAGCCATTTTAAAAATTAAAAAAAAGAAGAAGAAAAAAAACATTACTGTTTTGGTGCACTAACAAAAAAGTAGACCCTAGGAAAAAATGTAAAAGAAAAAAAAAACCTATTCAGAAATATATAGCCACAGCTTTCAACTAAAAGACCTCTGTGTGACATAATTATTGTTCTTTGTGGGTTTGTGTCTTGAATTAATCAACAATTTGGCAAAACAAATGCAGATTACCGGTTCATTTTAAAGGCTCTATCTGATTTGACTGTAGCAAGTTGCACACAACTAAAAGTGTGTGTTTGAAAACAGCAGGAGTTAGACCTCATACAGCATCCTGCTGTTCATTGGCTGCATGGTGGAGATGATAAAAACTTTCTTTTGGAATGCAAGTTTATCTGACTTGTCTAATAGGCAATTGGCAATATTTTTGGTTTATCTAATAGTTGTGGATTTGTATAACTGTGTGAGTCAGTCCTCTGTTTTAGGTGGTTGTTTTCATCTATACACTCTGAAAACTCCCAGTGGCAGACTATTTAAGTACTAACACTCCACTGAGTCTGCTACACCAGCCTAGATGCTGTTCCTCAGCGACTCACTCCACTGTTTTTTTTATTAGACAGCTTGCTGCTTTAAAGCTCGGCACTAATAATAATCTTCAGACTTGTGTGTGCTGCTGCTGATTTCCCTCAGGAACAAACCACTCCCACAGCAACAGCCTCTGAACCACTAGTGCCAAATACACAAACATCATGCTTTCCGAGATGCTATAAAGGCACTCTTTTTATGCTTTATATTTGATCAGGTTGGAAGGACAATAATATCACACTGGGGTTTCTAAAAATATTAGTGATAAAAGTTTTAATGTTTTTACTGGGTCACATTGATTTCTGCTTTCTGTAAATAATATTTAAGCAGTGTTTAAATTTGTTAAACAAGTTAAAAACCTCAGGGGGCTTTGCTCAGGGACTTTTTTTCATGTTCATGCTAATTATGGTCTTAAACAAGAATTAGACATTCACATCATAAATGAAGACGTAATTATTCTGTTTTAGTGGATGATTGATATGGATTTTTTTTCTGTGATTTATATCAGAGTGGTCAATATAGTGCTAATTTTGTATTTTTTTTTTTTAATACAATACTTTTTTCACTACTTACTAGATGTGTGAAGCTCCAGAAATTTCTTTAATTGCTTTGATGTGAGCATTAGGGTTCAATCTCACAATATTTATCACAATACCAGGGGTGTAACGATAAATGTATTCATATTGAACAAGGCTTTATATTTTTTTTAAAGGTATTTTAAAACAGGTCTATTATACAATGAATTACAGGCCTATAATTAAAATATTAACACTGTCCAATAAAAATCAATAAAATAAAAAGCTTTAGCCTATTTCAAGCACCACTTTCAAAAATAACCTGTTTAACACAAAATATGTTTATTCTCATTTTTTTTCTCACTATGTACGGGCCACAAGAGAAATATTAAGGGACTAAATTAAAACAGCTATATACCGTTATCAGCTTATGTTGACGTAAATTTGTCTCTCGTCATCTCTGAGAGAATATGCGGTGTCAGATGCCGGAAGCTCCGTCATTTTTACTGTCACTTTCTGCATAGTGAATTGACTGAGAATAAGATATTCACCAGCACAACACACAGACCAATGCTTATGTGATATCCATTGGCTCGCCTAAGGGCTGGGTGATATGGTCAAAATAATTTATCACAATAATTTTTTTCATATCTGTCAATATCAATAATTATCACGATAAATGTCAAATCTTTATTTCTTTCAAGTTCAAAGCCAGATTTTTGCTCCAAAGTGAAAGTTGTAGGAACCAGACCATTAATGTTCCATAACAAAATAACATAATCTAAATAGAAAAATGTATTTCTTAGTTTCTGCATGTTCTAATGAGTGATATTGTTTCAAATCAAGAAACAGGTTTGATGGTTTGAGCTTGAGTTAGGATGCAGAGATACATTTTTGTTCATTATCAAAGTCAGTAACATCTGTGAAAATTGTAGCAACCTCTGTTTTATATGGTTAAATTTATTCTGACCAAGTTATTTATTTATTTATTTTTTAAATTAAGCATTGGTTTCGCATAGTAGCATACATTTAAATCATGTTAAACACTGTTAACACCACACATAGACATGTGCCGGTATTCGGTAATGTGACATGTCACGGTAATGAATATGCACGTTATTGTTATCGTAAGAACTTCTAAATACCATGAATAATTATTTTAAGAAATCATTTTAAGAATACTTTTCCCATCAACTGGTCAAAATGCACAACACCGCTGTATGCTGTCTGAAAGAGGTGTGTGCGCTCTGATGTAAACAAGCACATGAGAAGGGCATGGGGTAACGCGTGAATGAAAGCACATTCACTCTCTGACAGCAGATGGCGCTAAACTGCAGGAAATGCAGCCGTTACCCTGGAAACCCCATAAATAAAGCAGCACTACTTTCTAAAACATATTTAAATATATTTAAATAGCCATTCAGATTTGTGGATTTGCTATGGTGTTCATCAAAACTCAAAAAACTTAAATATTCAAACATAAAATAACACGCTTTTAAAAACTTTTTTTTACATTTTAATCTGGACTACAACATGCCCTAGATATTGTTTAAAAGCTTTTGGCGCTTAAACATTATATTAAACATTTTTCGAACTCTTCATATCGTTTTAATCAGGAAAATTATATTGCTATAATTATTGTTATCGAATTATCTTCCAGCCCTAACTCTCCTGGTTTAAAACAGAGATATTTCCAACATTGCAATGTACGCAATTACCTCCAACACCGCCCCCACAAGTATTGAAAACATCTGAACCGTGACACCATTGTGTCGTATCGAACCAAACCGTGAATTTTGTGAACCGTTACACCCCTACACAATACATATGTATCTATATTATATGTTGTATATACACTCACTGGCCACTTTATTAGGTACACCTTGCTAGTACCAGGTTGGATCCCCCTTCACCTTCAGAACTGCCTTAATTCTTCGTGGCATATAGTCAACAAGGTATTGGAAACATTCCTCAGAGATTTTGGTCCATATTGACATGATAGCATCACGCAGTTGCTGCACATTTGTCGGCTGCACATCCATGATGCGAATCTCCCTTTCCAGCACATTGAGATCTGATGACTGTGGAGGCCATTTGAGTAAAGTGAACTCATTGTCATGTTCAAGAAACCAGTCTGAGATGATTTGAGCTTTGTGATGTGGTGCATTATCCTGCTGGAAGTAGCCATCAGAAGATGGGTACACTGTAGTCATAAAGGGATGGACATGGTCAGCAACAATACTCAGGTAGGCTGTTTTATTTAAACGATGCTCAATTGGTACTAAGAGGCCCAAAGTGTTCCAAGAAAATATCCCCCACACCATTACACCACCACCACCAACCTGAACCATTGAGACAAGGCAGATGGATCCAAGCTTTCAAGTTCTTTACGCCAAATTCGGACCCTTCCATCTGAATGTCGCAGCAGAAATCGAGACTCATCAGATCAGGCAGCGTTTTTCCAGTCTTCTGTTGTCAAATTTTGGTGAGCTCGTGCAAATTGTAGCCTCTGTTTCCTGTTCTTAGCTAACAGGAGCGGCACCCGGTGTGGTCTTCTGCTGCTGTAGCCCATTTGCTTCAGGGTTCGACGTGTTGTGCATTCAGAGATGGTATTCTGCATACCTTGGTTTTAACCAGTGGTTCTTTGAGTTACTGTTGCCTTTATATCATCTCTAACCAGTCTGCCCATTCTACTCTGACATCAACAAGGCATTTTTGTCCACACAACTGCTGCTCACTGGATATTTTCTCTTTATCTTACCACACTAAATAAAACCAAAATATCATTTTTCATAAAAATACCAATTAAAAAACAATCTCTCCAAATACTCATACCAGCCCGTCTGCCACCAACAACAATTCCACGTTCAAAGTCACTTAAATCCCCTTTCTTCCCCATTCTGATGCTCGGTTTGAACATCAGCAAGTCGTCTTCACCACATCTAGATGCCTAAATGGACTGAGTTGCTGCCATGTGATTGGCTAATTAGCTATTTGTGTTACCAAGTAATTGAACAGGTGTACCTAATAAAGTGGCCGGTGAGTCTATGTTGCAACATATGTTGTTACATACGCAGCAAATCAGCATATTACATTTTAAAATATGCTCATATAGCTCCTAAGTTACTTTAAATTGTAATAATATTTAACAATATTACTTGTTTTACTGCATTTATCAAATAAATGCAGCCTTGGTGAGCATACAAACCCAATTCCAAAAAAGTTGGGACACTGTACAAATTGTGAGTAAAAAAGGAATGGAATAATTTACAAATCTCATAAACTTATATTTTATTCACAATAGAATATAGATAACATATCAAATGTTGAAAGTGAGACATTTTGAAATGTCATGCCAAATATTGGCTTATTTTGGATTTCATGAGAGCTACACATTCCAAAAAAGTTGGGACAGGTAGCAATAAGAGGCCGGAAAAGTTAAATGTACATATAAGGAACAGCTGGAGGTCCAATTTGCATCTTATTAGGTCAATTGGCGACATGATTGGGTATAAAAAGAGCCTCTCAGAGTGGCAGTGTCTCTCAGAAGTCAAGATGGGCAGAGGATCACCAATTCCACCAATGCTGCAGCGAAAAATAGTGGAGCAATATCAGAAAGGAGTTTCTCAGAGAAAAATTGCAAAGAGTTTGAAGTTATCATCATCTACAGTACGTAATATCATCCAAAGATTCAGAGAATCTGGAACAATCTCTGTGCGTAAGGGTCAAGGCAGGAAAACCATACTGGATGCCTGTGATCTTCGGGCCCTTAGACGGCACTGCATCACATACAGGAATGCTACTGTAATGGAAATCACAACATGGGCTCAGGAATACTTCCAGAAAACATTGTCGGTGAACACAATCCACCGTGCCATTCGCAGTTGCTGGCTAAAACTCTATAGGTCAAAAAAGAAGCCATATCTAAACATGATCCAGAAGCACAGGTGTTTTCTCTGGGCCAAGGCTCATTTACAATGGACTGTGGCAAAGTGGAAAACTGTTATGTGGTCAGACGAATCAAAATTTGAAATTCTTTTTGGAAAACTGGGACGCCATTTCATCCGGACTAAAGAGGACAAGGACAACCCAAGTTGTTATCAGCGCTCAGTTCAGAAGCCTGCATCTCTGATGGTATGGGGTTGCATGAGTGCGTGTGGCATGGGCAGCTTACACATCTGGAAAGGCACCATCAATGCTGAAAGGTATATCCAAGTTCTAGAACAACATATGCTCCCATCCAGACATCGTCTCTTTCAAGAAAGACCTTACATTTTCCAACATGACAATGCCAGACCACATACTGCATCAATTACAACATCATGGCTCCGTAGAAGAAGGATCCGGGTACTGAAATGGCCAGCCTGCAGTTCAGATCTTTCACCCATAGAAAACATTTGGCACATCATAAAAAGGGAAATGCAACAAAGAAGACCTAAGACAGTTGAGCAACTAGAAGCCTGTATTAGACAAGAATGGGACAACATTCCTATTCCTAAACTTGAGCAACTTGTCTCCTCAGTCCCCAGACGTTTGCAGACTGTTGTAAAAAGAAGAGGGGATGTCACACAGTGGTAAACATGGCCTTGTCCCAACTTTTTTGAGATGTGTTGATGCCATGAAATTTAAAATCAACTTATTTTTCTCTTAAAATGATACATTTTCTCAGTTTAAACACATTTGATATGTCATCTATGTTGTATTCTGAATAAAATATTGAAATTTGAAACTTCCACATCATTGCATTCTGTTTTTATTCACAATTTGTACAGTGTCCCAACTTTTTTGGAATCGGGTTTGTAGAATACTTCACCAAAAACATGAATAAATCTAAAACGGTAGTGTCTATATATAAACACAAAATTCAAAAGTCAAAATTCACCCTCCCCCCATAAAAAACAAACTTTTTTTTATAATTAATAATAAATAAAACTAAAATAAAACTTTAGTATTTACAGAAAATATGTATTATCTATTGAAGATGACCAGTAGATTAAAAAAATAATAATTATTATAATAAATCATTTACCATATAACTAATATTTCTTAATGTAGAATGCACTGTCTCTGTGAGATTTATAGGAAGATCACTTTGTGTACATCTATGTTGTCACACTCTGGTAAGGCTGCTGTCATCCTGTCATCTCTGCACTGAACAGCCTCAATAGAAATAAAACCCTATAAAAGCCTTTTATGTTTGTAAGAATAGCTGTTAACTTTGAGTCCTCAGGCAACATTCACATAAGAGTGTGTCTGTATGTGAGTGTGTGCATGCAGGAGTGCTGCTCTGTAGTGGCATGGGTGATCCATCATTCTCTACCCTGGTCTGATGCATGCACACACACACACACACATATATGCACACACACACACTCAGCAGAAGGGTTCTCTCCTACAGTCATGGCCACCAGCTGGTATAGAGAAGGTTTCCCTCTCCCCATCACTCTCTCTCTGTATTCCTGCTGGGACTCCCATCAGAGATGCCTAGACATGCCGCTGGGCACAAACACACAGCTCAGACCAGAAATGAAGGCACATCAACATGGATAGAACCACAGTTGTGTCTTTGCTTGATTTAAATGCACATTTAAGATTATTTTTAATTTTGGCAATTTTTGCAATGATAAAACCTTCATAATACCACTAATTAAATATCACATTTACGTTACATTTACATTTAGTCATTTAGCAGATGCTTTTATCCAAAGTGACTTACAAATGAGGACAATGGAAGCAATCAAAATCAACAAAAGGGCAATGATATGCAAGTACTACAACAAGTCTCAGTTAGCTTAACCCAGTACACATAGCAAGATTGTTTTTTTAATTATAGAAAAAAAAGAAAACAGATAGAATATAAAAAGAATAGAGCAAGCTAGTGTTACAGGGCTTTTTTTTGCTTTTGTTAATTGTATGATGAATAAAAAGAAAACAAATAGAATACAAAAAGAATAGAGAAGCTAGTGTTATTTTTTTATTATTATTATTCTTTTTAATAAAACAAGCAGTTAGTAAATAAAGAGTGCAAGCCTGAAAGGGGCAAGTTTTTTTTTCTTTTATAAAGAATATAATTAGAATAAGAGAGTGCTAGAGTTAGAGGGTCAAATAAAGATGGAAGAGATGTGTTTTTAGTCAATTCTTGAAGATGCTCGGATTGAGTCGGGCAGGTCATTTCACGAGGAGGGAACATTTAATGTAAAAGTCTGTGAAATTGATTGTGTGCCTCTTTGGGATGGCACAATAAAGCAATGTCCACTTGCAGAATGCAAGCTTCTTGAGGGCACATAAGTGTGAAGTAATTAATTTAGGTAAAGGGGTGCAGAGCCAGTGGTCGTTTTGTAGGCAAACATTAATGCCTTGAGTATTACTGGAAGTACTATAATGATATCAGTAACTTTGCAATTACTCCAGCTCAGTTTTAGAATTTAATATTTTATGGCTGTCAAAGATAACAGTTACAATTTAAACATTTAAGGTGGTTTAGTTTTCTTTATATTTAATGAAGTTGGTTGTAAATGTTTACAATTTAAAATACCAGGAATTTCCTTTTTTTGATTGACTGAGGATAAGCAGATAAATAACCCCCAAGGATGAATGCATGAAGTCCATATTCCTCCAAACCTTGCCTGACTTCCTGCTCTCGTGTGTGCAACCCAGTCGTTCCTGAGGGGCTGGAGGCTGTTGCTGTGTGCTTGATGAGCATTTGATGAGCGTTGGAAGAGTGTTTCAGTGACCCAGTTCAGTCAGCGCTGCTCCGTTGATGGTGCAGAACATCCTCACGCTCTCCGTCTCTCACCCTCCATCATTCCCGCTCTCTCCTTCACTCTCTGCATTCTGCTGATTAATAATTGAGTGTTTCGTTTTTGTCTGCGCACGCTCGGGAAAAACGATTAAAAGAGGGAGCAGGAGCAGCAATGATGAAGGGAGTGATGCAGAAAGAGAACGAAAAAAGCAAGCAGCGCTCGTGCTGTGTTTGAGAGCAGTCAGGAGCTGCCTCATTAGTCCTATAGAGAAGATGTAATGTGTGCGTGTGTAGGATTTTCGTTTAAGGGCAAACATCCAGAAGTTAGGAGAAGTATTTTTGTACTTAAATGATGTGGAAATCAGTCAATCAACAAATTTGGACTTTGAAATAATGTTCATTAATTAAATAAGGGATAACGTATGTGGCTACTCAACAAATGAATATGAGAATGTGAAACTTTGAAATGAGTTCAAATTATAGTAGTATCTGTAAATTATTTTGCTAAGAAAATAAATTACCCATTACAATGTATGAAATGAACGTCGGAGCAACAAAACAAATACTAAAACTGTACTACAGAAATATTAACATTGAAGCTCTTGGATGTTATTTTTACTGCAATCAATAACAGACACACAAGATTCCAGTAGTTGCGTTTGTATGAAACATAAGCACAACTCTGCGGTGTGATACGAGAGACACTGGTTTCAATTTCTGAATGAGCGTTCCGATGTACAGATTTGCCATGGATGACGGAGAAGATTAGGAAACAGAGTGGCCTTGGTTCCGGAAGTATTTTTCCCATATAAATTTTATAAAATTATAAGTTATGAACCAAATTAACCAGCTATGAGGTGATGCATAACATTACAAAATTTGATTTAAAGAAAAAATGATTTGAAAATTGGAAATCTGAACATGAAAATAATAATAATAATAATTCAAGAACTACAATCCCATTGAAGCATTGTGAAAAATCTATTAATTTAAAGGTAGTGACTGTATGTATCAAAACAACCTTTTTTTGTTTATTTCAAAATATGTACAGTATGTGAAAAACCTGTATATATAGTCTGAAAGCAAAACGTAGGGAGATTGAGTCCATTATGTCATTTTTTTGTGCTTAATTTGATGTATTTTTCAACTTTTAAACAATAATGACCCACACTGTAAAAAATGGAACGAGCTATCTACTTAAAAAAATTATGGTAACAATATTACACATAATATTTTGAGTAGTTTTTAAGGCTTCATTTTTATTTTTGGAATCTACCTGTATAAATCATGTAAAATCTCCTAAATGAATTAATCTGTGACACAATGTATTTAATATAATTAGTGAAATGTGCTCATTTATTTTAAGTTGATTCTCAAAAAGATTTTGAGTGATGCCAGTTTGTATTTGACTTATTGACTGAGTTATTTTTAACATGTAAAAGACTCTATACAGCCAAACAGTAGGAAGTAGGAAAATACTTGAGCAATACTGCACTAGCACTAGCAAAGCTACTGCTAACTGAACAAGGCTTAATGTCTTAGAGGAGTATCCATAACCATATGCTCTACTCTTCTGCACAATGGAAACTTCAACAAAACAGAAACTCTAACTTTAACCATTAATAGATGTTTCCCTTCACTCAAAAACACATAAAATAGCATTTCATTTCAAAATTTACACTCCATATCCAGCCATATGCAAAACATGCTGGGAACTAACAATCACCTCTAAGATAAAACTGCAAAATTGAGCTAATTCTCTTAAAATAAATAGGTAGCCTTCTTTCCTTAATTTTTTTTTTTTTTTTTTAATTTTTAGTTTAATCAGTTCCTCAATTCAAGCCACAAAACTGCTTAAGTTTTCTTTAAAAAATGAGGAAAACACATCTCTTGGTTTTATTAATAAAAACTATACAACACTGAACCACAATTTCTTTAATGAAATATACACACTTTTAATAATCACCTTATTTTATTTATTTATTTATTTTTTATGAAAATTACAAGACCCATGATTCATTTTTTTTACAGTGCAGGGAGGATTTTCTTTTCCTGAAAATGTGAGTTAATGTTATCACACTGGACTAAAACCGAATTAATGACTCACATAGGCTATACAAATTTTTGATACTTTTTGTACTTTCTGAATTATTATGACCAGCAAAAAATGCTTATACATTTCCTGCTATATTATTACCAAATATTATGTTCATTTTTTGGAACTGATTGATCTGAGCTTATGCACCTAAGTAAAAAAAAAAAAAGACTGAATCCAAGATTTGGTGATAAAATAGCGTAACAACCCAACTGTTTCACTCTAATATGATTGACCAATCAGAATCGAGTATTCCAATGACTCATGTGATAAGATGAAGATTTACAAGAAATCTCAGTGCAGACAAAACCTATTAAATCGAATGAAAACAAGTACTATTAAAATGCACAATAATGAAGTGTGCAGTGTAGTGTGATAGCGGGGTTATTTGCTTCATGTTAGGAGTGTCTATCAGCTCATAAACCCCAGCACTGCTTTGGGCCTGTTATCTCACTGGAGTGTGTATCGGCTGTTCTGACTCAGTGATCAAGATGTCCGCTGCTCATTGGATTGCTCCCCTTTCCCATTTCCACTTTTAACACTTACTGGAGAGGGAGACAGACATGGAGCGGGGCTCGCCGGGAGCTAGAAGGACGTCTCTGGCGTCGACCCAGCATGCCTCGGAAGATGTCTAACATTCCTGACTGCTCTGTGACCTGAAAAAAAAGGAGTGTTAAGGGGGATTGTGTGTCAGTGTGTTATTTCCTACACACACACATAATTCAAGCAGTCACATTTCAACTGGCATCACTTACAAGAGGAAGAGAGATGGTGTGTGTTTCGCTCTTGGCCGTTTGGTCACTCTGTCCACTGTTCTCCTCTGGGAATTTCCTTATGTTGTCTTTAGTCTGTGCAAAGGAGTGTATCACTGAACAGAAATGATGACAGTGTTTACATTAAGCATTGATGTTATGTTCATCTGTGTCAGCTATTTTTGCTCTAACCATACAGCAAACCAGGCCACATGTTAGAAATATGCATGTTTTGTTTCCTGTTAGAATCTGTGTGACATTTTTCTCTTTATGTCTCACACAGTCCGGATGACATTGGCACGTGTTGGTACATTCTGCTTTCTGGATCGGTCTTCATCAAAGAGTCCATGTTCCTGCCACGCTCCAGGTATGTCCCTTACCCGAATGCCATCAAATATCAAACATTCATGCTAAGAAATTAGAAAAAAACACCCTAAATACCCTTTCCATTAACCTGTTATGTGTGTTAAGCTTGTAACTTCATTCTTTCTCTAAAAGTTCTCACAAATAATTTGGAACTTGAACATGATTTGGAACTGATTTGGAAATGTAAAGCCCAATTCTGAATAAACAAAATATGTAACAATGGACCTTAAGAAGAGTAAATATCCATCTCCTTACATGCCCTCATCCTAGTTTGCCACTTAACTAATGGCCCAAGTGTAGATACACACATCAAAAAATGTGACTGGAACCTATTTAGTTAAATTTGCATTTAATGAAAGTACCTTCAAAGAGCCACTGTATGTTTATTATTATTATTATTATTATTATATATTTTTTTAAGTTAAGTGGCAATTTTTGCAATATGTTTGGACTTTCAGATGCATTTTTTTTTTTTAGTTTTATGAGTGCCACATTCTTTATTTTTTATTTTACAGAAATGCTGTGTCATAATGTCCCAAATACTTTAAATATAATCAATTCATCAAAATAAAATTTCTGAAAAAAATTTATATTATAATTAGATTAATTAATGACAGTTAATGAATTGAGAATGATATCAGAGGTAACAAATAATAAAAATTACTTTGTACAAAATATATAAGAAGTTACAAATGATAGAATTAATTTGTACAAAATTTATATTTTGTACATAAAGTTATGAGAAAAATAATTTGTAAATCAGTTTGGCATTTTGTGTCTGTGGGTCTAGTTTTTGGCTTTAGTTTAGCCAAAATGTTATAAAATTGTTATATTTTGAGGCATTGGATGGGTATTGTCTTCAAGTTTCAAAAAGCACCATAAGCATATCATGTAAATATATTTTTTTCTGCTTCAGAAGATTTGAATATATGACAAACTGCATGGACTTTTAATGATATGTTTATTGTGCATTTGAGTCAAAACGTCTCGATTTTTGTGTTGTAGTAAGTCATCTTTATTTATTTAGTACAATACAATACAGATTGTTTCTAAACAGCTTTACAGAAGTGAACTGGGAAATAACAGAATCAATGAGGCCAACTTATCAAATATGAGACAAATCCAAATTCTGCCATAAAGCAGCTCTGAAAAGACAGTTGTGTTGTTATTCAAATCGAAACAATTAAATTTTAATTCAGTTCAGCTCAATAACAGTATCAATTTTGAAAAATTAATCAGTGATGAAACATAAGTAATAAACAGAAGTCAAATTTTTTTGAGTGATCTATCCCTTTAATTTCTGAACCTGGCATGTAATCAGTTACCTAATGCAAACATCATAACTTGAAAGTAGGGATGCACTGATGAATCAGCTGCCGATATTTATCAGCCATTTTTTTTATTATTTTAAAGCCATCTGCATATTGGAAATAACATTAAAATGGCCAGTACTGATGGTTTATTTATTAACTGCATGGAGGCAACGAGTTGCATATCTGTTGCATGATCCAACGTTTTAATAATAATCCAACTGGGCAAAACAATTAAATACTTGCCAAAACAAAATAAAATCTGTACAAAATATAGTTTATCAGACAGCATAGTACGGCTATATGCAAACATGACGCGGACACATCCAACGAGTGAAATGTCTCTCAGCTGTAAATTCATCATGGGTAAGTCACAATGGCAATGCACCGGCATTAGATTTTAATTCAATTTTTATCTGAGGATATGTACCACCAAGCATTAGGCCTACATTTAAGTAAAAATGAATGGCGGTTAAGCTTTTAGTTTGAAACCAGTGTAGAAACGGATTCACACAAGGTCACATTACGCACCTGCAGTGTTTCTGTGAATGGAAAAAACTGAATAAAACTATATAGGCCACGTAAAAAGAAATATATAGGCCTATACTCAAAATATATTTCACTTAAATCATTAACAGATTAACAAAACAAAAGGAAAAAATTGTGCTGAGTTTCGGATAATTGTAATGCTCTCCGAAGTTCACAGAAAAATAAACCGAGATGGCAGAAAGCAGTTTTCTTTATTTTTTCAAAAGCTTTGCAGTTTTGAATGATGTTTTTGCCTCTCTCTGTATGACCAACCAGTGTTGGTATGACCATAAATTAACCGTAACAGTTGAGAAAACAATGCAGTGATCGTGTCAGTGCCTCACATGCATATACAACAAATTTTTGCTAATTTGACATTGCAGCCTGTTCATTATCTAAATAAAATACAATTAAAGAAACATAAAAAGTTACACTATTCAATTTAAATAGTCCGTAGTTCAGTCTGTGTCGTTCAGTCTCACTGCTGATATAGCCTATGTGAAGGATGATGTTTTACGTCGATAATGCGAGTGAAAAACAAAGCCTATAGTTTACTTAATAAATAATAGGTGAGCATCCAGATACTTTGCCAATATGGAAACATTTGGATTCCTGCAGAATGAGAGAGGTAGGCTTCAGCTTCATTTTTAACTTAATTTGTTTTGGCTTGACACTTATATTTAGCCTAAATACAGCTTTAGAGGATTTGTTGTGGAGAGAAGGGAACTAAAATAGCCTGTGTTTGTAATTTTGCTTTTATTTACCAGTATTTCGGCCTATATTATTTCTGAATGTAATACTTAAATGCAACATAAGGCCTTCTAATTTATGCTGTTTTTTTCTCTCAAAATGCTTATAGGATAAGCGTTTTTTTAAATCCATGCTGAAACATTTTTAAATATCTTGAAAAAAATACTTTAATGTTTTTAATGCATTGACAGTTTTTTTGATGATGCTGTATTGACTATGACTAAGAGAGATCAAGACTCTTTTCTTTTTGAGTAAATTAAACTCTGTACTTTATTATTATTATTATTATTGGCAAAGAAAAAGTTTAAAAAATGATGTTATTAACCGATATGTTTTCTGCTCAAACTGGTTTCACTGATGAACTCAGGAACAGAAACGGTTCTGCTTCTATCTAACTAACTCGTTTTGAATCCCTGCTTCATGCAGTTGACCAATTTTGGTATCTGTATCGGAATCGGCCAATAGTTGTTAAAATCATTATTGGTATCGGCCCAAAATAATAATAATAAAAAAAAATCCTAACGGTGCATCCCTGCTTGAAAGTATCATAATTTGACTACTTTAGCAAGGCCACATATGCAAAGGAAGACTTCCGTCTTTATCAAGGATCAATATTTTGCTTGGCACACTACAGTTTACCTGTAGTAGCATAGAAAATGGCGTGACAGAAATTAAGTGTACATACAGAAAGAAACATATTGACTGGGCATAATTTAAAAGCATAGCAAGCCGTACAAAAACACTTGACATAGATGCACTAGAATTGGCTGGCAGTTGGGAATATGTCATTTTATCACCATGGCAATGAAAAAAGCAGGTCTCTCCCTCCTTCGCTTTCTCGTTTGGCTTCATGGAGAGAGCTGAGATGTGTTGCTCCTGTAATAGACTGTGACTCAGGCGTCCAGTGAATGAAAACCAACAGGACAGCGGTGCACTTCATAAACAGTGTCTTGATAGTGCTCGCAAATGGTCATTTTTTTTTTTTCCCAAGAGGCATCACAGCTACCCTGTGTGCTGATTCTTGTCTGAGACAGACCAGATCTGCAGTAACATCTTATCGGCTTCTTTCAGCACATGACGTGTGTTATTTTCTGCCAGTTTCTTTCCAAACAAAAACACACTCATTTTAATGCAGATTTTGTGTAACACTTCTGTTTAATCGCACCTGAAACTCTCACTCATTACAAATGCAGCATGCAAGTGTTCAATTGCACAGCGATTGCATCCATTAAAAGCATAATGGTGTACAAAGTGCTGGCAGAAGTCAGAGTTGAGTTTGAGGTGGCAGTACCACCTGGTGCTCATGCCAGTACTTATGCGACAGCTCCAAGCCCTTTAAAATGGTTTTACAGGCTTAACAACCAACAATAGTTTATATTGTTATAAACTCTGTTCAGTCTGATCCTCCAGTAAATCCATTGTTTTCTTAAATATTCCTGAATGCAAGACTTGTGAAAACATTAGTAATCACAGTTTCTAGAGATTTTTACCTGTGCTTTACCATGGTACAAATATGGCATACTGTCTGTTCTAACAGGGAACGTTCTCAGAACTTTGGCTAATGTTCTGGCAAGATTCTCTCAAAGTTATGAACATTCTTCAAGTAATGTTAATAGAAGGTTATCATAACTTCAGCACATTTGTCTCTTTTTTTTTTTATGTTTTTTTTAGACTTGTTTCAGAAAAATTGAGCGTTCCATTTATGCTCCAGAAATGTTTTTGAAACTTTTAAAAATGTAACATTGTAAATGTTCAGAGAACATTCATAAATAACATTTTTATACAGTACCTCAATAAGAATATTAGGGAAATGTTCTTAGAACATATTTTTGTTAGCTGAGATGATACTTTGATATGGTAGTAAATTATTTTTCACGATTAGATTTTTATGTACTAAATGATTTTTTTAATGATTTGTACCAAAGTGTTCACACTACATGTCCTTCAAATTTTCTTTGCACTATGGTTTAACAAAACAAAACAGATACTTTTAAATTAAGTTCAATTTAGTAACATGCTCATATTTTACATTTACATTTATTCATCTACAGATAAAACGTTTTGCTAAAATGCAAGCTTTTAAATTCTTTCAGTTTCAGTATTTTTTTTTTTTTCTTAATCTTTTTCCACTTAACCACATGCAAACTCCCAGGTGGTTTTCCCATGGAAGTGCTTTGAAAGCCTTACTGTTCCTCCCTGAAATGATACGAATTTACTTCATGAGAATATAATCTGCAACATCTGATATGTGACAAGTTACTCCCCTACATGTATCAACATGCCTCATTTGTTGTTTAGCCACAATTTCTTAACTTTGCATTTCAATCTCCAGCTAACTTTTTCTTATAGTTAGTGGCATGTTTGTGAATTTTAACTTTTTGTAATTATTAATTATAATTATGATTGTTTTAGTTTTTTTTGGATTATGAATATGAATCAAATTTTCTTTTTTACTGTTTACTATTCCCCAGGTTGCCCTTTAGAGTTTTTCTGGGTGCTTCTCGCTCTGATCACTACAGGTCTTGAGTTAAGTTGGGAGGTCATGTTGTTTGTGGGTAGAGGTCAACCCCTCCCTCTTGGCTTCACAGGAAGTAAGAGGCAGGCAGGAATGTTGGCTTCAGTCGATCACTACTGACTCTCAAGAACGCACATTCCCCAGCGCATACTCTCGTAAGATGAAGGCTGTAGACGGAGCTGTCAGAACAGAGTGCATTGTACGTGAAGTTGGATTATCATGTGGCATTCAGGAAATCGTGTTTGTGTTTAGTGTGGTAGCAGTGTGTGGGTATGAATATTAAGAAAGGACATTAAAAATACATTTGAGGTAGAAGAATGGAACCGAATGCATGATTCAAGAAGCCAGGAGTGTTTATGGATTTCATTGGACATATTTTGTAACAACTCTCTCATCTTCTGGTACAGGTATTTTTTATTTATTTGTTTTTATACATGTTATACATATTTGTTTATTAAGTGCACAATTAGATCACTTTAAGAAATTACTTTAAATATTTTTTATGAACACACTTTCCAACAAATAACTATTTAAAGAACTTTATATTTTTATATATTTATATAAATATGTATTCATAACAACTAATTAAAATTAATTTTATTGATGCTAATGCTAAAATGCTGGTTAATATATATATATATATTTTATTTTGTATTTTTTCATAACATTTTATTATAATTAATTTTATTGATACTAATGCTAAAATGCTGGTTAAAGTAATCATACCTCACATGTCATACTTTGCTAATCAAGCCTTAAGCATCTTGATCCTTGCATTATATCAGTTTGGGGTTGCTTTGGTGCTCCTGAAATGCTGTTTACTTTGCTCTATGTTGCCATGTGTCTGCAAGTGCAGATCTGAGAGGCAGCAGAGCTGTTTAGCACTCACTGAAGCGTTACAGTAGAATCCTTTTATTGCATTACCATTCTACTGTACTTCAGCATGTCCTTAAGCCTTCCAATGTATTCCTTCTCCCCTCTGACTTTCCCACCGACATCACTTGCATAACAGCTCTTTAATCTTTGCTCTGCTTAATATGGAGAGATGAAAAAGAGGCTTATTTACTTTAGAGATCCCTATGTTCTTTGCTGTGTGTGAGTGCCTGCCATGTTCGTCACAGAATCACATTCCAAACACCCGGAATGTTGTGTAATATGGAATGTAGCGGCCGACTGGGTGGGCAACACATCTCACCGGGAGTTCAATTCCCAAAGAATGTGGTGCGGTGTCTGACATAATATACTTTATATGAATGCCTGGTGTTAATATTTTTTTTTTTCTGGCTTCTACATGAAATAATGATTAGTGATTGATTAAATGATTAATTATTTTTTTAGACTGGGATTTTATAAGCCAGAGAGTCCACCCCCACCCCTTCTTTTTTCATTTAGTCTCAATCAAGCCGTCTGTTTATTTTTTCTTCTCTTTTTTTGTCTATATTAAAAAAAAAAAAAAAAAAAAAACACTATAATCTATAAGTGTGGTGAAAATGTATTCCATTTTTTGTTCCTATTGCATCTTGCAGTTTAAATTAGACTTCAGTGTGGTTTCCAACTATACCCACCGTATCATCAACTGTATCGTGAATGATGAATGAAAACACTGAATCTTGAGGTTTGTATTTGAATAGAAGCCTGTAAGGGAAGTCAAACAGCATTACAACACAGAGTGCTCATTGTGTGTGGTCTTAGAATCGGCAACAATGTATGTAAAGGGAATCCCACCTGTTAGTCTAATCATTTTAGCTAGTTACTATATCTGCCAGCTGCACTTCTACAGTAACCCATACAGTGTACAAGTAGCTATATAACAGTAAGTGTTGCTTTACTAATGTTAATATTTTAAAGCATCATGCAGATTGCCATTGCAGGAAATTATGTTTTATGTAGAAGAGTTTTTCTTTAGTAAAATCAGCCTTGCTTTGTCAGTCACAGTTTTCTGATGTCTGTGTAGCGGTTTTTCTGACCTCTCACCCAGCTAAACCGTTGTAAGCATGTGTCAACTGGACCATAGTGTCACCTGGCAGCTCATTCAGCTGCAAAAAGTGTCTTACAAGCAGCATTAATGGTAAATCAACACCAGATGAAAGGTGAAGTGTGCAAAAAGAATTGGAAAAAATAGTATGTTAAGTACTCCACCTGTCTAGTCCCATCCCAAACTCACTGTGTTTTATGCCAGGCTTAGTTGAGATGCTTAAACAAACAAAGTACATTTCTATTTGATGTGCACATGACCTCTAACCAACTGTTTTTTTTTTATTATTATTATATTGTTTTAGTGAAGTTAAGTTTAGCCTTTTTCCTGTTTATTTTCTTTTTGCTTTTAGTGTAGTAAAGACAGACAATTATTGTGTGAAGAAGAGGAAATGGGGTCAAGAAAGTGAAAGTGAAGTGACTTGTGGCCAATTTGTGCTCTGCATTTAACCCAGCCAAGTGCACATACACAGCAGTGAACACACACCCGGAGCAGTGGGAAGCCAATGCTGCGGTGCGGTGCCTTGCTCAAGGGTCTCACATCAGTCATGGTATCGAAGGTGGAAAGAGCACTGGTTATTCACTCCCTCTCCACCTACAATCCCTGATGGACCTCAGACTCAAACCTGCGACCTTTCAGTTACAACTCCAACTCTCTATTCGTTTGGCCACGACTGCCCCCAGAAATGCCATTCTCTGACTTTGCATTTTAACTCCACATTGTGATTTAGTGAAGTCCATATATATGAAGGTCCTTATATGTGACCCTGGACCACAAAACCAGTCGTAATGGTAATTTTTTTTTTTAAATTGAGATGTATACCTCATCTGAAACCTGAATCAATAAGATTCTCGTTGATGTATGGTTTGTTAGGATAGGACCAGGGTTGGGCGATGTCTTCAAATTTGGCATCGGACGATGTCTACAGTGAAACATTGTGATGGATGATGACATCGGTGGGGGGATTGTGTGAGGTCTGCCAGAAGCGTGAATCCTTATAAGGGAAAACAACTAACAATTCCTAACACCGTGCCTACACTGGATGCGAGCGGTGCAGCGTGACAAAATACTATAGAACCACTGATCTATACTAGAGATTCATTATATATAGATCAGTCAATAGAACTCAGTATAATCAGTGATGCTGTCTACACTGGATGCAGCGTGGCATGACACCACAAATCCCTGACAGTAAACTGCTGCCGCGTTCTGTTTATGACGTGCTGACACAAAATTGGACAGACTTTAGCTGACGCGGCTCAGTGCCAGACGACAACTTTCACGTCCGGTGTAGACACTGTGTAAAGGCGGTCGTATACCAGACGAGAAGCGCTG
The DNA here is from genome assembly GCF_018340385.1 of Cyprinus carpio. NCBI lineage: Eukaryota > Metazoa > Chordata > Actinopteri > Cypriniformes > Cyprinidae > Cyprinus > Cyprinus carpio. The sequence continues at coordinate 13,767,825 of NC_056610.1, forward strand.
CGCCGCATCTAGGACATCTCGAGGTATCGCACACCAGACGCCGGTGTAACATCGTGATGTCTATCAGCCATCGGCGATGGATGATGGCATTGTCTACTGGCCCAACCCTAGATAGGACCATATTTGGCTGAGATACAACTATTTGAAAGTCTGGAATCTGAGAATGCAAAAAAAATAAAAAATATTGAGAATTGCCTTTAAAGTTGTCCAAATTAAGTTCTTGGCAATGCATATTATTACTAATCAGAAATTAAGTTTTGATATATTTACAGTAGGAAATGTACAAAATATCTTCATGGAACATGATCGTTACTTAATATCCTAATGATTTTTGCAATAAAAGAAAAATCGATAATTTTGACCCATACAATGTATTGTTGGCTATTGCTACAAATAAAGCTGTGCTACTTATGACTGATTTTGTGGTTCAGGGGCACATATGTGTATCTATTTAAAAATGTTAAGGCATGTCCACCTTGAGTCAGTATTTGCCTTCATTTTGGGTGGAACTCCACCTCACATTTCCATTTCCATTTTTAATGGAGTTTTTTGTGTTGCTACATAAACGCTCCATCACTTTGCACTGTACTTCTTTCATTAGGCCGTGATGTAATTTGGTGGAATTTTCCAGTCTGGTTGTAGTTTCTTTTCCAGTGGAGCCTTTCTGCCTAGACCAGGAACACTGCCACAAGTGTGTGGATATGTGCTCCTCCGACTCGGTTTCTGAGCACGCTTTCATTTCCACAGAATCTCAGGATTCCATAATTGGTAGAGCAGTTTATAACCTTTCTCTCTCCTGTTCTCCTCCTCTAGTTTTGGGAAAAGGTCTGCTGGGAGTTTACGCCGTGGATGCGAGTGCATCGTTCTGGAGCCATCCGAGATGATTGTGGTGAGTAATCATGGATCAGATAATCATCTTGACTTCATACTCTTACTAATCACACTATGTAATTACCGTTTTGTGCTGTACTTTCATTCCTTTTCCCCGGTGGTTCCCACAGTGTGCTATGCTTTACCCCAGGGGTACACACAAGGTCAGATTTGACATAACATGGGCAGATAACAATTTCAAATCTTCCCAATGCACTGACTAAAACGCTTTTCCTAAGAAAATGTGATGGCTCGATAGGAAATGATGGTCGACTGTCGAATAACTGACTGTTACTTTGCACATAAGTTGACTAGTTTGTCTAGGTGGTCTTTTTTCTTTTTCTTTTGATGGTCTATTTCTTTGAGATAGAAGCACTCTAAAATGTTGTGCATTTGACTGCAAAGACATGTAGCTGTCTGAACACAAGCTACAAGCTTTTACTGTAGATGTTTTAGTAACAGCAATTTAATTGTGTGCTTTCTAGTTTTGTTTAGCATCAGCAGGTGAGCCAGACTAAAGTTACATTTGGGAACCACTGCTATAATGATAAATGGCATATAAATGTTTCTGTGCTCCTCCACATCTGTCTCTTTCTCAGTTTGAATTTGGCATCTTGTTTACATTTTACCACAAGCAAATTTCATTGTGGATTTGTTCCTCTTAAATTACTCAGCCCACTGCGGTTAATGTTCAACATGGCCTAAATTCAGTGCTCTCGCCTTGCCAAAAAAGCTAAAACGATTATATTTAGGAACCCAAGCACTTCTGTGCGTCCTAATATATTCCATATTCAATTCATGATGTATGTTCATGAGTAAAGAAATACCCTCCCTATCTACATTTCCAGCTTCAGATTTGGTTAAGCTCTCGGGGTGGCATGGAAATATGCCTACATGTGACTCAGTGGGCTCCTATATATGTTTCTGCATGTTGAGTACACTACTGTTCAAATGTTAGTGGTCAGTAAGGTACAGTATTAAAAGAATAAAAACATTAATAAGAAAAAAAACAACAATAAAAACAAAAACAACATTAAAAACAAAAACATGTAAAAAAATATATATGTTAATCAAACATATAAAACAACAGTATTAATGTTTTAACTAATTTTTGGGCAAATAAATGCCACCTTGGATGAGCATATACTTTTTTCAAAAGCAAAATCTTGCCGACCCCAAACTTTTGATTGGTAGTATGTACAGTATTTACAGTCATGTGAAAAAGTTAGGGCACCCTATTGAATTCCATGGTTTTCTGTATCAGGAGATAATAAAAAATGATCTGGTCCTTGGAAAGTCTTAAAATTTGGAAATAAAGCCTCAGATGAACAATATGACATATCACACCATGTCATTATTTTATTAACAAAAATAAAGCCAAGATGGAAAAGCCATGTGTGACAAAGTTAGGACACCCTATTATTCAATTGCCTGTATATCCACTTTTAGCAGCAATAACTTTAAGTAATCATTTTCTGTATGACTTTATCAGTCTCTCACATCTTTCTGGGAGAATTTTGGCCCACTCTTCTTTACAACATTGCTCCAGTTTATTGAGGTTTGTGGCATTTGTTTACACACAGCTCTCACCACATCATTCCAGTCAGGATGAGCTCTGGACTATGACTGGGCTATTGCAGAATTATTTTCCTTTCAGCCATTCTGTTGTAGATTTGCTGGTGTGCTTGGGATCATTATCCTGTTGCATCACCCAATCTTAGCCAAGCTTTAGTTGTTGGACAGATGTCCTCACATTTGACTCTAGAATACTTTGGTATACAGAGGAGTTCATGGTCGACTCAATGACTGTGTTGTGCCCAGGTCCTGTGGCTTGAAACCAAGCCCAAAATCATCAGCTCTCCACCAGCATGTCTGACTTTTAGTATGAGGGTTTTGTGCTGATATGCTTGTTAGGTTTTCACCAAACGTGGCGCTGTGCATTATGGCCAAGCATCTCCACTTTGGTCTCATCTGTTCTAAGGTCATTGTTCTAGAAGACTAATGGTTTGTTCAGATGCAACTTTACAAATCTAAACTGTGCTACCATGCTTTTTTAGATAGAAGAAGCTTTCTTCTGGCAAGCCTTCCAAACATGCCATACTTGTCCCATATTTTTCTAACTGTACTGTCATGAATTTTATCATTTAACATGTTAACTGAGGCCTGTGGAGCCTGCGGTGAAGTTCTTGGGTTGTCTGCCATTTATCTGAGCATTACATGGTCTGATCTTTTGGTGAATTTGCTGGGATGTGGCCGTATTACTCTTCCCAGATTGATGGCAGCAACAATTGCTTCTCTAAGATCATTGCTGATGTCTTAAGTCCTTGGCATTGTGTTAACACTCACCTGAAGGCTCTAGACCAGCAAATTCTTAATTCTCTTAATTCTTATTCAAAAAGTAAGTCCTAACTAATTCACCAACCCATTTCCATTCCATCTTTACTTTATTTAAATAAAAAAAAAAAATACAAAATACAATATTTGTGTTGTTTTTCATCTGATTTTTTATTTTCCAAATTTCAAGGCCTGGAAAAAAATTATTATTACTATTATTATTATTATTATTATTATTATTATGTTATGTGTCCTAACTTTTTCACATGACTTTATGTAATCAACCCATAGAGCATGATGCCAGCAACATCAAGTTCATGGGTTCCAATACCAAGAAATGCATGGACTGATAAACCATATAGGCCTAGTTAAAATGCCCTCTAAGTCTAGGGACCAATGGTTTCTGAGATGTGGAAAATGCAGACGGAATTGTGGAATAAAGTCATAAAAATTCAATTTACTGTATAATGCGGAATGTCACAGATTTTTGTCAAATTTTGGATGTATAAATCAAATGTAGGTCAGTAAACTTAAGTCAAAATGCGATGTGGACTAGTTTTTGTGAATATTAAGCTGCCAAACACTATTTAAATATGAATCCTGCATGTTATGCATGTCTCTGTGTGAATGAATGATGCAGGCGCGCGGTTTTGTTAACTGCACACATACTGATGCTCACGTGATGCTAAGTGTTTTCAACCTCTACCGCTTCAATATGAGTACTTTAACAGTTGAACGTAATCTCTGAACTGTTCTGAGAGTCACTTCATGAGCATGTTGCCATTTATTTTGAGAACTATCATCAAATCATATAAACAGAGAAACTTAAAGTTTGGTTTAACTTGAAGAAACTGTTACAGACTTAATGTAATGATAGTAGGACTGCTACTATTACAATTATTATTAAAACATTATTTTTAAAGGAATATTTACTGGAAGAATTATTTACCAGAATTATTATTATTATAATTCTTTTTTTTTTTTTTTTTTTAATGAAATCAATTATTTAGAGATGCTTTTAATTATTAACATTTAATGAAACCATTAAAATGGAAACCAGAGAATTAATGGAAAGCAGAATTTGGTTAAAATAAAACTAAATTTGTGGGAGGAAAAAAACATTTTATAGGTTCCTAAATATAACATTTCATTGTTAAACTTTCAATAAATTGCTGTTAATTTGTGTACATTTTATGATTTCAATTAATACAATTTTATTTAACCATTAAAACAGTCAAAAAAAAAGGGGAAAAAAATCTAACGGACTTCATAGGGCCCTATAAGTCGTTTAAAAACATCTGCCAAATGCATAATTGTAATCTCCTGTTTGGGCGATGGCCACTGTCCTCGACAGTTGATGGTGTCCTTGTTGGGTAACTGATCTGTTATTACTGGCCGATGCTGCCCTGTAATTACGGGCTGAAGCAGGATATAGATGCTGCACTCTCACTTGCTCACACCGCCCAATATATTCCCACTGCTTCGCGCTCGCCGGCAGTTGCCATAGCAGCAGTTGGTACGGTAGCGAGAGACTTGATGTGTAATCCCAAAGGCAGAGTGGGTGTGAAATTTGAGGCTGCAGCAAAATAAGGCAGAGGGATAATCATGTCACTTTCTATGGCATAATGTCACATTGGCCAGCCCTTTTTATATGCAATTTATACCCATCATGTGTATGATGATGCCACCCTCGATCACAGTCATTCAAAGACCTGCCATGGACAGTTTACACGTTTTAATGTAATTTTTAGGTGCCACAGTGACAGAATACCCAGCAAAGATAAAGAATACATATTGATCCGGTTTGGTTTTTGCACATGTCTGCTATTTGAACTCTTAATTTCAAGAATAAACCGGCATAACATGCACAACTCTGCTCCGAAAGCCCCTTGCAAGCTGCTCCTCTGAAACTACATCTCCCCTTTTCTACCTTTCCTTTCTGTCTGCTGTGCGCCTCTCTTTGACGTAGGTGTTTGAGGCTCAGCCCTCACACACACACAGACAGGCTTGCACACCCACTTCTATTTTTACACAGCGCCAGTAAGAGGGGTGGGAGGGGGTGGGGGGTGAGGAGAGAGAGAGAGAGAGTCTCACTCAAATCGCTTCTCCGTTTGCAGGTGGACTATATGGATGAGAATGAGGAGTATTTCCAGCGGCAGGCATCGCACCGACAGTCCCGCCGAAGGTTTCGCAAGATCAACCAGAAGGGCGAGCGACAGACCATCATCGACACCGTAGAGCCCTTTCCTGCCGGAAAGCCGCCCGTTGCACGGGGATACCATACGGTTAGTCGTATGCTTTAACTCTACCTGTATAGTTGCTCTTTTGCCCCTCCCCCTGTATGACTGTCGGCGTTCCTGGTCCTCACCTGTCCGGCTTTGCTTTCCAGTTTGTTTACATGCTGTTAAATGTGTCATTGCAAGTGCTTGTTTTTTTGTTTTTTGCAATGTTATTTATGCATAGGGATGGATGATATGATAAAATCTGATATTACAATATCAGTGATTTTAGAACATGGTATCACAATGTAGTTATTTGCACTGGATTTTCAGTTAAGAATGATTTATGTATTAAATGATCATATAGTTATGCTTATTTTTTGGATAATTCAATGAATTCAACAAGCAAGGATGCATTAATTTGATCGAAAGAGACAGGAAAGACATTTATAATTTTACAAAATATTTATTTTCAAATAAATGCTGTTCTTTTGAACTGTGTATCTATCAATAGGAATCTGAAAAAAATCTGCATATTTTTCTGCAAAAAATCTTTTGTTTTCAGCATTGATGAAAAGAAATGTTTCTTGAGCACCAAATCATCATTTTAGAATAATATCTGAAGGATTATGTGACACTGGTAATTCACCTTTGCAATAGATATTTGTTACATCTATACTAATAATCAAACAAATTACTTTATATCTTTTTGTCACTTTTATGTGCAAATAGCGCTGTCTACAAATATTAAAGCTTTATTGGTATTTGATTTTATTTGGATGCAAACCAAAAATATATATATATATATATATTTTTTTTTTTTTTTAAACAAATGTTATCTGTGCACAAGAGTCAATATTATTAACATTCTAGTCAAGAGTCTTAATTCTGACTGAGTCACATTCAAAGCTTCTAAATAGCTAATATGTGCAAGTTCATACTTTTTATGTGCAAATGATGCTAATTATATATATGGTGTATAAATGGTGCAGGAAAATCTGTACCACTCGATGCATTTCTAAAGTTGCAAGGTACAGTATATAGATGCACACCAAAATGTTCCTCTCATGCATAACATTGGCTAGTAATATATTCAATGCATTTGACTGCTGCAGCGAAACATAACATAAGCTAATATTGCTTCACTATAACCAGTGCAGTGCATCAGATGCACACATAAATGTTCCTCTCACAAAATTTTCGCTACAGGAACATTATGTAAAGCTTTAGATTACTGGAAGACTACTGGAAGTCTGTTGGCACTCTTTTTGGTAACATTAACCACTTCTCTTTCCTCATATTACCAATGTGAAAGGAACTAGATTTCTGTCTCCTTCCTATGAACTTTGCTCTGCTACTATATTTGCATTTGTTCTTCTGTTACTGTAAGAATCTATTCATTTAGCTAGTGCTGCCACATCCTCATGGGGTTGTGTTCATCTTGTGTTTTACTGTTTCTTCTGCCTTAAAGGAATATTCTGGGTTAAAAACAACTTAAGCCCCATTGGCAAGATCTTAAGACTTTATCAGTTTGTAAAAATGAACAGAAAAAAGTATTTACAGTTAGGAAGCTAGCAAGTGTGCAGCACTGCAGATAATTTTGCAGTTATTTCAAATACTGTTTTTCGACGACTACAGGTGTATGGTAGGAAAGCATGCATTTCGGACGTGGCCAATGACTTTGAAAAAAATGCTGCTCAAAACTAACGCCAGCATTGTACATTATTTTATAAAAAGCTAAAAAGCTAGTCTGAGTTTTTATAAAGCAAGTTTAGGTTTAAAATGGGTGCTGACTTATTATAAAATGTAAAAAATAGGCAGTGAAAGCTCTCTTCAGCTCATTACTGCCTCTTTTACACTAATAGACAAAAAAAAATCAAGTTTGCATTAAATAACCCTCATGCTAATCCCTTACTCCTGGATTGTTCTTTCAGTCTCTTAAATGTTATTTTTACCTAGCAGCAATGCAATTTGTTTGTGCCTGTATGTGCAAGGTGCTTTCCTTGTTTCTATTATAGCTGCTCATTTTCCTTGTTGTGCTGTGGTGGCTGATATATGGTCTCTCGGTAGGTGTTAGCTGGTGTTCTGCCTATGTGTTTGCAGTCAGTATGTCGTGTTGGCTGAAGATGTGCTGGTGTTTTATGTACTCAGTCCCTACTGTGCTCTGGCCAGGTTGAAGTGAGAATCCACTGCTCTGCTACCATCTGTATATGTGATATATTACATCGAGCCTCAGCTGAGTAAAGAGACAGAGCAGAGAGAGAGAAAGAAAGAAAACATTTATGTATCTGTATATTTACATTTGTTCAGATTAAATACAATTTTCAGATATCCAATATTTACATTAGTTATCAACCATAATGTTTGTTTGTTTGTTTTTTTCCTTTGATAACTGTTAAAATGATTACATTTGTTATACTTAATCTTGGATATGTGGTTACACTCTTGGCTGGCACCATTTCCTCATAATATATAAAAATGAAAACAAATATTATCCTCTTAAAATAACAAATCTTAATTTATATTTTATTTAATTGATGTTATGTTATTACATTTAACCTGTATTAAATTAAATACTGGCATTTTATTATTATTATTTAATTTTATTTTGATGACATTACTAATGCATACATTTTATTTTATATTTTATTTTTATTTTATATTTATTATTATTTGCTTGTTATGTTATTGCATTAACCAGCATTAAATTAAGCATTGGCAAAAATCTCTTTTATTTGTAATTTTTATTTCCTTTTTGTTTTGATGATATATTACTTTACATATTATTTATTTTATATTGTATTTTTATATTCATTATTTATTTTAATTAATTTATTAGAAAGACAAGCATATTACTTTCTGCACCTTGCACCTTGAGAGGAAAAAAAAAAGGTTTATTCTACTAAATCTCCAGCAGTTTTGACAGCAAGACTTTCATAATGTTTTGAGCATTAATCTTGTGAATGTCTGACACATGTTTCGTGGAGGTTCAAATCTGGACCCTCACGTAGACACATTCCTGATTTTTCTCCCCCAAATCTGCTGCAGTTCATTCCCAGCATTCCTCCCATTCCCCCGGGAGAGAAGCCAGTGTTCCCTCAGCTTGTTTGGAAATTCTTGTTTTGTTTAGTACAACAAAATACGTCAAGCATCATTGAGCTAAATTGTTTTTCCCTCGAGATACATTAGAAGGGGACGTCAAAATGATTCCCACCATTGTATCTTCTCAGCTGCACAGTTTTCCCAAACAGCACCCTTTTTGTTGTTATGGTCTGTGGGAAGCGATTTGGACCATGTTTTTGTTCTCAGATCAGTGGTAGCAGGCTAAGAAAGCTCACAGTAGCATCTTCAAGAGGGACCACAGTGCATTGGATGTTAAGCTGACGGGCATTCCAGCTAATCCGTGAGTTTTTGAGAGTGCTTCCACAGTGGGATTTCCATACTCAGACATAGCCGAAGGTGAAAATTCACTTCGCAAACATTACATCATGTATCAGCCTTGAGTATCTCACATAACCTTATAGAGATTTGCTGACTGGCATTAATTTGATTCACTTTCTGGCACCAGAGTGAAATAATTGTACTCTACGCTGCCTGCCTCACACAATTGGACTCAACTGAGTCTCTAAGCTTTTCTGCCCTAGACGTGATTCAGATTTGGCATACTGTATTTGGAGGCATCTTGTAGATGCACAACGATTCAAAACAGCTCAGAGACAGATGAGGTAGAATTCATTCATTTCAGTGGTGTTAGTGGACGCAAATGTCCCATGCACACCAAAACAGAAAATTCCTAATGTTTAGAATGTTTTTCATTCAATTTGTTGAGTTTACACTCATATCACACTTACAATTGTGCTGTAAACACCCCATGGAGTCAACATTGTAATTTTAGTTCAGCTTTGAGATCATATGTATAGTAATAATTTAGAATTTACAGTCTTTTTCTCTCCATCTAGTGTAGCAAGTAATAAATGATGGTTCAAAACCGATGTAAACTAAAGCTTATTTACTTTTTTATTAAAGGATAAAGCCATTCAGTATGCTGTGCACAAATTTCCTTTTTAAATAGGAAAGAAAACTGCTCTCATCAAGCTATTTCATGGAATCTTTAAATGAAATTTGTTTGTCTGTCAATAGTGACTTTAAGACCATTGAACAGTGACTGCCTTGTTGTTGGCTTACACTGGGTACCATTTTGTCTCTATAAATCTGTCTTTTTCCCTTCCTCTCCAGTACTGTGGGGCTTTAATGATCATAAGACCCTCATTCAGTCAATGAATACCAGTTATTTGCGTCTCCTAGGTTGCTGATCATTGCATTTCAGTTGTTCAAAAACTAAATGACCTCCAATCCTTTGTATTTGGTTGCATAATTAGCCGCTTTTCCGTTCACCTGAAGTGCCCGAGTTCCCTTTTTATTTGAGCTTTGTGGCTTTTTATTTCAGCATCCGCCTCATGTTTCTCGGCTGTGTGTGTGTGTGTGTGTGTGTGCACTACCCTCTGTTGTTTTTGATAGCATCTGAGCTTTTATAAAGGATGTGTCCCTCTCTTCTTCCCGTAGTATGACTTGCAAAGTGCTTAACAGGGTTTCTCTGAGCCTGCTCTTCTCTTCAATAACCCAGGCTGATAATAACTCTCCTCTTCTCTGCTTCTCTCCTCATACCGGCTCCTCCGCAGAAATGCGTTAAGGCTCAGGTATTGTACTTATTCACTGTTTCTGTTCCTCTGTCTGTGTCACTTCTTGCTTAGCTGTGATTATATACTGTATATGTGTGTAGGTTTTATATATGTGTGTGTGATAAGAGTTTATGACCATGTGACTATAACAAAATGGTTTATTTGTGTGAATGTCTTGTTTGTGTATTTATGTTGCCAAATAAATGTTTGGTCTAACAGTGATTTAAAGTAGGTGATGCTATACTGCAAGCCTTCAGGTTACACACTGAGATTATGGTCTTATAACTAGTCAAACAAACTAGATTTTTTTGTTTTTTACATTTTTAAAAGAATATGTGAGTGGCTCTTGCTGGTGGAGAATTTGTTGCTTGGATTCCCGAAGCATTGCTATGCTATGATATTAATGGTTTTTAGTGTGTTGCTAATGAGTTGCTAGGGTGTTCAAAGTTACTTACTGGACCAAGCCAAATAAGTCTCTATCATGTTTTAGTTCCTAAATATGGCTTGGGTCCCTCCTTCAAAGTGATAGGTTGTTTTGTGCTTTTTGTTTTGTTTTGTTTTGTTTTGCTTTGCTTTGCTTTGCTTTGCTTTGCTTTGCTTTGCTTTGCTTTGCTTTGCTTTGCTTTTTGTTTTGTTTTGCGTTGCGTTGCGTTGCGTTGCGTTGCTTTGCGTTGCGTTGCTTTGCTTTGCTTTGCGTTGCTTTGCGTTGCGTTGCGTTGCGTTTCGTTGCGTTGCGTTGCTTTGCGTTGCTTTGCGTTGCTTTGCTTTGCTTTGCGTTGCTTTGCGTTGCGTTGCTTTGCTTTGCTTTGCGTTGCGTTGCTTTGCGTTGCGTTGCGTTGCGTTGCGTTGTGTTGCGTTGCTTTGCGTTGCGTTGCTTTGCGTTGCTTTGCTTTGCTTTGCTTTTGTACATTAGTATATTGGACATCATTAACATCATAAACAAAACACAAAACATAAAATAAACTAGAAAACTAAAACAAAAAAAATTCTAAATTTAATATTAAAAACATTCTAATTATTGTCATAATCATTCTTCTTCTTCATAATAATATAATAAAACAAACATCACAAATATAATAATATAACAAAAATAACAAAATACTTTTCATAACAAAAACAATCAAATAACATACTTTTACCAACAAGCTGCATCATTGAGTGTCATTCATGTAGCATAATAATATTCATGAATCCAGCAGTTTGTTAATCCTTGGTGTGTTTTATATTGTTCTTATTAGTAGAATTTGTATAATAATAATAATAATAATAATAATAATCAATCATACAAATATAACAATTCTAAACTCAATATTATTGTATTTTTTTTTTCCCTGAATGACCAAAAAAAGCAGCATGACCAGTCCTAATTTCAGTTAAAATTACTAATTTGCATTCATACATAGTAACCAAGTTTTAATTCTAATTACTAAACTTATATTATTAAACAATACTTGATTATCATATTACAATGCTTGACTGCTTGGCTGACAGATGTTAAGAGTGTACTTTCAGATACTTAAAAAGCTGTGTCATTTTACAAACACACACACACACATACACACGCACACACACACACACACACACACATATACACACACACACACACACATATATATATATATTTCAGTCTGGCGAGTGAAAAAAAGAAAAAAATTACAAGCCATTCAATTGCCAAGGTGTCCATAGAGGACGGTAATTAAGTTTGATATTTATGGGAAATATTTTGTATGAATTGAATAAAGAAACTTAGAAAAATAAATATAAAATTGTATATTAATATATTTATTACTAATAGTCCCAATAATTTGCAAAATAATCACATGACAATGCATGATATCAGATGATAACATGGACATAGTAAACTGTTTTGTGAAAGCATAAGCAATGTGCGATGTACCATCCATACTGTTCGAACTAGCATTCTGCCAACTAATGTATTCATTTTAACCTTATTTCTATTTTACCATTTTACTTAATTAGCCATACGACAGTTGTATTTTCACCAAAATAACAAAAAGTTCATTTAATAGCATGACTTATGTCATCAGTAACCAAATATTTATTTGAACCATTTGATTCAAAGCATTTTCTCTTATTTACTTTGCTATGCACAATTAAATGTTCATTTGTATTTTGCCTTATTTGTTTCATTTATTTACCCGATGACCCTGTCAGAACAGAATTGCACTAATTGAGCAGCAATTTAGGATTTCGTAGCTAGGCTTAATAGTGCTGCACTACCAAGGCACAGCCCTTTTTAAACAAACAAGGGTGCATGTAAGATTTTTGTGTGTTAATGTGTTTATATGTGTCTGCTTTAGCATGTTGTTTGATGCCCTAGGCCTGATAAAGATTGCTGATGGGTAGACTTAGCTGCCGCTGAGCTGATACTTGTTTTGCGGTAATTAGATTCAGTGAGGGGTGAAGCAAAGCGATTGAGAGATGGAAAGTGTGATCGTGTGTGTTAAAGAGTAGAAAAGAGTGAGAGAGGGAGTCTTGTCAGGTGTTCTTGTGAATAGTCGGCTCTATTTTTAGAGCTGTCCTCAGTGATGGCTGCTTCTGCAGTATACAGCAGCACCGAGACACAAAAGGCCTGCACTTAAAAAGATTTATATCACTATAAACACACACATAATCATGCAAAGCTATCGTATGGCTTTAGAAGACTCAGAATATACTGTACAGGGTTGTATCTGTTATAGTCCTCAGGGTTTTATACTGTCACAAATGTATTATGGTGAAGAAATAGCACTAAACATGCCTTGTTTTGTTCATATTTAAAGCATGACACTGTAGAATGAAAATGATTTGTATTTCTGCCCAACTTCTGTATTTATTAGCATAAATGACAGTTGACAGTTATGACACCAGCTTCGTCATAGCTGTTATGACAGTTATGATAGAGCTAATGGTTTAAACCACACGGACGTTTCAAATGACAACAGCGGGGTGTCTGGTCCAGATGGACGGCTATCAGCCAGGAGCAGTGTACCTTGCAGAAACCTTGCAGTCCTCCTCGTCCTTTGATCTTGCTGTCTTTTCATTCCACTTTCCTCTCATATTCAGTCCTTCAGCAGTTTTGTTGTAGATAGATTAATAAGGTAATAGAGGTAATAGAGGTTGACAGTTAAACCAGTGTGCTGTAAAGTCCCATCTGGTGACCTTTTAGGTTTATGCTTTAACTTTTACACCTGGAACTTTCTTTCTCCAAAGCAAATGGCTTCAGCTTTGCTCTGTTATGGCTAGAGTTGTGAATCAAGAACTGATTCATATTCGGATTCATATATAGGTCAAACAAATGATATCTGATGTTCAGTTCTTTAAGAGGGGCTTGAATCTTTTTCCTGCTTTCCTATGGCATTACCCTTGCTTGTTGCATGCAACAACAACAGACATGCAACACAACCAGTGGACTCTAATGGGTCAACAAATAATTTGATTCCTCATTAATCAGTCTCAAGCTCATGAGTTATCGGTTTGAACCAGCCCAAAAAGTTGAAGTGGTTATTCACTTAATACCTGAGCTGCACATCATTTTTTTTTAACCTTTTCTTTCTTACATGTAGAGTACTTTCTCTATCTGACTAAAAGAATCATTCATGAATTTGAATCTGGACCAGAATTGGTCCTTTTTATTTATTTATTTATTTTTTATTCCCATCCCACAATTTCTATAGTCACATATTTTCAATGTTGACTATTTATTTTATTCCCATCCCACAATTTCTATAGTCACATATTTTTTAATGTTGACATGTCTACAGAAAGTAACTCATTATTTAAATGAGATTCTTCCACTCAGTGTTTTATTTAAAACAGGCTGATTACATATGCAGAAAATATGAATAATACATATATAAGCCATAGTTTGTATATGTGTATGTTGTAGTAATGACACATGAGAATGCAGTTGCTTTACTTCTGGAAGAGGGGAAAAAACACTTCCTACACTGACCCTCCGCACCTTCACAATTACTAGAACACCGCATCTTACTTTACCATTGTTATGAGACCACCAACTCTTCCTCTTGCATTATTTCTTTAATAAGTCACATCGGCTCTCTCGCTCTAGTAGGAAGTCCTCTTCCTGCATCTGTGTTTTGACAGGAAGCATGCATCCAGGATTGAAAGTGCACTAGTGAATCATGGACGATATTAGAATCAAGTAGCACTCGTGAGCTAAGGCACTTTCTCATCCTCTACAATATTGAACACCTACACGTATGTTGTCTGTAGCATTGATCTTTAATTAGTCTCATGCTAAACGTATCACATGCTAAGAGAGAAAACACCCTTTTGCCTTTGGTCAATAAGTTACACAGCTATAATTGGGATGGAACGACTACTAAAAATGATTTAATGCATTTTGGACTTTTACACATTCAAAACGTCAACTGCTAGAAAAAAAAAAATATTCTGCCAAATAATAGTTCATTTGATTAACTATGGTTGCCAAACAATAGAGGCTAGCAACTATCTGCATTTTACGGAATCTCTTCACAGTGTAGATCATCTTTTTTAATATCTGGTATACATCATCATTTCAATGCATCATGTTGTTTAGCTAAAAAGCAACAATAAACGGCATGCAGTTAACTAACAGGCTAATGGATTGTATTACTGAATTGAAAAGTTATTTATTGTAAAAATGAACATTAATTAATCAAGTTATATTGGTCATTGGTGTCTTTTGCTGTTTGGAACTACTTTGTCCTGCCCAACGTCACCCTTTAACCCATTGTTAATGCATGGCCTGTCTTGGTTTATTGCTTTAATAGCATATAGGTCATTTGAAGTTGCTCTCCTTCTGGTAGTATAAAGGCAGTGGTCCTTATTGTTATGCATGTGGTGTTCTTTGTCTACAGTCTTAACCAGCCCTAACGCTGCATGTTAATTACTGTGAAAGTCATTTAGAAGATTACTCCATGAACTAAGCATCACTATAGACATTTTAATGTAATGAAACAGGTTAATTGAGTTGTTAGTTGGACTGGGTCTTATATCACAGTATGAGTAATTACATATCATGAAAATGATATTTATATCAGAATATAATTATTTGCCCACGACCCTACAGAGGATAAGCAATTTGGAGAATAAATGGATAGATGATTGTAATTATTTTGCTTTTGTAATGGTTTATGTGTTTGTGATTTATATTAGATTATAGTGTAAGTTGAAATCATTTGCAAATAGTATGTCATCTAATTATATTTTGTTCGGGCAATTTAATGGACACCGATCAAAAACAGATTCTAATCATGTTGTGCATGATTTTAAATCAAAAGAATAACAAGTTCATCCTTGTCTTGACTTGTTTGGGACACATATTTCTTTGTATTTTTGCTTTTCTTCATGTTTTTTCACCATGTGCACGTGTAAATAATGTAAAGGAAGTCCTGCCTAATTAAGCCAAATAAATATACTGTATTTTAAGGGATGTGCATCTCCGATGCGATACACATCTCGATGCATAGTCAACAATATGATACATTAAAGATACATATGAAGCAGCTACCGATGTGATGCGATGCGATATGATTCACCTGTATTATGATGCAGTATGATCCGATTTCTGTTCGATTCATTCAACACAATGCGATTCAGTGTAAACGATGCAATGGAAAAAAAATGTTATGCTATGCAGTTCAATATGGTACAGATAGTTCACTTTTATTTCTTTGGTTCAGACAGAGAGCAAATCATAAATTAACTTAAGTTCCTTCTGACTTCTAACGCCTCTGTCTCCGTAGTGTTGTGATACATCATATTCACTTAGTAGCAGTGGTGAGAACGTGCTTGAAAAACAGTTTAGAGAGGAGAAATCAATCTACATATAAAACATTGGTCACAAATTAATAATAAAAGTATAGTGCATCTACTACTAATTATATATAAATAAATAGTTTTTTTTTTTTTTTTTTTTTACCAATGCAAATATGTTAGAAACGATGCATCGTGATACAAATGCCAACATATCCGACGTGTCCAGTGCACACTTTTTTTAAAATCAGTACATCGCATCATTAACTTTTATGCCGATGCACCAATGCAAATTGTTGAAACTTACCATACCTACTGTATGTACCACAGTATGAACAATGCATTTTACCTGGTATAGACCACCCGGCCTTATTTATAAGCATATGTTAAGCTTATACTATATTAGATGTCATAACAAAAATGAGATTTGCTTGTCAGAGTAGCAATGAGCTTTCTTCATTGTCACTCTGTAGCTGTGGTCTATCCTTCTGGAGAACGAGTGCTGTCTAGCCCTACTGTACTCAAATTTTGAAAAGGTTTGGCGTGAAAGGAATGATCCGGAAGAGCTTCAGTCGATGTTAATCCTATCTATCTGTCTGTCTCTCTCTCTCCTGCTCTGTGTCTTTCTTTCTCACTCTCCCACTTCCTCTCATTTCCTCTGCATCCCGACTCATTTGTGTATAGGTTGGAGAGGGATCTTTGACAGTTGTGCTGTTTTCAGCAGTAGAGGGATAACAGTAGCATTTCAAAAGGAACTAATGTCTCGATTTGTATTCTGAAAAGCCTCTCAGAGCTTTGTAAGAAGCATGACATATTTTGCCTACATCATCAGTTCACAAAACCGATGGGTTTTTCTTTTCTTTTTTTTTTCTTTCTTTGTTTTTGATGGATTAATTCATTGATCAAAACTTTCATCAATAAAGTTAATACACCTTCCTCCGTTTCATATTATTGCATGTCTTGGTGTATTGCACTTTGATTGGCCTTACTGCTAAATATAGTACTATCGATTATAAACTATAACAGCTGTCATTTGATGGAACTTGGATGACATATCTAGTAATAGTTAGTTAATCCACCGATAATTGGTCATTTTAAAATAATCGCCATTGGGTTATCTGCTTTCTTAATGGGTAATGTGTTTTTTTTCCTATTATTATTATGATTATTATTATTATATTTTAACCAGTTTTTTAGTTTTTTTTCTTATTTCTCAAAAAAAAAAAAAATACATTATTGTATCATTGAGATATTATAATCATTGTTGTATTTTAGTGTTATTTATTGACATTTTTATTAATTTGTTTGAATCAGTATATTTTCTGTTTTCATTTTAATTATAATTTGTCATTTTTAGTAGTTTGTCTCTCTTGCATTTTTTATGTCTGTATAGTGTTAATTAATTTGTATTTCAGTTTTAGTGTTATTTTAGTACATGAAGTTAAATTAAAATGAGCTGAAATTATTATTATTTTTTTACTAAATGTGTTTCCCCCTGTAATTTCAGCATCTTATTTTCCATCATTAAATTGTATTTTCTTCAAGACTTTGATCTCTAGATATCGGTATGTGTTAGCCTTTTTTAAAATCTATATTAGTTGATCACTAAAAAGCTGGATTATAATGTGCCTTAATCTTAAACCTATTTGCTCACTTCATTCTTCAAACATATTTATTCTGTCTTCATGGACATGGACTCTCTTTGTTGTTTCACATGAAGCGGAGGCTGCTTGACCCACTCTCAACCTTTCCATAATGAGCATCTATTGTTCCTGAAATGCACTCTGGGTGATGCTGAGCCATCCCTTGATGTGACCCTGTTACCACAGTGACGTAATGACGCTCTGTTTTCCTACGATGATTGGTGGTTACTCTAACGACAGGACGTGGCAGCACCTGAGCTTGTTTTTGTCAGGCATTACATCATCGGGTATGATGTCATCAGGGGGTTGTTTTGGTCCCTGTGCATAGCTGGAAGCCGTCCAAAAATTTCAATCTGTATCTTCACGCCCACATCGCCTCTGTAAGCTCAAACATGCAAGCTGGCTGTTTTTATTTGATATGGTAGCGAAACGCTTATGTCTAAGCGTAATATTAAAAGCCTTTATCACTTTATTGCATATAATTAGCATTTCATTATATTAAATTGGTATAAAGCCACTGATGCAGCCATTAACAACACACATTTTAATGAAACTATATTTTCTTGAGCAATTATTCCTTTTAATGTTTATTTATTTATTTATTTTTTATCAAGACTCAGTATTTTTTTTTACTAATAGATTTATTATTTATTGTTAATTTTTATGTTACTATAAAGGTTATTTGTTACTATACTTTTACTATTCTTTATAAATTTGTATTTACACCATATTGACATATTTGCCTTTGCCATTAGCATCATATATGGATATTTGCATAAGTCATCTGATTGGCTGTCTGTTGGCCAATTGACCTGCTTGATGCATTGTTCATATTTTTCTTTGTTATTCAAATTCTTATTATCATATAGAGTCAGTCCAGGGCACAGCTAGATATCACGTCTCACCTCTCTGTGAAACAATGAGTGCTTTATGCTGGATGGACAGATGACTGATTGATCGAATGATAACATTTACTGTACATGTTTATTTTGATAGACAGAAAGAGAGATGGACCTTTAGGGAAGAGTGTGTGTGTGTGTGAGAGAGAGAGAGTGTGTGAGGGGTGAGATCACTTCTATCATCACAAAGCTGAAGGGTCGTGTGTGGGCGGGGCTGTCAGTTGCCCAGAGGGGGTAACCGGAGCGTGTTTGTGTGTGTGTGTTTGGTGGGGGTGGGGAGTGAATTGGCAGCGTTGTCATAGTAACACAGAGGATGTCAGAGAGCCATGTGCTCTGCGCTTCTGTCGTCTGCTTCCATCTTCCATCTCTCCGTCTCTCTGTCTCTTTTTCTTCCTCTCTAGCCTTTGCTCACACTCTCCCGCCCAAACCGACCAGGAAATGGCTCTCCTCCGTGGTTGCCATGCCAACTGCCTGCAGCCCTGGTGGTGAGAGGAGGGGAGCGTGATAATGACATTACTCTCGCTGGGCTAAATGTGCTCATCCTTCATTTCTCTTGTCTTTCCATCCCTCTTTCCATCCCTCTCTGACATCCCCCCCCCACAACCACCATTCAACTCTCTCTCATCCTCTCTTATTTCCATATGTGCACCTCACCCGTTGCATGCTCTTTTACTCTCATTTTCTCATTAGCACTCTCTTGTTCTCTTGCAGTGTCTGTGGGAGTGTGTGTGTGTGTGTGTATGGATAATTCACTTTAAATACTAAGTTGACCGTCCTGCTTAAAGGGATAGTTCACCCAAAAATAAAAACCCTCACATCATTCAAAACCTGTATGAGTTTGTTTCTTTGTATTGAATTTATTTAACATGTTGAACATAAAAGAAGACATTCTGAAGAATGCTGGTAATCAAACACTTGATGGTCCCCATTGGCTTCCATAGTATGTCAGTGGGGACCAACCGAATTTTTGTTCTTCAGAATGTCTTCTTTTATGTTCAACATAAGAAAGAAACTCATACAGGTTTGGAATGACATGAGGGTGATTAAATGATGACAAAATCTTTGTGTGAGCTATCCCTTTAAGCAGGACGGTCAACTTAACATTTAATGTGAATTACCCAGATACATACATTTCTGGGTGAACTATTTCTTTAATGCTCCATCTAAAACATATTAATATTGTGGGTGTGTATGTATGTGTCTGTTTGTGTGTGTATATGTATATATATATATATATATATATATATATATATATATATATATATATATATATATATATATATATATATATATATATATATATTTATATATTTATTTATATGCGTAAAGTATATATGTTTGAATATACATACAGTATTTTAACTAATAATTACAATAAAAATATTAAAAATATAATTAAAAAAATTATAATCAATTTTACGGAAAAATACCATAATAAGATTAAGCTCATATTAATTGAGAAATTACACCAAATGTACTCATACCTCATGAACATTAAAAAGCCCATGAAACGTCCACAACTTCGTTTTTGATTTCATAGGCTGTTTAAAAAGGCAAAAAGATGATTTAAAAGAAATAAGCGGTTACAGAACCTAACTTTCCCTTATACATGCATATAAACATTAACCCTGAAGATGATTAACCATGTTATGCGTCAACTACCCATATGTGTGTTGTATGTGTGTAGTATAGCAGGCACCAGCGGCGCTCTTTCAACATCAGTGAGGGAGGGAATACAAACCCACCCAAACCCCCCCCCCTCTCTACACACACCTAAACGAGACACTCACACACCCCCCTGCTTTGGACACAAATGAACTGAGAGTGTTTAACAAAGACAGCCTGGATGCGTGAGGTGGGTTTTAGCCTCGGCTAATGGTGCATAAAGCCATTCACGTGAAGACGAGAGAGACAGAGGATGGAGAGGCAGTGAAAGTGCTGTCAGCCATTTTTGTCTTTTTTCCCCTCATTTTTTACAACGCCGTCGATCAGCATTGGTCGTCACTGGTGGGAGAGTCTTACCTAATTACCTGTAACAGAGGATTCGGTTTTTACTCATCCCTGCTTGGATTTCTCATCCTTTTGCACTGTTTCTCCTTTTTCCCTTTTTTGTGGACCTAGTGGAAAGACAGATGCCGTGTGCAGCTGACAAGGAAAAACGCTGATTTTTTTTTTTTCGTCTTGGAGTGGGAACCGTGTTGTTCGAATCCAGAGCATCATCTCCGGCGAACATACTCTCTCCCCCTCCTTCCACGGAAAAGATTCTCCTCTTCGCCCCTGCAGGAGGGGGGAGAAAAACGGGAGACAGGGGAAGACTCACTGGAGGGGGGATAGAGGGAAAGATTAGTGGGAACCAGCAGGATGCTTAAATTTCGCCCTGGCTCTGCACCTCTATTATGAAGCCATTAGTTAGTGGTGGCGGCCATGGAGTCTCCAGCCAGGCTGATAAAAGCCCCGTAAGTATCGACCCTACATTGCTAGCTCTCTCTCCTCCTCAAAATACTACCAGCATCCGCTCATCAGATTAGCCTGATGTGCCGAACATGATCAGGATGGACGGGAACAGCATTAGATGCATTGGATGTCTAATACTGCTTTCATTGCAGAGAGCTAAATTAGATTTATATGATTTTAAAAGGCATATTTCTGTATCTCAAACAGCATTTCTGTGAATTTATAGCTTGTTTTTGCTATTTAAAGGGTTAATTGCATATATGCAGATCTGTTGTAATTGACATTTCTTGCAAGTCTGATGCAGTGCTGTGTTTTATCGCTCGACTCTGTGGAATCTTGTATTACGAGAGGCTGTCGAGTGCCACGACCTCATTCATCCGCTGCTAGTGTAATGTGTGTCAGTGTGTGAAGGCGGCCATGTGCATACCGCCCCCCCGTCACCCCGCACACGCTCAGACATGTGTGTACTGGATGATGAAATGGCCAAGATCGCGTTTGGCTTGTCACAGCTCTTCGGAATCAGTAAAACTGAGATTTAAATGGCTTTATGATGAATCTTTGTGAGCGTTTGCGTCTGGGAGGAGTTATGACATCGCTAGACGATGCTGTCAGCTCAACATATGTTGCGTTTCATAAAGCCACTTGTGACCGAATGCATCTTTGAATGCCTCAATGCTAGTTCACAAACGTGTGTGTGTATGCGAGTGAGTGATCACGTTCGGTGGTGTTTGCACATGGGAGGCATCGGAAAAGCGATCAGCACTGGACTGCTGAGTGGAATGATGAGCACTTTTAGCTGTAAATGAATTGATCTTCTGTCAGCCATAACGTGCTAGTGTTCATTTGGCCTTGTGCAAGCCCTGAAAACATGTCATAGATCCTGACACAACGGAGTGTTGCTATGCAACAAATACAACAATTCACTGTGTAAGCTACAGTGATACTGTGAACAGGTGTTTCTCGTCAGAGTGTGAAGGCTTGAGCACAGCTAGAAAAATTCAAATTGACCAATCAAATATCGAAACCGAATTATGTTTTTATAACCTTATTTTTCCTTTAAGGCATGCTAGTTCTCTCGGTGGCCATCTTGGTAACTCCACTGGGCAGCTATTATCTATCCTGATTTATTTTATTTTTTTTACTGTAAGGCAGGTTTTCCACGATTTTGATTTCTCCCATTTATTTTTTTATCTCCTTCTCCCACATACTTTCTTTGAATCATTTCAGTGCAATAATTTAGATTATTTTAGATAGATAGACAGATGGATAGAATATATATATATATAATATATATATATATATATATATATATATATATATTATCATGCATCCTTCATATTATGTTTTACATTTATGTTTTGTTTCATGAAGTTGTGTAGAAATGAAGTCAAAAAAACTTTTTTTGTTCCTTATTATGTATTAATATTAAAAAGTTTATCGTTGGTAAGACTTGTTTAATAAAATAAGTCTTTTTGCTCACCAAGGCTGCATTTATGTGATAAATAAAATGGCAAAACTGGTATATTGTAAAACAGTAAAATAAAATCTATTTGAATATATTTTAAAATATTATTTATTTTTGTGATGGCAAAGCTGAATTTTCAGCAGCCATTACTCCAGTATTTAGTGTCACATGATAATACTGAAATCATTCTAACATGTTGATTTTGTGCACAAGAAACATTTCTTATCATCAGTTTTGTAACATGCTTAATATTTTTTTAATATTTTAGCTTTTGTATTTAAAACATTTGTATCATGCTCTACCTGTTGAGCTTCAGGAATTATACCAAACCATATAGTTTGTGCTGCAACTGCAGTAAAAAAGTTCTTCAAATATAATTTCCCCATCTTTCCTCTTTTTGGAAAAATCTTCAGTTTTTAATGATATTTTTCTGCCAAAAAAGATCTCTTTTAATAATCTGCAATCGCTCCAGTGAGAATGTGTGTACAGAGCTTTGAAGACCAGTAGGTCATATGCTGTTTAGCATCATTTAGTACTTGAAGAGATTATTTGATGACTCGATTTCATTGAATATCAGGAAGTAGTCGTTTTCCTTAGCTGTATTTCCTACATTAGTGTAGTAAATATATTGGCATGACTGTGTTTGTGAGAATATCGGTCCTGTTTAATCTGACGCCCAGCCGAAGCTCTTTAATCTTTTGATCCTCTCAGCTCAGGAAAGCGAGAGGCCCCAGAGCGATGCTGAGGCTTATGGGATAGGTTTGCAGCTTTGAGTCCTCCAGCGTCAGCCCTTTTTTATAATGTCACACCTTTCACTTTGACAGACATGAGCTCATCATTCGCATATAAGCTACAGGTTCACACATCCACACCTCAAATGCTTAACAGCAGGTAGGGCTTTGTTAGAAACAAGTATGCATGCAGTTGTGCATAAAAATAAGCTAAAGCAATTTTTGGTAGCTCTTGTCTGGCTATGTAGGTCATTAAGACTGCAGTTTCTTTTTTTGGACTTGCTTGTGACCCATAGACATTTTAAAAAGCAAGGATCCAGTTAAATATGTGACCCTATAGCATTTATTAACCTTGCATTCGTACAGATAAGTGTTAAAGGTCAGTGTTGCCTTAGACCCATTCATTTATTTACAAACTCCCCCAGAGGCATCACAAGAGTGATATTTGGGACCCCTATGAGTGTAGAGTGCTGTCTGTGACCTGTGTGCTGTTTGAATAAAAGCCTCTTGGGTTAATTGACTGAGGCCTGCCCCAAATTGTGTAGTAGGAGAGTTAAGTCTTTATTATGTGCAACAGTGACATGAAAAGGACACTTTAAGGACAGAAGCGGACCCCTGGGTGGGCACGGGAGGCAGGCAGGATATTGCTAATGACACATGTATATCGACTGCTGTCGCTACCAACATTTTGTCTAAATGATGTCTTTGCATACCAAAGATGTATGTAGAGTAAAAATGGCTTGGATGTTGATGATAATTTAAAAAATGTTGGTAAATTAATCCCTTGCTGGACTAATTTCTTTTTTTTCTGATGAAAAAAAAAAAACTTTTTATCTATCATCTATCTATCTATCTATCTATCTATCTATCTATCTATCTATCTATCTATCTATCTATCTATCTATCTATAAAAATGACAAAAAAATGACTGCTGTCTATAGACAGACAGACAGACAGATAGATAGCAGTCATATTTTTGTCTTTTTTTTTTGAAGTACACAGCCTTGTTACATTCGGTTCAGCCTGCAAATTCACATTAAATATGGGTAAAATATAATTTTCTGTATACTGCTTTAACCAGTATATCTTCCACCCCCACCATAGAGAATAAACTTCATTAGTCTTTAATGCTCCATTTCTTGCTCAATGAACCACCTCATAAAATGAACTGTGTATGTTAGCAGGTTGTATCTTTGGAAGGAGATAATATTTGTGTGTTGCCTGTGGTGATGAGATTTATGAAAGTGAAGCATTTTATTAGAAGATCATACAAAGTTTTGGGAAGATAAATTAAACGTCATGGATAATTTGTGTAATATTTAGGACTTGGAACACTTTGTAATCTTTTATTCTCTTCTTCAGTCATAAGCCGACCCACAGGGACAAATCTGGAGATTCCTGTAGAATTGGAACAGCTGTTGTTGTTGCACAAAGTTCCCCTGCTAACTGTTTGACTAATTTAATAATACTCTTAGCACAGTTTAACATTTTACCATGTTTCAATCTATTCTGTGATTTTTCCAGTTCAGAAAATGAGGTGATGGGCCTAAAACAAGGTTTTCTTTCATATTTCTCCTCAGTTTATCACCATCCTTCTCCTTAGATGCACCTAAAAAACATTAAAAAATTTCAGTGACTGTTCACTTCAAACAAAAATACATTTGTCTTTTCTTAAACGATGTGCATGTATTTCTGTAGAAAGCTCTTGTCATCGTAATGAAGATGCTGTTGAAACTCCCGTGGGAAGCATCACGTGCAAATCACCCTCATTTACAAACAAAAAGACACCTTGAAAAATGGCATCGCTCAGTGTAAGATGGTAACTGCTCCATTGTTCCCTGCTCGTTTCTAGGACAGCAGGGAGGAAAGCCCATGTACACTCCTGAGAAGTGAATTTACTGGCGTGCTGGAGGTTTTGATGGCTCCTTTCTGCAGTGGAAGCGAGAGGAGAGCTGATGCGTGTATCATAGCTGACAGATCTGTAGCCATCCAGGACTGTTCGGGGAATAGCCTTGAGGAACACGAGCGAAGGGATGTGGAGGGAGGATTGAGGTGCTTTGCTGTTATCACAGCGCCTTTATTTTAAGTGCTGAATGCACCCTGATAGTGTATACTGAACCACATCAGTCTGAGTCTGTCCTGGTGCTTCAAGAACCCTAATTAAGTACGCTTTTCTTTTTCTAACTTCTGTTTTGTCTTTCAGTTGTTCTTCCTTTTGTTCTGTCCTTCGTTTGTTTTTTCCTTCTGTCTGTATGCTTGTTCTTGTGTTCTCTTTTGTTTGTATGTTCTTTTATTTTTCTTTGGTCTTTCATTTTGTCACAATCTGTTTTTTCTGTTGTTTTTCGTTGATGGTCTTTTGTTTTGATTCTTTTCACTCTTCTTTGTTTGTTTGTTCCATTTTTAATTTTGTTTTTCTCCACTCTCTTTCTTTTGTTCATTCTGTGCTTTCTTTTTACATGGTCCTTTTTTAGTTTATTTTTGTCTTGTTTTCCTCCTGTTTGTTTGTTTGTTTATGTTATTCATTCTCTTTCTCTGTCCATCTTGCAGTCCTGTATTTGTCTCAATCTTACTTTTTACTAGTTTTCTACCAAATATATTTCCTTTGGTCTGTACCACCACCTTCTTTCCTCGCTCACTCAGTCTCTCATTTTTTTTTTCTTCCTTCCTCTTTTGTTGTCTCTCTGCTTTTAGGTGTAAATAGCCCTAATTAATATGGATGAACTGCCATGGCAATAGATCAAAATAATGAATTTGCGTATGTGAGGAGGAATATTCATCAACACATTAGTGTTAACACACCTTTAGCCACACAGCACACCAAACAGCAGGCATCTACCTCTATTCCCTGTTACCGCACCAGTATTGGTGCAGATGGTGTCTTGCAAATATATAGTTTTCCTTAACTGTTTCTATTCCATCTATAAGGTTGTTTTCTCTGTGTTCAAGTTCTCTGTCTCCCAGGACAATTAGCTGCATTTCCGGCATGTATATGATTATGGGAGTGGAAATTAGGTCAGATGCATTTTGTATGAAAGCTATACTCAGCCACAGCTGGCTGAAGACATCCAATAGCCCCCCAAAAAAGCAATTTCACTCGTGAATACACGAGCACACACGCAGACACAACCAGGAGCCGATTGAAAGAGCTTTATCGGAATGTGGCCGTGTGTGTGTGCACGTGTGGGCTGTGTGCACTCTAATATTAGCTGAAATTGGTTCTTAGCTCCTTATCTCAGTGCTGTTGTCAGAGCCTTTCCTCTTGCACAAGCCCCCCCACACACACACTTTGCTCTTGCAGCCGCACCCCTTCAAACATGTACAGAGCATCGCCACAAAAAGAACTGCTTGCTCACACTGAACTAGAGGAAATAAAAATGATGCCACATGCATATCTTGTAGCCTTCGACTATGCAGTGTCTTTCTTTCATTAATTATGAGGTATTTGTTTTCCTAATGATTGTTTTTGTGTAGATATGAACCAGCCTTGTTCTTGCTGTAAGCCAAGATAGTTCTCCAGTGCCAAGGCTGTCTTGCATTAGAAATATAATTAGAAATTTCATTTTCTCTACAGCTTCAGTCCAAATTTAGCTTCTGGGAATCAACGTATATAAGCAGACTTTATGGCAGGCTTGCAGAAAATATACAGGACTGTGGAAAATACGAGCTTTTAGTTGTTCGTATGGCTTATATATTCCAAGTCTTTTGAGGTCATGGAATGGTTTTGTGTGAGATACTGCTTGTCAACACCCATTAGCATTAGCAAATGAGCTGTGCTATTCTGTTAAAGGAAAATAGGGAAACCTCGTATTAAATGTGACTGAACTGACTGATATTTTGTTGCATTTGATGAAACTGTGGATTTGGAAAATTGCCCCTGTTTAAGATATTGTGTGGTTGTGTCTTAGCTCTAATAAAACACTAAATGTCTCTAAGGCCTGCTTTCACCAAAAAATCCTTGAGAGGAGTCATATCAGAAACATCAGACTGCAGGTGTGATGAATAAATGATAGCGTAGTGGACTGCAACTTTCCACAAAACTGACATTACTTTGAACTTTAGCTGGAAAGACAAAAAGCCATCTGTGACATTTGGAGTTCAAATCAGTGCTTTTTGCTTTTAGTCTATATCTGTTCACTTTGAGGCCATATACATGTATGTGTATATATATATATATACACATACTGATTAACTGTCATGGTTATTATCTGCATTGCAGGCTGCATATGGATCATTTTGGTCAAATGTAATCCTGACGCTCGGTTTGTTTGTCTCCATGCAGCTGCCGGCAGACTTCAGCAGATTGCACCTGGCAGACGGGATTCACCCCCAGGTGACAAACGTTTCCTCCAGCCACTCAGGATGTAGCATCACCAGTGATTCTGGGAGCAGCAGCCTGTCGGACATTTACCAGGTAACAAACACCTATACTTTGGATAATGTAGGAGTAGCAGCTTTGTGACAATGCCATCCATCACAATGTGACACATAACTTATGATCTGAACGGACAGCAGGCAACAGTTTTTACTGTTTTCTGCTGCAATGACTAATGCAGATAGAAATGATAAAGTAATAGTTTACTCATAAAACAACTTAATTTCTTGGCAGTTCTATGTAACCTAGTAGGAGGTTCAAAGTATTAATGATATACACACTGTTGCCATATGGCAAATTTAAAAAAAAAAAAAAAAAAAAACTGTTTTGATTTGTATAATTGAAGCTATTTCATGTAATACAAACTTACTTGGAACAACATATTTCACGGTTAGAACATAATGCATACCATAGAGGGTTAAGTTATGTATATAATATATATATAATACTGATAAAAAGACTGGAGTCACTAACTCGTTTGAAAAAAGATCTAAAATACAGTAAGAACAGTAATACTTATATTTATATTATATTAAAATTTAAGAGCAATTTAAAATAAATGCTATTAAAATATCATCAAATACAAATATGTTATGTTAAAATGTAATTTGTTCCTGTGATGGCAAAGCTGAATGTTTTGCATCATTACTCCTGTGTCACATGATCCTTCAGAAATCATTCTAATTTGCAGAAAATATACTCAAAAACATCACTTATTAATAACAAAATTAAAAAAAATTTTATCTTTATAAAATACATTTAAAAATATAAATTTCAAAAAAATTAATTTGAAATAAAATAAATATTATAAATGTCACTTTTGATTAATGTGTTCTTGTTGAATAAAATAATTTATTTCAAACAAACATATATGTATATGGAACAACACTGATCCATTTCTTTAATGTGCATGCAAATTTCATCTCTCTTTATTCGTTTCTTTCATTTACGTTTTATTCATTTGGCAGATGCTTTTATCCAAATCATCTTACTCAAGTGCATTTAAGGTACATATTTTATCAGTATGCATGCTCCCTGGTAATCAAACCCAACACTTCTGTCACTAAACATTTGTCACTATAACTAAACCTGAGCCAATGTCCTGTGAAACTGAGCCAACCAAAGAACCCCATTTTCCCTATTATATCTGTGCCAGTCTATAAAATGTGTATGTTTGCCTCCATTAATCTTATTTATAGTGTTTGGCTTGGTATTTGCCTGGCTGTTTAATTGATTTCCTTGTGTGATGTGTTTGCGGATTAAAGATGTTTTGCTGCAGGCCGTGTGCAAAGGTGTATGGGACATAATTCAGTTTATGCAGTGTCTGTGATCCTGGATTTATGGCCATCTGTTAAAGGCTCATTAACAGCTGGACAGTGTCCTCATGAAAAGAGGTTGTGATCTTCTTGCTCTATACCTTGCTTTACTACAATTCTCCTCACCTCTCCCTGCGATCCACGGCTTGTAAAATAAGAGCAGGCTAAATGGAATGTTGTCTATATAAATGGGATGGTTTAAAAATCTAAATTCTGCTTGCATTTGTTTAAAGATATTGAAGAGGCACATTATTTTATTCATGTTTTTGCTTTTATATTAGTTAATTTAAGAATGGTTCATTTTAATTATTGTTTTTAATACAGTTTGTAATTTATTGAACATTAGTATCTTTTATCATATTGCCTATTAATAAAACCAATAAGGCAGAAACCTTGTGCATCATGCCTAAGATCATCCCATACCCATTACAAAATTACTGCAATGCACAGGCTCTTGTGACTTGTTCAAAAATACAGTAAAAATGGTAATAAATGTAAATATTATTGGACGTTAAAATTGCTGTTTTAATATGTTATATTTTATATTTTATTTTTTTCCTGTTGTGGCAAAGCTGAATTTCCATTATCATTACTCACGTCTTCAGTGTCACGTGATCTTTGAAAAATCATTCTAATATCTAGCCTGCTGCTCAGGAAACATTTCTTATTATTATCAGTACTTAAAATAGTTCTATGTTTTTCAAGATTCTTTGATGAATAGAATGTTTGACAGAATAGCATTTATTTGCTAAATAAAAGTGTGTGTGTTTGTGTGTGTGTGTGTGTGTGTGTGTGTGTGTGTGTGTGTGTGTGTGTGTGTGTGTGTGTGTGTGTTATTTTAAATTTTACCCAAAGTGTATGTAAATTAATCTTAAAGTTTTAATGCAAAAAAATACTTTTACTTTATTATTATTATTATTATTATTATTATTATTATTATTATTATTATTATTATTCCAGTCAGAGACTGTCTGAAGTTTGTTAGTTTTTTTATTTAAAATTTATTTGCATTAAACTGATGATTTAGAATTATTCACAAAAATACCCAACTAGTACAGCAATTAGTAGCTCTAGTGGTCTCACTTTTGGACCCCACTGTATGTGCTTTTTGTTAAGAGTAATTGCTAATATCCTCAATGTGGCTGTCAAAGCAGTCACTTTTTTTTTTTTACATTTGAATAAATAATGATACAGGTTCTTCAGGGAGGCTTGAAAGCATTGATCCAAGAATAGCCCTGCTAAAATATTAATGTTCCCTTCACGCTCATCTTAGCCGCCCAAACAGTACCATATAGATCGCACCAGACATGGCAGTTTGAAAGATAAATCAGTTCCTTCATCGGCTACAATGTATTAACAGCCCCTGTGTTTGTCTACACTGATTAGCTGTTAAATGGTTTTCATAAGGGAAGCCAGCTCGACTCTGCCTGCATCACTGGTGGTGTTTGATTCTTGTTAAAGTACAGCAGTGAAACTTTTTGAATGTTGGTTTATGAAGATGTGACTTGAGCATGATACTATCTGCCTTAATGACTTAATGATCTGGAGTGAGTCATCAGCTTAACAGTGTCTGGATGAAATTGTGATATAATGTAAATCCCAAAAGGTTCAGGTAATGGGTGACTGCTTAGTGTATTGATTTTAAGATCTTGAAACCACATTAATCAAGAGTCATTGATACATTTCTTCACCAAGATTGCTGTTGTTTAAGCTCATAGATTTCAGTCGTCGAGCACCAGTGACTTACTGCTTTGGGATTGCATATTTAATTCATATTTGAGAGCAGGGAATACTGGGGTTTCCTGCGGCATTTGAGATTTTCTTTCTTTGTAGTTTGTAAATAACTGTTCATAGACCGGTGTTTATGTTTTAACTCCAATCTGATCTCCGGGACAGATGGGTGCCATGGCCTTATCAGGCATCTGAGAGCTCATGGAGGTTTTCAACAGGATTTATGTACTTAAAGGAACAGTTGACCCAAAATAGAAAGTCTGTCTTCATTTACTAGTTGTTCCAAACCTGTATGACTTTCTTACATCAAAAACAAGAGGAAATAGGTATGCTGATTGTTCTTTTTTTTTGTACAATTGCATTGAGCTGCCATGCTTCAAAAATGGCAGCTAAAGAACCATAAAAATTATTTATATGACTTTTGTGCAGCTCTCACCATAAAACCTTTTTTTTAATTTTTTTTTTTTTATTTTTTTGTGAGGAACAGTTCAAAATTTAAGCTGTTTTCTTGAATTTAATTTGGTAATCACTTTTAGTGAGCTGTTAACTGCTGTGACCAGAACAGTGAGTCACTGAATTCAACTTGAGAACTAGATCAGTAAAAATATAAAAAAAATTTCACACGCGTTTTTTGAATAAAATCATAAAGAGATCTGATTAAAAAATAATTCAAGAATTAGACTCACTTCCCAAGATTTTAGTGAATAACAACATAAAACGTATGATTAAGAAAAACAAAACAAAAACAAAAAAAACTTGAAACAAGTCTTTTTGGTACTATTATGATGTTTGTATGCTGATTTTTAATAATAATACTAACAAAATAATAAAAAAAAACCTTTATTCCCAATTCACTGTAATTGCAATGAATAGACTTTCCATCATTTCTCCTTTTGTGTTCTGGGGAATAAAGAAAGTCATACAGGTGTGGATTGACACAAGGGTCGGTAAATCATGACAGAATTGGTATTTTTTAGGATTATCTATTCTCACAAGTAGTTTAGACCTCTTTAAGAGGGATCCTTATGTGATGGATTGCCTTCTTGTTTTATATTAGTGCATTTCGCCACCTGCCACATGACCATCCTCCCCCACTCCCCTGTACCCACCCTAAAAAAAGAGTCCAGCCTCACATCGCTCCACCCAGTTCGCCCTCTGAGTGGCTGCTTTCAGCACCGTCTGAATATTTGATGAGTAATACAGGTCATTTAAGTCAAAATCCAGATCGAGGGGCTTAAAAAATTAAAAGTAGCTGGAAGCCAGAGCTCTAAAGATGCGGCTGGGACCCAGCTTCTGCAAGCATTTGGTCAAGGCGTCATTGTGGGCAGTTTCAGGGAGGAATAGAGCATCGCTGGGGCTCCTCAGCCAGGTGAGAGCGACTCAGGGTTGGTTGCGATGGAAGATTGTGGTGTACACAATGGGATGGGTGTTTCTTTTGTTGCCTACCTAGTCAAGTCGGGCCATGTCGCAGTGCTGGGTGGGAGCTGGGTTGTGTTTTCACAAGGATATTCCTATGTATTTTAATACCCAGAATATATATTCTTTTGATACCTGTGTTTAGTTGGTTTGTTTTGTTGCTTGCTTTGAATTGTTGTTATACAGTAGTACGAGCAGTCATGTGCTCTGCTTCCATTTTCTTCTTAATTTGGAATTAATGGAAAAATATCTTGGTTTTTCTTAAGCCTTGAATCCTAGTCTTGATCATTTTGTCTTTTTTGGTTCTTGCTTCTGAAATAAATTCGATTTTAAGTCTGTGATCAGCTCCAGGGACCATGCTATTAATTTAGAAACACCACAGTGATGTATAAATCTAAAACAAAAAATGTCCAAAATGCCTTTCTATGATTGACTGAACAAAGGTTTCTGACCCACAGGCCACCGAGAGTGAGCCCGGCGACATGGACCTCAGTGGCCTGCCTGAGACGGCCGTTGACTCCGAGGAGGATGACGATGAGGAAGATATCGAGCGTGCCTCAGATCCCCTCATGAGTCGAGACATTGTCCGAGACTGCCTGGAGAAAGACCCCATGGACCGAACGGATGATGACATAGGTGAGCGATTAGCTTAAACCATCACGCTAGAACATGGTTCAAACACCAGAGTTTGCTTGAGGAAGAAAGAGGAGATTCTTGAAAGTGCTGAAATAATTTACCAGGAAAGCAAGGCAACAAAAGGTCGGAGAGACTACAAAAGAAAAGCATGAGGGGGAGACGTGTTGTTTTTTCTAGGTCACCCTCTCAGCCGAGTCTCTCGGAGCGCATTAAAATTTGATTGGCTGAGCCGCATCCACAGCTACGCTTCAGTAGTGCCGTGCCAAGCACAGGTCATCGAGTACCCAGACAGGCCACGGGCAGGGAACAAAATCCAAACTCTCTTGTCTTCACTCTCCTTGATATCAACTCAACCACTCTGGGCTTTGGGCAGCCCTGTCACACTAGCTAAAGCCAAATACTTGAATTGGTTGGCCTGTCGAGCATGGAAAGAAAAACTATTAACTTTATATAAAAATATATATATATATATTATCTTGCTGGCCAGTTCCAGTAAATCATATTGATTGAAAAATAATGATTACATTGCAATAAATGGACACAAGAGGTTAAATGTACCATGTTCTATGCATCAAAATGGCCAGCACACATGCAGGCATGCTAAGCTGTCAAAAAGAGAAAGGCAAACTTGCGATAAATATGGAAATCGATTCAATATGAGCTCTTTTGGCCCTGTGGACTTTTATGTTATTGAAACACACTTTTTACACTCTCACTAGTTATTTGATTTGCTTGCTGCCATTGTGTTCCTGTGGCTCAGTGGTAGAGCATTGCGGTAGCAGTGCAAAAGGCCTTAGGTTCAATTCCAAGAGAACACACATACTGATAAAAAAAGGCTGAATGCACTTTAAGTGGCTTTGGATAAAAGCGTCTGCTAAATGCATAAATGTAAATTGTCCAACAGTGTTTATATACATATAGCAGAATTGTTAGAATTGTTAGAGTAGAATTGTTATTTTTCTGTCAGTATTTCTTTAATTTCTGACACAAATGATGTATTGTATTTAATAACATCCTGTGGTGAAAATGGCATTTTATTATTTCTCAGGTTTTCTTTCCACATTGCATGCCTTGAATTTGATCTCAATGACAACAAAAGTTGTAATTTGTCTAAAAAGTGATAAAGTGAGCAATTAAAGAAAAAAATCACTTACTAAATATTACATTTGGTTTATTTTGCTCATTGTTTTACTTTTCCCTTATTTAACTTGTAAAATGCAATATTTTGACTTTACATTTCAATGTTGAAAATTCAGCATCTGGTTGAGTAAAATAATAAAATCTTTGTATAAAATACATAAATTTGTAATGTAGCAAAGACAAATGCTAAATGGTTCTATGACAGTTTTATTTTGACTTCCATGCAACAACAACAATAACAACAAAAAAATAATAATAAAACTATTTGTTTTAATAAACCCCCCTGGGAAGTGGCCATAATTGAAGAAATTATATTCTGTTTCATTCTTGGTTACTGTGCAAATGGATTTTGTAATGTATAATATGTCCTGTATATTGCATAGCAGGATTAGCCAGTTCTCACAAATAGCTTTGTATTAATAATGCATTTGATGCTTGGTTGCTGTTATTTTTATAGCCAAGGAAAGAATGTTTTTCCATTCTCCATGTGGGAAGAACAAACTGTATCCGATAGAGAGAACAAATATCAGTGAAAGACATTCAAAGACTCTCATGCATCTCACTTAGTCTTAAATGCGACTTACACTTCTTGTTTCTTCAGAGCAACTGTTGGAGTTCATGCACCAGCTGCCGGCCTTTGCCAACATGACCATGTCTGTCAGGAGGGAGCTTTGTGCTGTCATGGTGTTCGCTGTGGTGGAACGGGCCGGCACAGTCGTCCTTAATGATGGCGAAGAGGTCAGTCAGACTTACCGAGACATGAGCCAGCAGCATTAACCTTTATATGAAGCCACAGTTTAACCTTTAACCTATATGGGGTGACCTATTACATATAGTACATACAATGTATTTTTTCTACATTGATAGCTGTTAGCCTAGCTTTTTACACTAATCCCATTTTAGTTCTTTTTTTAACCCTAATCCTCTCTCTTTTTTGAAGTTATGTCATTCACCTTTAAATTTTACTTCAGTCTCATGCTAATCCTGATTCTGTGGCTTTCTTACACGTACTGCCATCCCTCGCCTCCCTTTCGTCACAGCCAATCAGCCATTCAGCTTCTGCACTGTTAAACTTGAATGGATGCCAGCATTCAGCATCTTGAGATTACAAGATGCCCGCAGTACAGCGGGAATCACTTATCTCCTTATCTCAGTATTGACATGCCAAAAAGAACAATTTCCCCCCAATGCATCCATATAATTGAAAGCAGGACAGAGCTCGAGGCTTGTACAGTTCAATGTGATGACATGTTCTCCACTGTTATCAATGCTCAAAAAAAAAGAAAAAAGAAAAAGCAGCAATTAGGTCCTTGTGCACAAGTTTTCTATTTGACCACAAAGGTTTATAGTACAAACTGACAGTGATTTAAATTGTAATGCAACATTAAAAATAAACCATATGTCCTCCTTTGTCTTACTGTCATTGTACCTTTGTTGTAGCTGGACTCATGGTCTGTGATTCTGAACGGCTCAGTGGAGGTGACGCACCCAGATGGCCGAACGGAAATCCTGTGCATGGGCAACAGTTTCGGTGTGTCCCCCACCATGGAGAAAGAGTACATGAAAGGGGTGATGAAGACCAAGGTGGATGACTGCCAAGTGAGTCAACCTTCCAGAATCTGCCAAAAAAATCATATTTTCTGCCCCCCCCCCCAAGAAAATGTTAAAGAAATCTCCAGAAAGTTAAATTTATTGGTGCAATAAACTTTATGCAGATTGTACTTGAGAAATTATATTTTTAATAGCAATACAAAGATTTTTGCATTAAATAAATTTACTTGTAATTGTATTACAATTTATATGTCAATGCAAAATATGTAAGGCTTTATTTTCTTATATAAATTTCTGATCAAATATAAAAATGGAAGAAGAATGTCTCTTATCTCTGCCCAACCTATTTTAGCTGTTTGCAATGTCTCATTTAGTGCAGTGATGCCCATTCATTAAGCATGAGAATAATAGGGGTTATTAGTGAAAATTTAGCAATAATGAAATCTTGTCTCTGTTTCAGTGCGCTGGTGTAATTATCATGGGGAAATCATTTGAAAATACTGCTGCATGTTAAAAGTAATTTACTTTCGCCTCTAGGTTTGTGTCTGCTTGCTCACTTTTGCTCTCGTTTTCTTTCTGTCAGTTTGTTTGCATAGCACAGCAAGATTACTGCTGTATCCTTAACCAAGTGGAGAAGAATATGCAGAAGGTCGAAGAGGAAGGTGAGATTGTGATGGTGAAGGAACACCGTGAGCTTGACCGCACAGGCACCAGAAAAGGACACATTGTCATCAAGGTGAGAACCCAACTCAGAACAAGTGTGACAAGTTTGTGTTTTTTTACACCCAGAGGTAAAGAAATGTTCAGAAATGTGACAAAAAAGCTACCTGGTCTCATGACAAAAATGTACCTCTGGGAACTTTTTTGCAAGATGTGAAATACCTATCAATAAGTACATATCACAGCAGTTTCCAAAAGAAATTAACACTGGAGGCGATAAAACAGCGAGCACTTGTAATTGTTTTTGTACACAGTTATGATTACAGCTCCATATGTTTCACTTTCCGGACGTAACAAGCTTGCTCGGTAGCTCAGCCAACACAGAATTTGACTTAGGATGCCGAATCCTTGCGTATAAATCCCGTCAAAAACATGACTTACTATAAAAGAACTGAAAGATGAGACATCGAAAAACACGCTAAAACAACATGCTTGCGATTGCGTTTTTACATTACATTCACTTTAGTTCATACTATCAGGTAGATTTAGGTGTAGTGCAGATGGTTAGATATTTTAAAATGTCACAGAGCATTAGACGTATAGTGCCACTCAACAGACAGTCAGAACTGCAGTGACACCTACAAAAGCAACGTCACATAAAATTTACCATATGTACGTTCATCTCTTCTGGGGAAAATGCCGAACATTCACTTAGTCCCACCCAGTGGACATTTCGCATTGAATATGTCACTAAAAGTACATGGCTGTACGTATTTCGCGTCTTATGAAAAAGTTCCCAGAGGTACGTTTTCGTCATGAGACCAGATTGCCAATTCCCAACTAGACAATTGTAATTTTTACATAAATCATTTCTCAGATAGCGCACATCAAGATTTAATACTTAATTGCAACTCTGTTTTGTGGCACTTTGGCCAAAATAAATATTTTGAGTTGTGAGTTTGCATTCTGAATTGAATCCAATGAGATGTGCCACACTGCAAAAACTGTGTTCAATGGGAAACATTGACTCGCACTCTCGATTGATGTGGCATTTGCCCTGATTTATACAGATGCATTAAACATAGCAATTTATTGATTCCTAAACATGGAAATATGCTTAGCACGGTAGAGGAATATATGGACTGAATATCAAATGCGTTTCACTTGTCCAATATCTTGATGATTGGAGTTGATGAAAAAATAGCCCAACAACAATGAAACTGAATTAAAAATGCACTGCATTGGTGTCCTTTAAAGAGCATATTTGTTTTTTTTGGGCACACCAGAGCGTCTTACCATGCACCTTGTAGAAGAGCACTCGGTGGTGGACCCCACCTACATCGAGGACTTCCTGCTTACCTACCGCACCTTCCTGCCAAGCCCCATGGTGGTAGGCAAGAAACTGTTGGAGTGGTTCCATGACTCCAGCCTCAGGGACAAGGTACATAGACACTCTTACACAAGCACTTAATATCAATCAGTGCTCGATGAGATGAATGATTAGCAACATCATATTTCATCAGGTTACACGGGTAGTCTTGCTGTGGGTGAACAATCACTTCAACGACTTTGAGGGTGACTCCGCAATGACGCATTTTCTCGAGGAGTTTGAGTACAATCTGGACAGAGAGGTCAGTTGTGTGCAATAAAACCTTCGATTTCTTGTGATCTTCAGAATTGTGGCCGAGTCGACCGCAAAAATCTCATGTAATGCCTCTCTTTGAACCAGAAAATGTGTGGGCACCTAAGACTGTTAAACATAGCATGTGCTGCCAAAGCTAAGCTGCGGGTGGTGACCCTGACCAAACCCTCGAGGGAAGCACCCCTGTCTTTCACCCTGCTGGGGGGTTCAGAGAAGGGCTTTCGCATTTTCATTGACAGCGTGGAGCCAGGCAGCAAAGCTGCAGAGGCCGGCCTTAAACGAGGAGATCAGGTAATGTCACACCAGCACCGTGCACATCTGAAGTAGGCTACAGAAATAGTTGTAGTTGTTAAATTGACACTGTAATAGCAACTTGCTGTGGCATTAGCAGCAGTAATAGTAGTTGTGGGACTGGAGGTGGGAAACATTGTGTGAGAGCATTTGTAATTGCTGTTGTCAAGTGGGGAAAGCAGTTAGTCACAGCACTGAGAGCATTACCGCCCAAAATCATAAAGAAGAGCAAAAACCTCATCTTATGATTTTGCTTCCATTCAGTTTGTCGTTCAAAGGTAAAAGCACACACATTTCAGCCTGTCTTCCCTCCTTTACACAAGCGGAAAATGTGATTTCAGATGAATAGAGTATGTCACACTCTTTCCTTTTGCCCTTCACTCACTGTGGTATTTGGCTCATAAAGCTGTTTAATGAGTTGCTATCTATTTGGCCTCTGAACCACATGAGGATTGTGATTGTTCAGAATGCTAATCATTTGATGTTTTGGCCATTTTGAGATTAATGACTATAACAGTGTCCGCTTAGCCAATTAACAGATGTGGTAGTTCCCCTTGCATCAGTTGTATCTACCTACCTAGCTACCTACCTACCTACCGTCAGCAGGGGTGTCAAACTCAGTTCCTAAATGACCAGAGCCCTGCATAGTTTAGATTCAACCCTAATTAAACACACCTGATCCAGCTAATCATGTCCTTCAGGCTTATTTGAAAACTACATGGTATGTGTGTTGTAGCAGAATTGGAGCTAAACTGTGCAGGGCTGTGGCCCTCCAGGAGCTGAGTTTGACACCTGTGATCGATCGATCGATTGATCGATTGATTGATTGATCGATTGATCTATCTATCTATCTATCTATCTATCTATCTATCTATATATCTATCTATCTATCTATCTATCTATCTATCTATCTATCTATCTATCTATCTGTCTGTCTATCTATCTATCTATCTATCTGACTGTCTATCTATCTTTCTGTCTATCTATCTATCTGTCTATCTATCTGGATGGATGGACGAAGGTTCTACATTATATTTAGTAATAGTTTATCAGTGGTGACTATCTCAAGTTGATGTCTATGTGCCAGAAATGTACGTTTAAAATCAAGCAGTTAGTTAATGTCATGTGTTCAAACAGACAGTGAACACTATTAACAGCAATGGTTATATGTTTTGCTATCAAACTTATAGAAAAATTTGGTAGTTTTGTATGTTGTCTGAGGGTCAGCATCATCTGAGGTCTTCTGAGGGGTTGGCATCATCTCTTCTCAGGTGTTTGGTCATCTCAGGTCTTTGCAAGGGCTGGATCCAGACTGAAGCTTGTGTAACAGAGAAGGAAATAGAGAAAAATTAGCATAGCTGCTGTTCCAACTAAGCAAAAAATGATGTGTTCAACCCAAGTAAAAGAATGTTAATGTGCATTTGATCAGATGTAACTGAAGTACAAGATTATGAGATACATTATGTGAATGCTTGGCTAAAGAGAAGTGTCTTTAATCTAGATTTAAACAGAGAGTGTGTCTGAAGTGAACCCCAAACATTATCAGGAAGGCTATTCCAGAGTTTGGTAGCCAAATGTGAAAAAACTCTACCGACTTTGCTATCCTAGGAACTACCAAGAGTCCAGAGTTTTGTGACTTTAGTGAGTGGGATGGATTGTAGTATGATAGAAGAATAGTTAGGTACACAGGAGCTAAACCGTTTAGTGCCTTAAAAGTTAGTAGTAATATTTTGTAACTGATAAGGAACTTGATAGGTAAGCCAGTGAAGAGAATGTAAAATTGGGGTTATATGATCAAATTTTCTTGACCTGGTAAGGACTCTAGCAGCAGCATTTTGGACTACCTGTAGCTTGTTTATTGAAGATGCAGGACAACCACCTAGCAGTGTAATACAATAGTCCACTCTAGAGGCAGAGGGCCTAGGACAGATCCTTGTGGTACTCCATAGTCTACTGGATTTAATTGAGATGAATCCCTATTTAAATAGACAAAGTGATAGCAATCAGAAAGATAGGATCTTAACCATCTTAAAGCCTGCCCTTGAATACCTGTATAGTTTTGTAATCGATCTATGAGTATGTCATGATTTATGGTGTGTAACGCAGCACTAAGATCAAGTAAAACTAGCAAAGAGATGTAGCCTTGGTCTGACATGAGAAGTCATTTATAATTTTAACAGGTGCAGTTCCTGTGCTATGATGGGGCCTGTAACCCGACTGAAATTCTTCATATATATATATATATATATATATATATATATAAATATATATATATATATATATATAATTTTTTTTTTTTTTGTTGTTTTTTTGTTTTTTTGCATGAAGGAGCACAATTGAGCAGACACAACTTTTTCTTTCTTTTGAGTGATGTCTGATTATTTGTTGATCTAGCCACTGTGCTAAATAAAAACCATGGATTGTGTTGGTTATTTTCTATGAGTTTGTGGATATGCTCGGCCCTGGCAGGTTTTAGACCCTGTCTGTAGCTGTACATACTGTTTTTCCATGCAATTCTAAAAACTTCCAAGTCCAAGTTATTGATTTCCTCTTTTTTCTAGTGTTCTTTGATTAATAAACATCACAGCAGCTGGGTCATTAGGTTATTTGGCTGCTATTACTTTAAGAGCAAACTCAAATTAACTCAGCATACCTTACCTCACTGAGAGAATTTTATGAAGTAAAATGTTATACTACAAACAGCACTCTGTGTGCTGAAAGCACACACTACTGAAATAAAACATTTTGTTTTAAATTTATTTACCAGCTGTTCCATCTGCAATGTTTATTGAGATTTTGGATTTTCATCTTTTTTTCCCCAGTTACTAGAGGTCAATGGACAAAACTTCGAAAATGTGCCGTTATCCAAAGCCAATGAGATTCTCAAAAACAACACACACCTGTCCATTACTGTGAAAACCAATCTCTTAGGTAAGCTACACTGGCTGAAATAAACACAGCTGCACAGACTGTTATTTAGACTCACAACAAATTGCCAGTCAGCTCTCTTTCCTTTTCAATAGGGGAAAATGTAGCTTTAGTTCATTTTGTAAGGCTGTTTGTTGCTTGAAAATGTCAGATGGCATTGTTAAACTCATTTTCTGTGTGCTGTTTTCCCTGCTCTTAGTGTTTAAGGAGCTACTGGCCAGGCCTGACCAGGACCAGGAGCTAGAACAGGAGGAGGAGCCAGACAGGAAGAACGGGGCACCTCACATCCCCAAAATTGGGGACATTAAGAAAGCCAGCCGCTACTCCATCCCTGACCTGGCTGTGGATGTGGAGCAGGTCATGGGTCTTGAGAAAGCTAGTAAGAAAGCCAAGGCCAACACCGTAGGTGGCAGAAACAAGCTTAAGAAGATCTTTGACAAGACATTGACCAGTATTCTTCCACCCAAACCTTACAAGTAAGCTGCGCTTGATGCATGAAAGCTCTCTTCGTGATTGGTTTGCCTGTGGTGTATAACTGTTCTGGTTTGTTCACAGTGAGGTTGGCGTGGGACAGTCCCAGGATGACAGTATTGTGGGGCTAAAGCAGTCAAAGCAGATCCCTCCTGCCCTTCCTGTCAGTGGAAACCTTTCATCAAGCAACCCTGACCTGCTGCAGTCACACCATCGCATACTCGACTTCAACAACCAGCCTGGTAAGACACTTAATGTGGTTTAGCAAAGTAAGACATTTTACTGCATTAACATCCATGCTGGTTCTGAAACAACAACCTAATCAACCACTCTCAGCTAGGGCTAGGGTTATTTTTAGGGGTTAAGGTTAGGCTGTGGCTTTAAGTTGATCTTAAGGGGTGAAAATCATTCTGATCAACTGTCTCATTTTCTTAGTGATCAGGATTTTTGATCCAAGAATTTATTCTACTAGGTTAGACAGCCTTCTTAAGAGAGAACAGACTTTGAGTCAGTAAGGCTCAGCTGAGATCTTTAAACGGATAGTTTAAATATATTCTTGCAGTGTCTTACTGCGCACTTACCTTTAGGGCATCTACAGAGCATTTCACAAAAGTTTAATCTCAGTGCATGCATATTTAATAAGATGCTCATGCTGTCCTAAATGTCCTCTTTCAGA
The DNA here is from genome assembly GCF_018340385.1 of Cyprinus carpio. Lineage (NCBI taxonomy): Eukaryota > Metazoa > Chordata > Actinopteri > Cypriniformes > Cyprinidae > Cyprinus > Cyprinus carpio. Next base: position 13,809,712 of record NC_056610.1, read on the forward strand.
AGCAGTCCCTATAAGTAAGTATTTGATCTTGTCCTCTTAGAGGTTCCTCAACTACTTTAATTTTCCTGATCACAATCTTCTTCAGGGGAATTCTCTGCTCTGACATTGATTTTGCTATCCAAATTTCAGTAGAACAAATTTGGTGGTACTTAATCAGGTCTTAATCTATAAACACTATGCATTTGGTGGGATTCATCAAAATTCTTTCATTAAATGAATGTTGTTCACTGCTTCATGTTGCTTTCACACTAGAGGTTTTGTTGCAGTATGAGATTGATTGACCTTGAAGGTTAATTTGTTTGCTTGTTGTAAAAGTGTCTTCTGAGCAAGCATACGCACCAAGAAAAATGTATACAAAGCTCCTGTTAATAGGTTAATGTTAAAGTCAGTAGGGTTAAGTGATAATGTAGAGATACATAAATATGTTAACATAAATAAAGACACCAATTAATTACATTGATTGTCCAAAACTGTAGTTCAGATTCTGGCTTAAACATACCAAGTGTGAAAGTGACAGTTCAATAGTAGTGTAAAATGATCATGGGTAACACATAAGTGGTTGAAGACTATATACTTGGGTGTTGGTTAATAAAATGGTTAAGTATGTGGGTTTAAGCCATTCCTCTGTTCTTTAGACATGTCAGACCAGGTATTGAGAGTGTTCAAGGCAGACCAGCAAAGTCGGTACATCATGATTGGAAAGGACACCACAGCAAAAGAAGTCGTAGCTCAGGCCATCCGAGAGTTTGCCTTGACCGCTGCCCCTGAAGCATATTCGTTGTGTGAGGTGTCAGTCACTCCTGAGGGTGTCATCAAGCAGCGGCGGCTCCCTGAGCAACTCTCCAAACTGGCCGACAGGATCCAGCTGAGTGGCAGGTGCTGCCTTAGAGCCCTTGTGGCATTTTATTCAATTTTCTGTAGTATTATTGTGTCAAATGACATCCGTTGACCTCTCGTTTAACATGTAGGTACTACCTGAAAAGCAACATGGAGACAGAGACGCTGTGCTCAGATGAAGATGCCCAGGAACTGCTAAGGGAGAGCCAGATTAGCCTGCTGCAGCTTAGCACGGTGGAAGTGGCGACCCAGCTGTCCATGCGTGCCTTTGAGTTGTTCTGTGCCATCGAGCCCACAGAGTACATTGATGACCTGTTTAAGCTGAAAACTCGCCTAACTGGACCCCCCAGCCTCAAGCTCTTTGAGGAGGCCATCAATCGGGAGACCTTCTGGGTGGCCACAGAGGTGGTGCGTGAGCCTAACCAGCTCAAACGCATGAAGATCATCAAGCACTTCATTAAGATTGCACTGCATTGCCGCGAGTGCAAGAACTTCAACTCCATGTTTGCCATCATCAGGTAGAAGGAGTCTTCATTTTAAGAGGCAAAAAATTTAAGGGTTAAATTGAAGACCTCTTATGTATGGTATATTTTTGGAGTCCCAATTAACAATGACATTGTGTGTCTTTTCCAGTGGTCTGAACTTGGCACCAGTGTCCAGACTGAGAGGCACATGGGAGAAGTTGCCCAGCAAATATGAGAAGCTGTTTAGTGATCTTCAAGACCTATTTGATCCCTCCAGGAATATGGCGAAGTACCGGAATCTTCTAAACAGCCAGAACCTGCAGCCACCCATCATCCCACTTTTCCCTGTAATCAAGAAGGATCTCACCTTTTTGCATGAAGGTAAGATAATAGTAGGTAATGACATATGTAACTCGTGTTTGTTAATTATTAAACCGTCAAGTTTTTGGTAATAACATTAAAGTAAATTTTCCTTGGTTTCTTCCTTAACAGTCTGAAAAGTCTCTTTGTTGAAACTTAACTACAAAAATGACTCATTCTGATCTCCTGCAACTTTCATCAGACAGATTAATACATAACCATCCACATTTATGTCACAAATGCATTTTCTTGGCTTTGTGTAGCACCTACAACTCTACATAGCCTTTCTAAGTTTGTTTTAGACTAGGACTGTGATCTTTTCGGTTTAATCTTCTAGGTCATTGCAATGTACAAGCGAATACCAAAATCCAGAATGGCAATTGACAAGTTGATCCACTTCATCTCGCAGCACAATGGAAAAAATATATATATAAAATTGTATGATATGAGCCTTTTCTTTATTGTCCACTCTAGGAAATGACTCAAAGGTGGACGGTTTGGTGAACTTTGAGAAACTGCGGATGATTGCTAAAGAGATCAGACATGTAGGCCGAATGGCAGCTGTAAACATGGACCCTGCTCTGATGTTCAGAACCAGGCGAGTGCCTTTCTATTCTGACTGCTACAATGACTTCTTTGCCCTTCTTTCTGGCTGTACTCTTCACACCACTGAGTAGCTTTTAGTGCCTGCTCACTGCGATGTGTACAGCTCTCACCTCACGCTTCCACACACGGGCCTTTTCTGAAGGTTTTTTGATATGTTGAAGTGATGCTTATGTACAAGACAGTTAAACCATTTTGTATGTTACTCTCTGTCTGCATTATTTTCAGAGAAGTTAGTGTCTCTCTTTTGGTCTCTTGTGCACCTCACCTTGGTACCCTTGGTCTGTTTCTCCTCATCTAAGTGTGTCTCCCTCTCTTTCTCTCATGGGCTTTCTCTCTCCCCCATTTCTCTCTTCGTCCACCCTCTCTGCCCCACGCTTCACTATTCATGGCTCTACCTTACAGGAAGAAGAAATGGAGGAGTTTAGGGTGAGTATGGTGAACTCTCACCTTTGGCCTTATGTGTGCCCCTTCATTTAATTTGGGCTGGCTCCTCACCATCCATTATTTTTATTTTTCTGGTTCATTTGAGAATGCTTCTGCTCTGATGGATCCCATCCAAGCATTTGACTGCCATCACTTTTGCTACTCAGGGTCATTGAATACACTCACCTCATTCTATAATACATCCTAATGTTTCTGTTGTATAATTACCATAGATTTTGAATGTTTCACAAACATGACCTCACTAGTATGCATGAATTTATTTACAGTTGTTTGGTTCCTGCTCATTTATTAATTTGATAGCCCATGATCCATTTTTAGCAAAAGTGATTTAACGTGCCCCTTCCAGCTGAACTACTTACAATAGTTGCACACCTTCTAAGTATTTGCAGTTTTTTTTTCTTTTTTCTTTAATTTAAACTAATACTTATTTTATTAGTTTAAAAATTGTGATTAATGATGTGTGTGTGAATTCAAACACAACCTTGTGTAAGATATTTTAGAAGCCTAATATAAAAAGACTAATGATGCTAGTGGTCCAGGAATTACGCACTTCACCTTTAAACATAAAATAAAAATAAAATATGACCAAAAATAATGACATACAAAAATAATCACAGTTATTTTTTTTCCTTATTTTTGTTTAAGCACTCTTCTTCTGTTGTTTTATTTAACATCCAGTTTTTATTTAACTGCCTGATTGGCTGAGATGTGAAATGCATGGAATGTTTGGATTGTTTTGAAGCTGCAAGGAATGCAACTTACTGCATGTCAAAGAGAGACTGCATCTGATCCTGCATCAGCATACTACCTACTGTAAAAGTCAACCTGCATCTTTAACTATAATATTTGTGTGTGTTTAGGTCACTCAGCCAGGGGAGTGCCAATGCAGCCGTCCTGGATGTAACCCAGACGGGTGGGCACAAGAAGCGGGTCAGACGGAGTTCCTTCCTCAACGCCAAGAAGCTGTACGAGGACGCACAGATGGCACGCAAGGTCAAACAATACCTGTCAAACCTCAACCTGGAGACGAATGAGGAGAGCTTGCAGACACTCTCAATTCAGTGTGAGCCTTCAGTCAGCACATGTGAGTAGCGTGCAAACACACACACACACACACACAATTACAAATAGGTGAATCCACAGGAAACAACACTGGCATGTGATGAAGAACACCACAGACATTTACCTCACATTAAAAACCTGCACACTCTACATTGTGTTAGTCATAGGAATAAACTATTCAGTATCTCTTATGCTTACAAAGGCTGTATTTATTTGATAACAAAATGTAGTAAAAACTAAAATTTTAAGTAACTGTTTGTGTTCTAATTTATTTTTGTGATGACAAAGCTGAATTTTCAGCAGCCATTATTACAGTCTTCAGTGTCACATGATCCTTCAGAAATCATTCTAATATGCTCATTTTCTTATCAATATTGAAAACAGTTGTGCTGCATAATATTTTTGAGAAAACCATGATATATTTTTCATTCATGCTTATTATAATGACTAGAAAATTCAAAAGAACATCATTAAAAAAGTAACATTAAAAATGTCTTTGTTATAAATCTTAAAATGTCACTTTTGATCAGTGTAACGTGTTTTTGCTGAATAAAATATTTCTTTAAAATTTTTTCTTTTTTTCTTCAAGGTTTTCTCATTCTGTAAATGTTTAGTTTATTATTTATTATTTGCCTTTTATATATTATCACAGTGCCGAAGAGTTCCGGGGACAGGAAAAGACCTGACACATCGCCTGTAGTTGCACGGGCCGCCACTCACCAGCGCCAGCAGCTTCAGAGAGCCAACCAGGCGCTTCAAGTGCCTGCCGTAGCCCTCTACCCATCACGCAAGAAAGTGCCAGTCAAAGACTTGCCACCATTTGGTAAGACCACCACACTGATGTAGCTTAAACATGATCAGCTACTACATTATATGTTACTGGTGTTCATAAGAATCTTACTGAATTTTCACAGGCACAAGCTCACCACAGTCTCTGAAAAAGATACTGTCCCTTTCAGAGGAGGCAGGAGAGAGACACAGGAAACAGACAGAGGATAGTGTGTCCAACAGCTCGTCACAGCTGTCGTCTCCTCCCACATCTCCTCACAGCTCACCTAAGAAAGGTGAGCTTACACAGAGAGACACTCACTGTGGCATTTTTTGTAAATTTATGTTTCTCCAACCTCTGGTCTTTGCTCACTTGATTTACTCTCCCCATTGACTTGTCAGTAAACTGTGGAATCAGAGCATTATGGTGCGCATGCAGTGAAATGTATTTTCAGACAGCTTTTGCCCCACTGGCATTTCTCTGTTAGCTGATGCCCCCTAGTGCCAACATGTTTTAATGGCTGATTTAATATGTTGAGACTAAGATCTAGTGGTAAAAAGATCACATGTAGGATATGAAATATCCTGCCAAGGTTCACATGTTTTTACAGAACATTTTAGAATGCTGCTTGTCTCTGATTTTATTATTGTTAAGTTGCAAATTCTCCACTTTCCATCTCTACTTTTAAATTTGCATCACATTTCATTTCTGTCTCTCATCATTCACGTGTTTTACCCTATATTCAGCCATTGCATCTATAAGAAGCCACAGTATGAAGGGTTTTTCCTCCTCCTGTAGAAAATCACCAACAGGTAACAGGTCCTGGATGCAGATTTAACCTGAGAGAGTTCACACAAGCATCATTATTGCTGTGTCTCAACTATGTAGTGAGCTGCCCACTAAAACATCATTCATTAGAGGTACACTACCATTCAAAAGCTTGGGGATGGTAAGGCTTTTGAATAAAGGGTACATTTATCTGATCAAAAATAAATTGAAAGCACGATATTGTGAAATATTATTAAATTAAAAATAACTGTTTTCTATTTTAATATAATTTAATATTTAATGCATTTTAATATTTATTATATATTTGTTTAAACCATGATAATTCTTTTTCAGAATTCTTTGATGAATAGAAAGTTTAAAAGTACAGGATTCATTTGAAATCGGGAACTTTTGTAACATTATAAAAGTCTTTACCGTCACTTATGGTAACTGATCACAAAAAAATAAATAATAATAATAAAAATTAATATAAATTTACCGAACCCAAAACCTTTCATTCCTTTGTGGTGTTGGTTGCTTTCGTAGTATTGAGACACAATCAATGAGATGTTTTGTTTTCAGTTATATATTTCAGTCCTATGATTAATCAGTGACATTTGTGTCCAGACTTTCTTTAGTAGTAATATTAAATGTTATTTTTGTGTTGTATAGTACATTGTTAGTTGGAGGTTCCACTAATGATTTTATACATTTCTAAATATCAGAAGTGCTGACATTTGGGTGAACTCTCTCACCAAGTCTAGACAGTGTTTTTGCTCCTGTTGTAGCTGGCAGAGGCAGGCTAGTGCTATAGCTGTGTGTGTGTGTGTGTGTGTGTGTGTGTGTGTGTGTGTGTGTGTGTGTGTGTGTGTGTGTGTGTGTGTGTGTGTGTGTGTGTGTGTGTGTGTGTGTGTGTGTGTGTGGTTGTGTACGTGTACGTGTGCATGTGTGTGTGTGTGTGTGTGTGTGCTTGTTACTGAAGTAACTGCCTGGCTTTGATGGATTTAATCTAAGAAAGGGGTGACTAGTGTTTAGGGGTTTAGGAATCTTTTCTGACACCCTGAATATAAACTCCTTCTCTCTTGCACTAATCATTGTATCATCAATTTCATCATGTTGTAAACACGAATGCTTATCATCCATTAGAAGGTTAAATGAACAACTGTTGTGCAATTGTTTGACACTTATTTCAAGTTATGACTGCAACCACAAAACGCAGGCATACAGTGTGAACACTGACACAGTATCTTACAGATATTCAATAGCTCTGTTCCAAAATCTAGTATACTGCATTTTAAGACTACATTTTAATCCTTCAAAGTCAGGGCATTCCCAGAATGATTATAAATATATTTCTGTTTTATTCAGAAGTCAAAAGTAACTCTACAACAGTTGGTTGGCAGCAAGGTAGCTCCATATATTCTGGAACAAAATATTTTTAGGTGAAAAGAGGCAGTTATAGAATGAGGTACTGCAGGGCTCTGTATTAAGGCCAAACCGTTTTCTGATCATGTCGTCCTGTGTACTCATTTGCCAGGCTATGGAAGAGCAGGTGACTACCTGTCGGACTCTGGCCACAGTGAGATCTCCTCACGCTCCAGTCTGGTGAGCACCTCCTCCCTGGATATGGGACAAGATGAACGCAGGCATCGATTTGGAGTAATGCCTGGGGAGGGCCATGTCAGTGGCCACCGGCTAGAACGCAGGGCTACTGCTGATCCTGACCAGTACAGCTTGGGGTAAGCACTACTAATTACTCTTTCAACTAGTTGTATTGTTGCCTGAATCACTAGTCAGTTAATTGGTCTAAAGCAACCCTGGGACAGTTAGGCTGGTTTTGGGCTCATCTGACCCCATTCGGTTTCTCAGGCAGTACTTACATAAGACATGTTCTTGTGTTTAAAAGCAGATAGTCAGAGCACATTAGAATTAATATAGGTTTCTTGAGAAATATGAAACCATTTTTATTTTTAAATGATGCATAGTGTTCAAAGTACAACACTTGTGGCGGGGCACTCAAAAATAAAGTGTTCTATTATGCAAACTGGAAATACCAGTAGAACACTAAAAAGAGCAAAGAGCAAGTCTATATTAAGTTACCATCGTTTACCATCATGGCCTAGTCCTGGCAATGCAGAGTTACAATTAAACCCTTCTGGATTTTTCTACCCTTTATTCTTTCAGTTCCTACTCATCAATGCAGGACTGCCGGGGTCTGTATGCCGGTGCCACCGTGCTGTCTTCCCCCAGCTCAGAGGAGCTTACCCAGGACCAGGGTGACCGGGTGTCTCTCGATGCTGCTGATTCTGGTCGTGGCAGCTGGACTTCATGTTCCAGCGGCTCCCATGACAACATTCAGACCATGCAGCAGGGCCGTAGCTGGGAGGCACTTGCAGAGGGTTCGGGGCTTTGGGGAAGCAGAGGAAGCTGGGCGTCTGCCTGCTCCTCTTCGTCCTCTGCGGCATGTTGGGGCGAGGACTCTGAGGGTGACACGGGCACCATCAAGCGAAGAGGAGGGAGGGATGTGACCACAGACCCAGAGACCAGCAGCATCACCTCCACTGGTTCAGAAGAGTCCAGACAGCACAGTCGACGCCCCTCACCCATCACTGCAGGCAACACCAAGGCTGTGATCAGTAAGAGTTGCCACATTAACCTGGTTTGAAGGGATAGTTCACCCAAAAATGACGATTCTTTTGATTTTACTTACCCTCATGTTGATCCAGTGCTGTATGCTCTTATTGTTTCCATATAACACAAAAAAGAGAAGCATCAAATGTTTTTTTCATTCAGTAGCATTTAAAAGTTACCATTTCTGCTAGCTTCATTAAGGGGCAAACACTTACCATAAAATTGGTCTTTACACCCCCTGGGCTTTGCTTTATAAAGCCATACGATAACTTTCTTTAAGGAACATTTAGGAAAAAAGCTGTTATTTACTGAAAATCAAGTATGATACCTTTTGGTGATTGTACGAGGTTGGACATCAAATTGTCTGATGCTTAGTGCTCAAAGGATGTAGTGGGGGAAGGATTTTGATTTTTGGGTAACTCTTTTAAAGGGAAAGTTCATCCACAAATGAAAATGTTGTCATCAGTTACTCACCCTCATGTTGTTTCAAACCCGTAAGACCTTTGTTCACCTTCGGAACACAAAGTAAGATATTTTTGATGAAATCCAAGAGCTTTCTGGCCATGCCTAGACAGAAAGGCACATGCAAGTGATGCTGCTGACATAGAAAGCTGCATCTTGTTTACGAGCAAAGGAATGCACATGCATGGTGCTCTCGATAATTGCGGCTGACTGAAAGAAGAAATCGCTGAATAAAGTCATTATTTTTTATTTCTTTGCACACAAAAAAAAGTATTCTTGTAGCTTCATAAAATTATAGTTGAACTGCTAATGTCACATGGACTATTTTAACGATGTCCTCACTACGTTTCTGTGCCTTGACCGTGGTAGTATCCTTGCTGTCTATGGAGGGTCAAAAAAGCTCTTGGATTTCATCAAAAATATCATAATTTGTGTTCCGAAGATGAACGAAGGTCTTATGGGTTTAGAACGACATAAGAGTGAGTAATTAATGACAGAATTTAGATTTTTGGGTGAACTATCCCTTTAAGAGTAACTACACCAAGTTATATTTCCTAACCTATCTGTTGTGTTTACATTTTTCAAATGATTTTCATCATTTGAAATGATGAAATGAGTCATGATTTTTGCATGAAAAACACATTCCCAATGAATATACTAACATCTGAAAATGAACACTACTATTGAATTGAACACTACAAGGTGGAATAACACAACAAACTACCTACAAAAGTGATCCTTCCTGATCTAATGCATGTCTGCATGTGTCCGTCCACGTGTATGAGAAGCGTTACGGATATTAAACGGATCTGTGGTGTCCGTCTCCTTCCTCAGCACGGAAGGACGGCCGTTACCGGGACCCTCCTCCCACACCGCCGGGTTACACGGCACTGACCATCACAGATGTAACCGAGGGTACGGCTCACTCGGGCAGGAGACCACCGGACTACACCACCGCCTTGCAGCGCTCCCGTCTTGTCACACATTCCCCTGACTCCCAGCAGCCCCCAGCTGTGGGAAAACCCACCCATTTGCCGGACCCCCGGGGCCGAGAAGAGGAGGAGGCAGAGGAGGTGGAAGAGGAGGGTGAGTGCTTGTCTCCCAAACTCAGAGCTCAAAGGAGGAGAGGTCCACACACAGCAGTTCCCCCCAGGCCATGAGTTACATACACCACCCCAACAGGAAGGTAAAACATCCCAAACTCCAGTTACTTCCACACTCACACACTCCACGCACACTCACGTACACCAGTCATGGTCTCTGCATGCCAGGAGGACAGCTCCTTCACCTGCCCACCATCACCAACCACCAACGCATCTCACACAGTGCATGCGCTGCCACAGAGACAGCCTGCCCCCCTTCGCCGTGGCGACATCCCAGTCATTGCTCCCTGCTCTGCCGTGTGTATTGGCTCTCACCCATCAGTGCTCACAGGAAAATCACTAGATCTGCCATCATAAATGCTTGAACACATGATAGAGCCTGAGGTCGTGTTTGTGTTGTCAGGTAGCACGTAAAATAGTGTTAGTACTTATCAGCACAAAGATCCTGATTTGGGGAATTGTCATTTTATTAATTTTTACAGTAGTAGTCTTTCTTGTCTTGTCATGTTTGTCTTTGGTACGGTAAGGCCAGAGCATATTTTATTCCTTATTATATTTAGCAGTATGCCTGTGACTTTGTTCCAAACCCCAGTGCATTTCCTGCCCTAGACAGCATTTTTTTAGCGTCAAAAATAGTACAGCTATGCTGCCTTACATATTATGTATGTGTGTATATATATATATGTATATATATATATATATATATATATATATATATATATATTTTTTTTTTTTTTATATATTTAGCGTATATATAATACAGTAAATTTACATTTATATTTAAATACAGGGTTAGGGTTAGGGTTGAAGACAAAAGTTTACATACACCTTGCAGAATCTGCAAAATGTTAATTATTTTACCAAAATAAGAGGGATCATACAAAATGCATGTTTTTCTTTAGTACTGACCTGAACAAGATATTTCACATAAAAGATGTTTGATTCTTAATACTGTGGTGTTACCTGAATGATCCAAAGCTGTATTTTTGTTTAGTGATAGTTGTTCATGAGTCTCTTGTTTGTCCTGAACAGTTAAACTGACTGCTGTTCTTCAGAAAAAAACCTTCAGGTCCCACAAATTCTTTGGTTTTCCAGCATTTTTGTGTATTTGAACCCTTTCCAACATTGACTGTATGATTTTAAGATCCATCTTTTCATGCCAAGGACAACTGAGGGACTCATATGCAACTATTACAGAAGATTCAAACGCTCACTGATGCTCCAGAAGGAAAAACATGCATTAAAACTCGAATTTAAAGAATCAGGGTAAATTTAACTTATTTTATCTTCTAGGAAACAAAAAAGTATCTTCTGTAGCTTCTGAAGGGCAGTACTAAATGAAAAAAAATATGATATTTAGGCAAAATAAGAAAAAATTTACACATCCTCATTCTGTTCAAATGTTTCAGTAAAATAACATTTTGCCGATTCTACATGGTGTATGTAAACTTTTGACTTCAACTATATATATTAATATCTAAATATAAATATTTATAATCTTTAGGATGCTTTTTTCACAAAGCTCTAGTTCCAGCCTATCTGCCATGATGGTAATTTATTTTTATTTATTTTTTTAGCATTGCATTATTTGGTTCCAAACAGTGGTGTGCTTTCACCATCAACATGAGTATTCCTGTGATTACAAAACTAGTGGCGACTTTTGCTAGGATAAGATGATACAAGTTTTATTCCGCTTTTACTTACAAAATTTAATATGCACAAAACTGCACTTGCATATGTTTACTGCAAATGCAGTGTAAGAGGTGTAAAGTTTGTGACGCCAAAGGTCGTTTCTGTTGAGACAATGAATATTGAGAAATGCACATTATCAATAACATCAATAAAAGTTCACTTTCACATGTCACTCGGGTTTGGATCAGAGCCTGTGTGTTTAGTTGATTATGTCCATGATGCTCACACAGATTCTCTTCTTCCTCCAGAGGATGAACAGGTGTCTGCTGTTTGAAAGGGGGTGACACTGGCTGCACTGCTGCATTAACTGATGGCCCATATGGGGCATTCACAGGTCCGACAGTCAGACCATCCAGTCTACATTTTGCCGGCACTGCCTCTCTCCCTCCTCAATGATGGATTCATCTCCCTGCCCTGCCTTAATGCATCATGGGGAGTTTAATGCCCTGCATGCTAAGAAATACTGTGAAGAAAGTAGGCGAGCAAAAAAATAACTTATTTGGCACTTTGGAGAATGGAAAAATGAACTGAACTGAAACACGAACACAGCGCTTTAACATTCTCACACACACACACCAACACAAAACTACTGTTAACGGTTATCTTCAGACAGTTCCCTCTTTCCTTCTGCTTAAAGGTCACGTGAACGTTTAGTAGTTCCCCTCAGCACTTTTTAACTGTTTTTAAGGTGTAAAGTGATGCACACAATCAACATTTCAGTCACCAGATTCTGGACATGCAGTTTGGATGGCAAAGAAGGCTTGACTATAACTTAATGCCACTCCTTTTCACATCAGTCCTGACGACAACACTCATATCTGTGTGGTTCAGTATAACAGTATTATATTTGCAGGATCATGACTTCTGCTGGATGACTACAAATGGAGACTCCTGACATACGTAGCACACCGATTTTATACGGAAGGCGCTTTGTGAGAGGAAATGATGCTAAGTGAAACCTTAGTGAGTGATTTTATTGGTTGTTGGCTGCAGTGGGTTTGAGAGCTGTAAGAACGCATCAGGTTTGGTCAAAGGCCTCATAAAAAAACATGATACAAAAACAAAAGGCTGAATAAATTTACATCTGTTGGTAATCGAGGAGCCAAAGTCCATTAAAAGTGAATCAGTTCAGCTTCAAGAAGCTTTTAGTGATGAAGAGGAAATGTACACACTCATCTTCGATATGATGCAGGCGGTTTTATCAGTTCAGTCCCTCTCCAGCTTCAAAAGCATTTGCTTTGGCACAACATCAAGCCCCCTATTGGTTAAAGTGAGAACTGCAGGCTGCTCAGGCAAATGAGGACGTTTTATTCGGGTGCTACTTTCTTCCTCTCATTAAGTGAAACCATTAAGGTGGTGTGTGAAAGATGGTGGCTTCTTTGTTAAGTTTTTCTTTACTAGGGCTCAAGTCATGCATGTTTCTCCTGGAGTGGGCCTTGAACTAACTACTACTGCTGCACAACAGCTTCCTCAATCATTCACAGGAACTGAACTGAAATGTGCTTTTGAGACTCCGAATGGCCGGAAACACATAAACCCACTCGAAGTCCAACAGTAAGAGCAGAACTGAACCGATGGGAGCACGTCACTTTTATTCTTTCATTTTAATCACTGAGTTAAGCTGATCACATTGATCAGCAGTTAGAAACAATAGACTGAAGAAGAAAAAAGAAGTTTGCAGTGTTTTCCACTGTACCCTGTAACATCACTACTTCAATGTTTCTTTCTCTAGTTGCTTGTTTGTTTGTTTGTTCATTTGTTTGTAGGTTTTTGTTTGTTTTTGGCTCCCACACATTTTTTTATTTTTATTTTTAATGGTTGCAGATAGAGTTGTTAATAAACAACACATTTGTAACAGTAACTATATCGACCATCTGCTTCCACCTATTTTTATTATTATTATTATTATTAAATATTCATGTGTTGGCAAGCCAAGATGAGTCGCTTGTTTTGCAAAATAAGTTGCACAAATTGTACAAGCATAAATACAACAAGGTAAATAGTAGTAGGTAGCTGTTCTGCTACTCTGTTCAATATGTGATGTCAAGTGAGACGTGTACATTTAACTGGTGAATATTATCTCTTTTTTGACTACTTTTACCTGTACGTCTTTTACAAAGACAATTGGTGGAGTATGTATTTGTTCTTTTTTTTTTGTCTTTCTTTTTGTTTTGTATTTTTAATACAATAATTGTAAATATTGGTTATATTTTTGTTGAATTGTAGAAATGTATGATGTTTATGCCTCAACATCCAGTTTATATGAAGCTGGGATCAATAAATTCGACAAAAATCAATCAACATAGTTTTTAAATGCTATTATTATTATTATTATTATTATTATTATTATTATTATTATTATTATTATTGCTCTTCTTTTGTTGATTCTGCATTAAGGATTTTGTTTTCAAACATTGTTTTAAATGGCCTTTGGCACCACCTAGTGTTTGCACAAGATAAGACATGGAAGTAACTTGAAATGTGTATCTCAAACTTTTCTAACTGACAAATGTATGTTGGGGTTAATAAAAGACATCCGTATCGATCTGCTGTTCAACACTGTTTGCTTTTTCAGTGTTACCTCAGAGATTTTGATGAGCCAAAGTGTATAAACTGTCATGCACACAGTGATTCCACATTTCTCCTTATCGAGCATGATGCATTTGATGAGTAGTTTTGAATGAACTTTTAAGTTGGCTTCAAAAAGCTGGAAGTTTGAAAGTTTAGATGTTGATAACATGATTTAACACATTGCTAACATAATTTAACATATTGTTGGCATGATTAGCATGTTGTTAAACTGTTTCTAGCATGATTAGCATATTGCTAGCAAGTTTAAAGCATGATTAGCATGTTGCTAGCCTCTTTCTAGCATTATTACCATGTTTTAGCATGATTAACATGTTGCTGGCATGATTTAGCATCCCAGGATAATCATTAGCATATGCTTTGCTAGTGATAGATCGCTTGAACACTATAGCTGTGTCTGAAATCGCTCACTCGTTCACTCATTCACTAATCCCTATATAGTGTATAGCAGTTGAGTGGACTATAATCAGAAAGGAGTGAACGAAATAAGTGAACGGATTCGGACGGTGACCTGTTTTTATACAGTCTTTGACGGTGACGTATACACTGCGCGTGAGACTTGGAGCGGTTGCAAAAACATCGTCACATATGCAATTTTATATTACATATATATATACTATTAATACCAATAACACTCAAAATTACTTTATTGTAATTATACATACCTCCATGTCGGCTGTGTGTTTTCATTGATGGTATATTATTTATTTGTTTTGTAATGCTAAAATTTATGTTCATAACCATATGAACTCTCCCAAGCAGCGTTTTGAGCTCAGATAAGATAATGGTCGTAGAGCGCCCTCAGGCGACCGTTAATTTGACATCAGAATGAATACGCTACCTACAGGGGATTTACGAAAATTTTTAAATTAACCCCCAAATTATCATAATTTTTGTAAGTTAACAACGATGCCACCTCAGTAAATAAGTAAAATATTAAACTGAGTTATTGCCTACATAACATATTTTAATATAAATGATTGTATGAAATAAACGTAACAGAAATAATAATGATGTAAACGTCATCTCATTCTAACTCGCTCGCTCCCGCTCTCGCTCCCAGCGCGACGCTACTCCGCAGTGGATTGTGGGAAATAGTGCTTCAGCGAGTGTACATCGGTTGTACACTCGAAATCAGAATGAATAGTGGGTAAAAAGAAGTGAACGAATGTAGGGAATGAAGTCGTTCACTCAGAATTTGGACAGCACTACAAAATGGCTGACACCCGATATAGTGCACTATATAGTGGATAGGGAGCGGTTTCAGACACAGCATATAAGTCTGTACTAAAGTTTTGACCCCCTCAATGAAAGTCTGTATGGGACTCATAGATTTGATCATCTGTTTAATAAAAATAATAAGTTTGATCAGTTAGAAAAGATATAGCAACCCGAGGCAGACCAGTCTGAAGGTCTGACCCAAGTTTGGGGGTTGTAGCTTGAAAGCTGTAGGAGGAAGTACATTAAAAAAAAAAAAATAGTGTCAGAGGAAAAAGCAGCAGCTTAAATAGCAGATCAGTCATTTGGCCAACTTAATTACTGTAGCATATCACATTATCACATTTTAGATACTCTGGCTTAAGGCAAAAATCAGACCTTCCTCCCAAGATGACCAACCCACACTCTGATTAGTCTAGGTAAGGTCAGATTTTCTCAGTTGGTGAGGGGTGCATGGGGAAAAAGCAAGCAATAATGCCTTAATAAGCATACTAAATGTGCAGTTATAAATCTTGAAAATGTGTAAAGATTTAAGCTTTTCTCAATCACTATTTTGTATCAGCATATATGTTTTCCAGTTATTATGGGGGCATATTTTCACCATAAAGTATTATGCGATCTACTGAGAATTCTACATTTCTGGTTTTTTTTTTTCTTTCTTTTTCTTTTTTCTGTGCCACAGAATAAAACTCACAATTAGGTAACTGAAGTGAAAATTTAAGGAATTAATGTGTAGTTTTGATGAGCTAAAGGGCACATGCAGCACAGCCCCTCAGGCCCATCTTAATATGTGCTCCATATGTTCTTCAATAATTACAGTAAAAACCCTTTCCTGCTATAGCTGTGAATAATGCCTGTAAACATAAGTGACTGACTAAATTAAATGTCAAAGATGACAACATCCTAGACTAGAGAGTCATTACAATCGACACAATGTTATAGAATAACTAGTAACTTTTTTTATTGATTCTATGTTATATAATGTGAGGTTTTACCTCATTACTCTCCTGCTTGTCCCATCTGTGTTTAGGGGCAAGATTATGATCTGTAGTGGGTTTTGGAGACAGGAACCAATCAGATAGCAGTCTTCTCAGTGTATGAACCAATCAAAAGTAGGTGAGTCATAATCTGGTGTTGAAGAGTCAGATTTTGTACAAGCATTTGTTGTCCTGCAGAGACCTGCAGTGTACTTGGACGTGACTGACTTCATGGGGGCAACTTTCAGCCGTTCTAAACTTTAAATCTTACTGTGTTTCACAAAAGTATGGGTTGAGAAAATGGAAATTTGGAATGCTTTAATAGCGTGTGTGTGTGTGCACGCGTTAAATTGTAAACATATTTACATATATGTGTTTTTTTCTGTTCTGCCCTCATGTTTTGTCAAGTGTGCAGAAGTACTGGTTGATTTCAGGAACAATGGCAGTCTGGCCTCTTTATCTGTCTTTCTGTCTTCTCTGCTCTGGATGCTTCAGGTAATTATGAAGTGTATATTGCCCAGTTTTCTGTATATGCAGTGATCACAGATCTCATTGATTGTCAGATTGGGCGTAGACCCAAAATTGTAAACTGATTATTTAAATGTTTAAGGCTCTGATTATTTAAATAAGATATAGGTGTATATAAAAAACAGAACCTCAGATGAACAACAACACAAGACATATCACACCATGTAATTATTTATTTATTTTTCTGGTGTACTTGGGATCATTGCCCTGTTGCATGACCCGATTGGGGTCAAGCTTTAGCTGTCAGACAGATGACCTCACATTTGACTCGAAAATATTTTGGTATACAGAGTTCATAGTCGACTCAATAACTGTAAGGTGCCCAGGTCCTGGTTAAAAAAAGGGAATTCAATAGGATGTCCATTCTATATATGAGTCATTCCTGGGATTCAGTAACATTTACTCTTGGAATATACTTTTTTTTTTTTTTTTTTTTTTTCAACTACATATGATTCATTTTCTAAAACCCCCACATAATTAGGCACATATCAAACCTCAGGCATTAATGACCTTTTATTATTTTCAGATTTAGACTTTTTTTTCTCAACCCCGTAATGAACAAAATGGGATTGGTCTAAAACGGATTTCACACAGAGCTTGTTATAAAACAAATATCTACTTACTGCTCACGTGTCTCTGATAACAATTTAATGTTAACAAATGTACTTATGGATTAAAATATAATGTTGAAAAATAATCATATTCCATCTTAATTTTATGTGACGGGGTTGAGTTGTTAAGCTTGACAGTACCTTCCCTGACTATAATATGCCCCAAAAATATGAATAAATGATACTGCTAACCATTTTCTGCACCACTATTAAAGAGACCTGAATGATGGTAAATTCTGGAAAAATGATGTCACATATGAGCAGAGTCAAACATTTTTATGGGCATAGAATGGTTTGTGTGGTAGTGGGTTTTTTTATATATATAAAACATCTTTTTTTTTTTTTTTTTTTTTTTTTTTTTTTTTTAGAAAATTGCTTCACAAGATCACAAACACATAAGCCAGACACAGACAATAAAATGCAGTTAATAATTTTCTAAGTACAAACTCAGTGAAGTGCCTCAGGGACATGACAAAGTGAATGGTTTAAGATAGATTTAAGACATTATTTTATGCTGAAATGCAATAATTATTTTTATTCATTATAATCGGCCAAATTATTGTGAAAAGCTTCGTACAATTAATTTTGGTGAACCACCAATTTAGAAACTCTAGGCGATGGAAATATTACCAAATCCGAATAAATAAAATAATTTTATTTATTTTTTCTTTTATTATTTCAGAGGCAACACCTCTTCAAGGCACATGCAATGGTGAGATACTGATGCTGTATTTTCTAAAAAAAAAAAAATTACATTTATATACTTTTTAACTACAAATGCTCGTCTTGCACTAGTAAATGGTGTTCGCTTTGCAAACACTGGTTTGGTTCTACTGCTTATGTCACGTGTGCATGATTACGTAATGCATGAGGACGAGCTAGTGCTAGACGAGCATTTGTGGTTAAAAAGTATATTCATTTAATACATTTTTTTTAAATGACAGATTGTTTTACTAGACAAGACCCTTATTCCTCGGCTGGGACCTTCAGCTCGTTGGCTACCATTAAAGTCCACTATGGAGAAAAATCCTGGAATGTTTTCCTCAAAAACCTCAATTTCTTTTTGACTGAAAAAAGAAAGACAAGGACGTCTTGGGTGACATGGGGGTGAGTAAATTATCAGGAAATTTTCCTTCTGGAAGTGAACTAATTTTTAATTTAAATATTTAATTTTTTTAAATATATTTGTTTAGCATGTTTGTCAATGGCCATGTTTTTTTCTTTTTTATATTGTACTTGTTTTTGAGTTTCGTCTTAGCATTTAATAAAGATTTTGTTTTTACATTTAATGAGGATACAGCTGATACATTTGTCATGTTAGTTCTATTGGCAGTTTCTATAGATAAACACAGAAATGTTTTAGATACATAAACATTAATGCTGACAAGAAATCTACCAAATTTTGTGACTGCTTAATGCAAAAGAAGATATTTTGAAGAAAGAATTCATGCAACTGTCGTTATTTTAAGAAAGTAGATCATGAATAAGAGACAATTTCTCAACATTAATCACACATTAACTCCCAATTATAAGAAGGTTTCTCAAGAACATACTCTGTCATAATTCTGAAAGAGTTGTCAGTGTCAAATAATCACTTTTTTTATTACTTTTTTTTTTTTTTTAAGTTTTTTTCCACTTAACAAAAAGGTGTACTGTATGAACCCAATAATTGCTTAACATTATTGCATTACAGCAGATTTCTAGTTCTCAGCATGCATTGCTTCTGATTCTGTAAAGAGAGTAAATGTTGAAATGTTTTTGCTCAAGATTAATGTAAGGGGAGATATGTTAGTGTTTTTTATGTCAGTGTAATAATGTTGTAAATAATACTAATTTCTTACACAGACTGATCATTTCACCTCTATATAATGTCAGGAGCCAAGGGGATTCATTTTGTGATTTTGTATTTATTTTTGTCTTTCTCTCAAAGTAGTACCACCTGCTTTTTATGACGCTGCCCTGACTAAGATCTATCTTGATGTGGATATAAATTGTAATAAAAGAAACAACTGGGAATATGTTTTTTATCACTATATAGAAAGCAGAAAACACAGGAAAATTAGGATTCATGGCTGAATATAACATGTTTCATGAGAGCATGTGCAGCTCCATTCCTCTATTTTTGTGTCTCTGTACTTGAAAGTCAGGAAACGATGAAGCACAAAACCCAAGATTGACCAGAACATAATGAATTTCCTGAAGCTCTCTTTATGCTTTATGCTTTATGCTCTCAATGAGCATGATCTCCTTAGACTTTTGTTTTGATGACTGTTTGTGTCCACGTTTACAGTTCAACAGATTTTCAGGACAATAACTGAATGCTATTTGATTTATTGAGAAATAATTTACAGAAAGAAAGATGTTGAACACTAAGGCAACATGCCACAAAGCAAAACTGCAAGTGAACTTATTATCAGTGAATTCAATGCATTTGCACTGTATTAAACATGTTTTAAGCATTCCATTTCTGATTTAACAGTTTGGATCAGCAATGGCACAAACAAATGATAACTGGTCTGTACATTGTTGGTCATTCCAATACCCTACACCTGTTATATATATGTTATAAATATTATACAGGCATCATAATGCTTGTATTTAGAAAGAGAGATAAAGAATGTCTAGCCTGTAGTGTAAACACTGGAAGTGAGGGGAGTGAATATACTCTCAAAATAAAAGGTACAAAAGCTGTCACTGGGGGAGGTACCTTTTCCAAAGGCACACCTTTGTACCCTATTTACCCCTAAATGATGCATATTAGTACAATGAAGGTACACATTAGTACTAGCAACTTTTTAAAGGCCACCGCCCCAGTAATAACATTTGTACATTTTTACTGAGAGTGTACAATTTTTTTTATTAATTGTTGCTGTTTATTGAAGGTTGAACAAATTCCAGAACTGAAGACATTAAATGACAATCACATCATTCAAAACAGTTACCTCCATAGTTTGTCTCAATACAATCCTCATCAGACTTGTTGTTGTCCGGCCCTCCAAACCAAAAAATTAAATTCATACCCAACACACCACAACAAAACCACCCCCCCTCCACAGAACAGAACAAAAAAAACATCACTTAGTTCAGCCCCGCATTACATTAATTTCAAAAATAAAAAAAATCAAACTTGAATCAAAAAATAATAAAAACTCTATCTCGCAGATGCTACTTGCACACCTCTGTGTATATTTAAACATTCACTTGTAAGCAGTGCTGATTTAAACAGTAAAGTGTATGATGCACAAACAAAGAAAATGACAAAATAAGTAAATAACATAACATAACATAACATACAGAAACAGCATCATAGCCTCCTATCCAGAATGGTTTTGAACTTGACACCAAGTTCTTTATGAAGGCATGTTCCTTGTTATTGTGTACAGAAGCAAGGTTCCCACCATGATTCAAGCACATCACCTGAGGAGAATATGACATGAGGAGAAAGTTAATAAGTCTTCATAAAATTACAGTAAATAATAGGCTTCTTTTATGGCTGAATATTCCTACCTCTGCATCTTTCCAGGACTTTGGATCATTAAAAACCTTGAAGCATCTCTTTCCATGTTGACTCCACCCAGTCTCACAAGCTGTTACATGGAGATTTTGTTTGTATTATTGTCAGTCTAAGTGTTCTTAAATTAATTATATTAATTATATATTATATATCTATTATATATAAGGTGAGCTCAGGTAAAGTGGGCCACTATGGTAAAACATGTATCTAGATTTTTTTTTTTTTTGTTAACTTTAAGGTCGGATTTAATATTTCAATTTGAATACAGTTCATATAAAGTGTTATTTGCAAGATATATATAACAATAAATATTTTGAGGTCATGTACTCCAGAGAAATTTATTTTCAGGTAAAGTGTGCCATCCCTTATTTATCAAAAATTATTCACAATTTATTTAAAAAGACATGATTTATCAACACATATTATCAGACAAACATATTTAACAAACCCAAAAATATTGATAACCTACAGGTTATGAGTTAAATAAATCACGTGTAAATCCATATCTCAGTTCATGTGTTAAATTCCAAACAACTGAAAGAACATGTTGTGTTGACATTAAATTTGATGAAATCTTAATATCAGAATATTCAGAAAACAGAATAATAATTAAAAAAAATGAACTCTATAATATATTAAAGATGTGACTATAACACAAACAACAACAAATAGGCTAAAGATTAACATTTAAAATGGTAATCAAAATGCTTTTCTGTCTATGCTCTCTAAACAATTTTTAATTGTGTCCATATTTTAAAGTTTTATATTCAGCATCTAAATATCTCTTTCTCCTCTCATCCTTTCTTCACTCCAAAGATTGAACTTCATGCCTCGACTTCCTTTCTATTCTCTCTTTCCTTTCTTCCATCTCTGACTTGAAATTCCTGACTGCAGTCTCATTGCTGTTTTCTAAAATAGTAAATTATACATGTCAACTATAAAATAACCAGTAAATGTCATATTATTTAATGAATTTGGATATAATTACTTAAGGTTAAAGGTTGGCCCACTTAACCTGAATCCTAAAAAAAAAAAAAAAAAAAAGAAACAAACAAACAAAAAAAAAAACAAACAAACAAACAAAAAAAAACATGCAAACAAAACTCTGAAAGCAGTGACTGTAATTTGTTTGTGGTGGTACCAGTTCCAGAACTGTGAACAGACAATTGCTTTGGCTCTTTTGACCCAGGCTGTCCATTCATGCTTTCTCAAGCCAACATCAAAATTTGTTGGAAATTAATTGAGCTCTAGGACAAACTAAACTGAACATTTTATAAAAAATTGTTCTAATGGTTAAGGACATATAATAAAACATTGAAGATATTTATGGATGCTCAGTAAATGCTGCAGAATGAATGATGTATCTCACCTGAAGCATTCAGAGCAAAGAGTAGACAGAGAGACACACAGACAGTCCAGACCGCCATTGTTTCTCAAAGAACATTGGAATCAACCAGGAATACTGCACACCTGAATAAAAAACATCAGACAAAACATATTTATATGATATATTTAAATGAATGAATGAATGAAAAAATCTAAATATAATTTTGATGCTATTGTAAATAGTTTAATTGATGTATTAATTTAGTGACACTAACAGAGAATTTGCTGTATTTGTCAGTTTCAAAGTAGAGGTTTGAGTTTTTATATATGGCAGATGAACATGTTTACCATATTACGAAAGCTTCAGCTGAAACATTTATCACTGGATCATCAAGGTTACACAACAACACAACCTATACCCAATCCTATGTTGCAGAATGTTGCATGAATAATCAATTAGCTTTTTTCTATTACTGATATACAGTAGCTGTGAAATAGGAAATAAGTTAAAAATGTTTTTTTTTTTTTTTTTTTGGTTTTGCATTATGCATAAACGTAAACATGCATGTTTAATTAGTATGGTAGACACAGAATTATTAGTATTTGATGTCTTGAATCCCTGACAATGTTTTTTTTTTTTTGACAAATATGTCTGAATTCAACAAACTGCAAAAAAAAATCTAGCTTCTTTAGAAATATTACATGCAGCACTATATCCTAATCTGCTCATATATGGTTTAATGTATTTGAAATTGATGAGATGTTTATCGTATGATTTCATGAACATTAAAAGCAGTTACTTTTGAAGTTCATCTCAAGGCAGTCCTCATTAAATTCGTTACTGGGCTCTCAAAGAACCCATATTTGGAAGTTAAATTTGGAACCATCACTCCAGAGCCAAACTCCCTCATGTGAAAAGAAAATAATTTAAAAAGGTCATTTTATGACCACAGCATCACTGTAAAAAATTTCAAACTGTATCAACGAATTATTATTTAGTAACAAGTTCCACAGAAATTTTACGTTCAGTCAATTTCTGTCTTCAAAGTTTTGCCTGAATTGTTATTTTTTTTAGTCGGCTCAACCTTAACTGAAATAGTTTTATAGTCCATTCAACTAAAATAATTTAATTGGTCAAACATTTAGAAAACTACAGCAAATTGTGCCAGTTAAAATATAACCATTCACTACATTTGTTTCATATGTTACCTCAAATAAGATTTATTATTTGGGCATCATAAGAAATTGCTGTGGAACTAGTTATAATAATTTAGATTGAGTTTAAGAAAATTACTACCTGGTGTCTATCAATCACTAAAACACACACATTACAACACATAATAGCCTTTATTTAACAATCTGCACTTATAACATTTGTCATACAGACTAAACATGCCGGCTTAAAGGGATAGTTCACCCAAAAATGAAAATTTGCTCTTAATTGACTCACCCCCAAGCCATCCAAGATGTAATTAACTTTTTTTCTTCAATTGAACAGAAAATGATTTTTTTTTAGGTGAAAACATTGTCTTTAAAAAAAATGCAATTCATAAACAGCACGTCTCTGGCTGCCGGCTTTTGAGAGGCCTGACGAAAACCTTGGGGCGTCTGGAGAGCGTCAGCCCCGGGGATCATTTCATAAAGCTAACAGCTATAACACCAGCATTAAAGAAATTTTAACATAAGTTCAAGTTGAGCTCAAAACTCACTTTCAGACAGCAGTGAGTGTTTCAAATAACTTGATCCGATGTGAATTATGATCACCATACAAGGCAGAAATATTTGTAAGTAATGCAAAAGAATATGCACACTAGCCTTTAGTGTTACCATAGTAAACATGGTAAATGCGACCACTTGTAGAAACCAGACGTCAGCTTCTTATTCTCTATCACAATCGTGTAATTATTTAGTAACATATTTTGTCTGTCATAAGTCTCATCTCGAGAGTTTAGCTCTGCATATGTCATAAAAATATAACAATGGTTTTTGTTTGGAAGCTTTTATAAAAATATAGAAATTATCATTCATTCTAAATGTGATGTATATACTGTGACTACAATTAAACAGAAACAGACTCGTCTGAATAAGTAGGTAGGCTATGTTCATAATGCTTTATTTCTATGTGACTAATTTTCAATTCTGATAAATTAGCCTAATTCATTATGATCAATATTTAATTTATTACTGTAAAACATTGATGCTTTTGGATTTAAATATTTAACAAAGCATGCAAACAAACGGCCGCTTTTATCATGTTCGTCTTGTGATCGTGCTATAGTTCCAGTGACTTATTTCTAATTACTATTCTGATAACTTCTCTTTGTTGGTGAAATTATGGGGTGGCGTGACGTTTCCTGAGAGACGTGTAAAGGGTGGTTTTTAGTGAAGGCAGCGGAGCTTCTGGCCTTACAGTGGAAATGCAGCATGATTTTGGCCTCGGTGCTGCAGGTCCGAGGCTATTAGCCCCACCCGGCCCATTTAAAGCACTGGCTCGCACTAGCCGTGCAGTGTATGAATCACCAAGGATCACCGTTTCACATAAAAAAAATTTCTTTACTGTTCTACTGAAGAAAAAAAGTCATTGACATCTGGGATAGACTGAGGGTCAATAAAATGACAGCAAATTTCCATTTTTGGGTGAGCTATCCATTTAAAGTGTTCCCATTGTCAAAAACAACTATTTTTTCTTTCTTGCAGCAGATGGCAATTGGATAATTTGCCATGTTCTGAAAGGAGGGCCTTTGTGTGTGTGAAATGAAGCAGCATGTGAGAAGTTGACTGGAAGACAGTATGAGCTACTTCGACTCATTTTATTTCTTTTTTAAAATGTTCAGTAGAGGAATAAAAAAATAATAATAGACTAATATTTTTTTTCTCTCTCCATTAATTAGACAAGTGAATGACTGTGACACCTAAAAGCATAATTCTACAATCATTTTATGGTCTCTCTTTTCACACTAACTCAAGATAGAATAAGTTATCTAACATCTCAAAATGGCAACCAACAGTAAAAATGGCCATTTAGGACTTCAGCATTACTTTTACTTTGAACATAAGTGACACAAAAAGTTGGATGAGAGCTTAAAAGAGAGCACAATGGTATGTGGTAATTAAATATATTAGCTAACTTATCAACAGAAAAAAAAATAAAAAAAGACTAGTCCCTAGACTGGATTTATTTAATTTTATTTCCTATTTCACAGCTACTGTATATCAGTAATAGAAAATAAGGTCTTTACTTTGATTATTCATCAGCATCAGTGTACTCTAAAACAAGGGAGAAATAGAGAACACTGATTAAACAACTGATTAAAAATATTTTTTGACATCATCTCACAGTTTAACTAGGCATCCTTTGGTTATTATGGAGACCAAAGAAGAACTTTACAAAATTAACTTGAGGAAAAACAACAACAACAACAAAAACTTATGCATGCAAATTTATATAATTCATATTTTGGGCTCTATTTCAAGACTTTCATCATGCAACATTCTGCGACATATTGCAATCTTGGGTGTAGGTTGTGTTGTTGTGTAACCTTGATGATCCACTGATAAATGTTTCAGTTGAAGGTTTTCGTAATATGGTTGATAGTTGGTGTTTGTGTTTGTGTAAACATGTTCATCTGCTGTTTAAAAATTCAAACCTCTGCTTTGAAACACAGCAAATTCTCTGTTAGTGTCACTAAATGAATACATTAATTAAAATAATTTACAATAGCATCAAAATTATATTTAGATTTTTTTCATTCATTCATTCAAATATGTGTTTTGTCTGCTGTGGTGTGATGAGGGATGAACGCAGTGAAAACTTAGACTACAGTAGATGAGGAACCGATTATTGCTTCCCCATGATATTTTGTAAACTGGATTTATGAAAAAGAACTGCGCAGATGCAGATATTATAACAATCTATTGATGAACATACACTTTGTCCTCTGTTTCTTGCTCTGCGCCGCCGCAGTCTGTGAATTGAAACAGAACACACTGAAAGACATGGAGGAGCCGATCAAAGTCTGCCGCCGTTTTCATATGAAATTTAAAGGGGACTGAGGCGATCACAAATTCGTGTTTAGTTTATGGAGCTATAGCTCCCCTAAACATGATCTAGTGACGCCTATGATTGTGGCTTTGTATACGGTGAGACACTTGCAGGTGTTATGTGATTAACATTGTTTTAGCAAATCACGCTCAAATGAAAATTTCAAGGCTTTTAACCATCGAATTTCAGAGAATGTCGGACATACGTGTTTTGTTTGCAATTAGAATGGCTGCATTTAAGGCAGTTAGTGCATAGTGTTACATTTTCATCAACTTACAGGTTATAAAGTTGACTGCATCTATGTGGGAACTCAGCTGTTTTTTTTTTTGTTTTTGTTTTTTTCCATTTTTCTGTTATTTGGCCAAATGTTATGAAAGATGAAGTGCACAGGCTATTTCAGACTATTGGCTATGATGGCAAATGCTAGACTAAGACACTTTTATCTCCTCCTCAAAAAACGAATGCCTTTATGCATGTGTGTATATATATTCAGTGGGGATATTTGCTGACATAATTCTATACCAGTTGGTAAAGGGCACATAATAAAACACAATAAAACACTGAAGGTCAGTTGGAATTCAGTAATGAGCTTAAAAACTCAATGGGTTTTCAACAAAATAAAAAAACCAACTCAAAAAAAAAATAAAAAAATAAAAAAAAAACACAAAAACCCAAAAACCGTACATATATATATATATGCATACATAACTTATTGTCAACCATGTTACAAAAGCCTAAGTTGTTTAGTTGAATCATTTATCAGTGGATCATCAAGGTCACACAAAATACAAACTACACCCAAGATTGCAATACTATTTTGAAGAATGTTGCATGATAATTCAGATTTCAAGTTTTGAAATAGAGCCCACATTTTGGTCAGTGCCAACCCTAAACCCTCACGGTCTTCCTCTGAGTCTGCACATTTGTGACGTAATGCCACTTTGACTGTCAGGTAGAAGTCTGCTGCAGAGCTCGCCTCAGTGCGGGCTCGGCAGAAGTGTAGATTGAGGGCAGAAGCGGACAAAGTACACAACTTCATTACTTAAGTGAAAGTACAGATACTACTGGTCAAATACTACTCCACTACAAGTAAAATTTGTAAAGACAGGTTTTTACTTAAGTAAAAGTACAAAAGTACATGCTTTTAAAAGTACTTAAGTATCAAAAGTAAAAAGTAAATGCAATTTTTTATTGTCACATTGTTGTATACTTACAATTCCTTATGCCACTAATGCAACCTACTGAATACACTGATTAGCTTGTATTATCTTTGGAATTAAGAGCTTTTATGTTACCAAATGGAACAACTGAATGAAGATAATCATCTTTATTTTTTATTTAACACTCCTACAGCTACATTGAACTCATTTTAATACTTGCTTAAATGTTACAAAGTTCTTTTTCAAAGAGATATTTAAGGATATGATATGGTTCCTTTTATGCAAACAAAGCAAACATTGAAAAGAAATCAATTCTTTAGTCTTTTCAGAAAACTGGAACATACTCTCTCAGTATGGCTATGCACGTTGCGCCAAAGAACCATCTTTTAGAATTTTGCTGATCAGTGTTCATAAAATGCTCATAAATCAGTGAACTTCACAACATGTGGCTAGGGTTGGGTATTGTTTGAATTTTATCTATTCTGATTCAGCTTATTAATTTAAATTCTTATCGATTCCCAGTTTAGATTCCAAAGTTTTACAAAAGTTAAGTAAAACATTTTGACCTGTGTGATCATTTAACCTACTTATTGATCATTTGTTTGCAAAAAAATATATGTATTTATGTGCAGTGTTTTGACAATAAAATAATGTTCAGATTTATATACTTCCTTGAACAGTTTTTAGCAGCAATTTACCAGTAGGCCTGAGTAGTAAGATTTTTTATTTATGGTAATAGCAGCCATTTTTGATGGATATTTTAGAGAAACAGAGGCAAAGTGTGTGTTCATCGATAGATTGTTATAATATCTGCATCTGTGCAGTTCTTGGTCATAAATCTAGTTTATAAAATATCATGGGGGAGCAATAATTGATTCCCCATCTACTATAGTTTAAGTTTTCACTGCGTTCATCCCTCATCACACCACAGCTGTTTCCTCCAGCGAAAATTAACCACAAATAAACACATATGTGGCACTCAAAGGTTTTGTTTTATGTTTTGTTAATTTGGACTATAATTACAAAGGTGGTGATTCCCAGAAACCACTGGACATCCAAATCCTTGGAACACCGACTACGCCACCCTGGGAATTTCACCCGGGGAGATAATGGTCCAATAAGGACACATGTTGGTTCCCACAAGGATACAGCAGAGACGTGAATGTAAAGGAAAATAACAATGATACTTTATTTATAAAATGTATAAAAGCATTTCCACACACACACAGCTCAAGTTTAGTATACGACCCCTGTTAATCAAATATTTTTATCATATATATATATATATATATATATATAGATATATATATATATATATATATATATATATATATATATATATATATATATATAAGATGCAGCGCTCTGTGAGCGCGTTGAGAAGCCCTAAGGGGGAGAGACTCGTTTTCTTGTTGTGCTCTTTGTATTTTGCTTTGTGTATATCGTATTGTATTTTGTTTATTTGGTTACTGCCCTTACGAAAAAGAAGTTTATTCAAGTGTGCTATTAGTATACTTATTTTAAACTTAAAATAGGAAAGTATACTTTTAGTTTACTTTTTATGTACTCAACGTTAAACTTGAAGTATACTACTTTTTGGTAAGGGTGACAATGGTATAATTCACAATCTTTATTGTGCAATGGCATGGGGCAATGTGCAGTAATTCCCTTTAATGTTTATCACAGAAGTTTGCCGATTGCAGTGTATCACGTGAAGGTGATTGATTGAGTTGCAATGTGATTTCCTGCTTGTGTATTGGAGTGTAGTGTGTATTGGGTTATATATTTAAAAGGTTTACAACTTGCCTTGAACATGTACATTTCATTGGAGAGTTGTTATTTACTTGCTCTGCTACAAATTAAACATTTTATTATTGTAAAAGTAACAAAGAATGAAGTTATATAATTTTGTACACCAGCACCTGCCTTTGTCCTTTAATTAGGATATATCTTATTGGTCTATTACACGCCCACGTATTGTTCCGGCTACTGATAAATTAATCGGGCATTGGTCTGTTTCTGGGCATATTAAGACACCCAAAGGCCACATTTGGTGCAATCGGCAGGGTCTTTAGTTGGTTGCTGGTGTTGTTATTATTATTATCCTCTTGCGTTTGTTTGTTTGTTTATTTATTTATTGTATTTTTGTTTTGTTTTTCTCTTTGTCTCTTCCCCCTAAGTTTTACGTATGTTGCAACTCAGTAAATGGTTGATTGCTGTGGAGGTGAAAAATAAATAGAAAGAGGTAAACAGTGGCTGGCAAGAGGATGTTGGGCTTCAAGGTCAAGATTGTTGTACTTCCCACTAGGGGTGTGCCAGTACTCATATTGGTACTGAATGGTTCCCGGGCAAATTCCAAATGGAAGTGGGGACTTTGGAGTGAGGAGGGCACATGCGTGCCATTATGTAGTCGGTAGGAATGCACTTGACAAAAGGAGTGACATAACTTCCTCATTATCTTCAGCTGGGATGTTTGGTTGTACAGGATTATCCTGATGCATTAACACAGAAAAAGAAATGCACTGTTCTTGGTTTGTTAGGGATGAATAATTTACAAAGTTGTTACCAAGACTTGTTTAGCCAACATGGTGGTGCATTGTTTCATTCCCCTCCAGCTGTAGATCTACCTGAACCCTTGAAATATGCTTTGACTGAATACCAGATTTTTAAACATTTGGTTGATTCTGAATTTATTGGTTGTGTTTAAGTCCCCCCAGGTCTTCCTGTTTGCATCCCTCCTGGATCCTTTAAGTTAGTTCAAGCTTTTTGCAGGCAGGGAGTAAGTACACTTATCTCTTCTGTATTTATAGAGCACCCTGGTGCAGGCGACCGGCAACTACCAGCAGACCTTCTGATCCCATGTGACCTTGTAGCTCTGGGAGATGGAATTGTACATGTGCCCTTAGTTAACATAGGGACTCAGGATAGATGGTTACAACCTCACACATTTTTGGGTAGACTCCAGATGGTGAGCATATGTCCCAGTAATCGATCTGTGAGTTTTTGTGAGAAAGAGATTGTTCCAGGCTTCACTGTATTTATTCAGTCAGCTGTGGCAGGAAACCATACCATCCCAGGATTTGATGAGTTATCATGGTCAAATTTGTAATGCTTGGATCAAGAGGAAGCTAAGGCTTTATTACAGAAGTACAGTGTAGTTTTTGTCCAGAACGATGGTGATATGGGGTGTACCAATTTGACAGAACATGAAATTCCTTTACTAGATGATACACCAATTCATCAGCACTACAGACTACTTCCCCCATCTCAGTATGATCTTGTTAAAGCACATATTCAAGAGTTGTTGGAGTGATGTGGGCGAGTTGCAGTCCTTTCTCTTCACCTATTGTTGTGGTCAAGAAAAAAGATGGGTTGATTTGTTTGTGTGTTGATTATCGTCAGCTAAATTCAAGAACAAGAAAGGATGCATTTCCCCTTCCACATATAGAGCAATCTTTAGATGCTTTTACTGGCGCCTGCATGTTCTCGACCTTGGACTTGGCTAGTGGTTAATATCAAGTACCGGTAGCAGAGAAAGACAGAGCAAGAGACTGCATTTTATACACCATCTGGCCTTTTTGAGTTTCAGTTTCTTTTTGGGTTGCTATGGACCCCTGAAGATAAGTGTGGTCCAAGAGTGGAAGACTCCACTGACAGTCAAAGAATTGCAGTCTTTCCTAGGGTTCATCTCTTATTATAGAAGGTTTGTGGAGGGTTTTTCTAAATATGCTGCCCCTCTCCACAAGTTGGTGATAAAACTTCAGCCCTCTAGGAAGGGATCCAGAGCAGGATCACGTGGTTCCCTTGGGGACCATTGGGATTGGAGTTGTAATCAGGCATTCGTTGCTCTGAAGGAGAAGCTCATATCTATCCACCCTTGTACATCAGCATTGTTACTGGACATTTATGCGACAAGACATTGAACACTGGTGTCAAGAGTGCCATAGGTGTCTTGCAGCTAAGGCGGTCCAGCCAAAAGTAAGAACTTTTATGGAAAGTCTGCTGGCATCTAGACCACTGGAAACTGTGACTATCGATTTCACCGTGTTGGAACGAGCTATGGATGGTAGAGAAAATCTTCTAGTGGGAACTGATGTGTTCTCTAAGTTTGCACATGCATACCCTACATCAGACCAGAAAGCAAGTATTGTGGTGCGTATCCTCACTGAACGCTGGTTCTATGTATATGGGGTCCCCAAGTATATCCATTCGGACCAAGGTCGAAATTTTGAGAGTGAGTTACTGAAGCACATCTGTCAGTTGTATGGAATCGAGAAGTCATGCACTAGCCCGTACCACCCAGAGGGTGCCTCAATTGTTATTCGCGTACAACACTTCTGTACATCAGTCTATAGGACTTTCCCTATATGAATTGATGTTTGGGAGAAAGCCACTTCTCACAGTGGATTCATTGTTGGGGTTAACAGTAGGGCTGGGCGATAAATCGCATGCGATTGTCACGCGCATTTCGTCAGTAAAGCCGATTCCCTGATTGCCGCTAAATCGCCATCACCTGCTTTCAAATGGAGCGGCATTTAATAGACAGAGCCGTAGATCACTGACATGCTACGCAATATCGGGTTCATTATTGCAGATGAATCGCCTTCGATAATGAACGCGATATTGCATAGATTGTCAGTGAACTATGGATCTGTCTATTAAATGCCGCTCCATTTGAAAGCAGGTGATGGCGATTTAGCGGTAATCAGGGAACCGGCTTTACTGACGAAATGCGCGTGACAATCGCATGCGATATATCGCCCAGCCCTAGTTAACAGAGGAGGTAGCTGTAGGTGGCACTGTGGAAGATTGAGCCAGTGAACATCAGCAACATTTGACAACAATTTATCTTAAAGCACGAACACAGTTGGAAGCAGAAGCTGCTTATAGGACTCAAAATGATTCTGTTCCATTGTCCATTCTGCCTGCAGGTTCACTTGTCTACAGACGAAGCCACCCAGTTGGTCACCATAAAATTCAGTACCGTGTATAAGATTGAACCTAAAAGACAGTTGGGACCAGAAAGGAATATCCATCGGCAGGAATTACGTCCATTATCAAGTGATCCATCCACCCACCTGTCCCCTACTACAGAGAGGAGGGTGAATAGAGACAACCCCCCAAGAGAGAATTTTACAAAGCCCAGACCTCAGTAGTGAAGAGGAGTTGGATTTTTTGGTGTCAAAACCAGCATCTCCACACAAAGAAGCCAGGCAGCAAGTACAAAGCCTGGACCTCAGTATTGAAGAGGAGTTTGATTTTATGGTGTTGAAACCAGCACCCCCACAGAAGGAAGCCAGGCAGCAAGATGAAACTGTGACAGTTTCATCAGCCTATTCTTTTGAGTCCGGGTCAGGGTGGGTCTTCGAAGGACAGTGTCCCGGGAGGTGAAGAGGATTGTGTCCAAGATAGAGTCACACGACGGACCTCAAGGACAACAGCAGGTCAACATCCCAAGCCTTTTCCCCTCCCTAAGACCACGGCAAGGAGGCCGGAGGGTGATGTGAGGGATGCAACTTGCCCCACAGTTAACAGCTTGCATGTTCTATTTAGGCCCTGGAATTGAAGGTTTTGTGATATTCCAGTCATACAATTTACCAGAAGGCCTGAGTAGTAAGGTTTTTTTATATGGTAATCGCATTTTTGACGGATATATTAGCCTACCATTTGTATTGCCATAGTTTAGCTACAAATATTAAACTACAGTTACTATAATGAAACTATGTTAAATTTGTGGTTACTGTAGTTTTGTCTTTGTTTTCACTTAGTTAAGCAGCAGCAGCCCATTGCTCATAATAACTCAAAATACTGTATAAAGACATTATCTATTGTAATGTTACAGCAGTAATTTAGCAGACAAATAATCATTTTATAATAGGTTTAGGGGTAGCTAGGGCAGACAACAACACAACCCTTATGGAAATTTAGGTATGGTATGGCATGGTTACCACAAATTAACCATGGTTTTTGCTACTACACTAACCATAGTTTAACTATGGAATTTGTAGTAAAAATAAATACCAATGGTATTAATTTGCCCACTTTAAAAACAGCAACACCAACAACAACAAAAAAATAACATGGTTACTGTACTTGGTTACAAAACATGGTTTATTTTTATAAGGTAAAAACATTTCTCATGTTCAGTATTAGGATTTTCTATAAAGATATTGTAGTGATGTACTAATTTTGACATGTAGGCAATTTAGAAAGTATAGTTTTGTTAAATCTTGAGTATTAATGTCATGAGAGACATAGATATCATTGCAAAATAAAGAGACTGAAAAGAAAAATGGAAGCGAAGGTACAGTTCAGGAGAGAACTTTTAATTATTTTGCATGTCCCCAACCTAAGGATTTAAACATTTTTTTATGTGAAGTCCATAAAAAAATAGGGTTGCCCATGTTTCAGAATGTGTTGTGGGTGTATGAGTGTGAGATTTTCCGGCCTTACTTGTTTTTTTCCCAGTCTGCCCCTCATGGAAATTAATGGCGCAAACATGCGGTTTCATTTACTACACATAGGCTTACTGATGCTAGCAGTGTTTTCAGCCTCTGCCGCCTCAATATATGAGTACATGAACACATAATGAGCATTTTACTTAATTTGAGAAAACTATCGTCATATCATATACAAAGAGACAGCAATGTTTCAAAAAGACACCAATGTTTCAGGAGTTTAGTACACAGAATAGGACACATGCTTATTAGATAACCGTTTTGGAGATGATGTATATGCTTTTATTTATTAGGATTTTTTAATAAACAATTTTTCCCCCCAAACCATTGTTAGATGCAGTGTTTCCTGTAATTATGCAAAGATTTGGTTTCAAAAACAGTATCAGTAAACTATTTCTTATGATTTTAAATCTGCATTGAACTTCAGATCAATCTCAAAATAAAAGGAAGTACTAAAGTCTGATTTTGTGACGGATGTGTTCAAATTTGATCATCTTAATTCAAGTGATGAAGGATTTTGAAAGTCTGACAGTGTTGAGTACTACTGTAAGGTTAACACTGCATGGTGTAAATGTTTGAAAATGATTAACAGTTGCAAATAAACATTCATTAGAAATTTTGAAAAGTAATCAAAAAGTAATCAGTTACAAAAAAGTTACACTACTATTGCATTTTAAATAGGGTAACTTGTAATCTGTAAGCTATTACATTTCCAAAGCAACCTTCCCAACACTGTATACTCATAACAGCCTAGAATTCTATCAGTAGAACATCACATTTTCTTTTCTGTTTGCAGGAAGAAGTTTTGGTGTTGATAGAGGAGGCAACATCTTCAAGGCAAAACCTTAGACCTGATGCAACATCATCCAATGTTGCAATCACCCTCAGGAGGTACACAAGCAAAAGCTAAAATAAATTATATTACAAAATTTGCCCTGCATACATTTTTGTCTTCAATGTGTAGGCACTTGAAGCCCAGTGCCCAATATGCACAGGAACATTTCCAGTGTCAGAAGTAGAACTGCCATGCCAGCTTTTGTGGAGAAAAGTAATGGTAAGAGGAAGGTGATTTTCAAGGGATTAACAGGGCTTCCTGTTTTTTGACGTTTCCAGAATTTTAGATGTGTTATCTCCAGACAGATTTCATATGTTTTTGTGGTGTTTATCTGTGCTGCTGCATGACGAATCACATCCTCCTCACTGTAAAAATAAATAAATAAAATTATATATATGTATATAAAAACAATATAAAATGCTGCTCAGGTGAGTGGAGATTCCAGAGCTGGCCGGCAGACACTGCGGACCACTCAAGTTGCCGGATCTCCGTACTACGAGTCCTTAAGCACAGAAGAACAGAGGGTCAGACACTGAAGCTTGCATAAATACACAAAACACGAGCAAAGACTAAACAATCTACTCATGACGATGGACAGAAAGGCAGGAGACATATAAGAGAGTGGGGGGATGAGCACCAGGTGGGGGAGAATCAGCTCCTGATCTGCGCACCCCCGCCCCGAGATCAGCGCTGATTGCCCAGACCATGAGCTACCAAACATGACAGGACAACCCAGACCACAGGGGAAGCCAAGAAGACACCCTGCACCGTGACAGTGCAACATAAGATTGCAGTCTTGTGGGTGTAGGTTGGGTTTTGTGTGACCTTGATGATCCCATGATAAATTATTCAGCTTGTAAGAATTTTGTAATATGTAAAATTTTTTTTTTTTAAGTAGACATTTATTCATCTGCCATCAATGGCAGAGCCAGGATGTTTTCGGTGGCCAGGGAGGGGGCAGCAACCAGTCTGTGGTGGCACAGAAATCTTAATTTTTTTAATATATAAATGTGTTTGACTATAATGTACTGGACTGTTTTAGTTCCTAAAACACAACTGAGTACAATTAACGTCTACTTAACTGTAAATTAGATATTTGTGAATATGAAATTTTTTGTATTATTCCTCACCTCCTGGTATTTTAATAAAGGGGTTCACTATAGCTTTATTGCTCATTCAGCTTCTCAAAACTCCCAAATGCTTGCTCTCCAACATTGCAGACTGATGGATGAGGCATGCAGATAGTGATAAAAAAATGTGGAAAAGGCCAGAAGTCAACAGTAGACATAAATGCCAGAATATAAAATGAGTTATTTTATACATTCAAACGGTTTCATTTTCGCATATTTTCTAGTATAACTGCACTGTGCTAACATTTATTTATATGTATTAAATTACAAATAAACAATACATATCAGCTTGTGCCTTACATTGTGATCTCGAATTGGAGAATATGTTTTGCATTTGAGAGACGTTCTTGTTGTGTGCTGCGTATACAGTACATCCAAAGACAGAACTAGGTTACATATTAATTATCATAAATCTTAATAACTTACGACAAAACTACTTGCTCATATTTCTTGTGCAGGTTATTTATGATGATGTGATATAGAGCGTGCACCGCATATTTGCACACCATTGAAGAGTGTGCGCCGTGAGCACAGTAAAACGGCTGATGGGACAGGAAAGTGTGTTTTACTGACATAGTCTAACAACATCTCATCAGACTGCAGTTCACAGTTGTTCTACTGAAGCTCATTTGGCTGCTGGAGCTTTTCCGCGCTCGTTTGACGTTTGAGGTGAAGCTGAAGTGTGCGCGTCTGAAAATTCTCCCGTTTGATGTGGTCATAAAGTGATACGGTGGTTCCGCATCTTAATAAATGCATTTCTTGTCAAGAAAAAAGGGGACATAAACTGCAGTTTTGAGTGGGGTGGCCAAAGTGCTGGCCAAGCTTAGGTCAGTGGTGGCAATGGCCCCACTTGGCCACCCCCTGGCTCGCCCCTGTCTGCCATATAAAAAGTCAAAGATCTGCACTGAGAAACAGACGAATACAGCAAGCCGTTAGTATTACCAAAATAATACATAATTTAAAACATTTACAATAGCATCAACATAATATTTATATTCAGATATGTATAACATGTTTTGTTGTTGTTTCAGATGTGCAGTATTCCTGGCTGATTTCAGTGAGAAACAATGGGATTCTGGACCATCTGTGTGTCTCTCTGTCTGCTCTTTGCTCTGAATGCATCAGGTGAGATGGATCATGATAATACTGCAGCATTTACTGAACATCCCTAAATACCACTACTGAATTTTCAGTAATGTGTGACAAATTGATAAAGAGATGGTCTCTGTTCATTTTTGTTAATAGATATATAATGCAATTAATTAATGATCACTTAAACTTGCAATAAAACAAACCAAATCTCGATGTAACAGCCTGTTGGAGTGGGTGGATTCAATATGGACATGAATTCTTCAAGGTTTTTAACTATCCATTGTCCTGGGATGATGCAGCGGTATGAAATACTCAACATCTGACAGAAAAGTATAAATAAATTACCTTATTTATATATTTTTTTTTTGTTTGTTTTTTTTATTATTTAAAGATTTTTTTAACCTATCTATCTATCTATCTATCTATCTATCTATCTATCTATCTATCTATCTATCTATCTATTTCTACTCATGTCATATTCTCCTCAGGTGACGTGCTTGAACAATGGTGGGAACCTTGTACACAGTAAAGAGGAGTATGCCTTCTTAAAGCGCATGATCTCAAGTTCACAATCATACTGGATAGGAGGCTATGATGCTGTATCTGTATGTTATGTAGTTAATTTATTTACTTTTTGTTGTTGTTTGTGCTGTTGTCTAAGATGAATATGTAACAATTTAGTATCTAATATCAAACCAACACTACTTAAAGTGAAAAGAGTAAAAGTTCAAATTTACACAGAGGTGTAAATATTTGTGCTCTTCTGTTCGCAGGAGGGAAAGTGGTTCTGGAGTGATGGGTCCCAAATGAATTACAAACTTTGGAACCCTGGAGAACCCAACAACCACCTGGGGTGGTACCTTAAAGGACAAGATTTGTACCTTTGATGAAGGTACAATATTGTACCAACAAGTTTTAAAAAATGAAAAGGTACATTTTGGTTCCCCATGGTACAAATCATGTCCTTTAAGGTACAAATTTGAATGGTACAAATGTGTTCCTTTATATTAAGGTACAATTCTGTACCCTTAAAAGGTACTGCCCCAGAAGGGTTTGTACCACCTTTAGTTATTTTATTTTTTTTACCTTTTTTTTCTGAGAGTGTAAAGCAAATATCAAAAATGGTGACTTTGCTGGAAACACCTTTATTAACCTTTACTGATCGTTTCTAAAAGAAAGAAAATTAGTCAAAGCAGCTTGTTTGTTTTCCCAGTCAACTTTGTCTTTTCACATACTGCTTCACTTCACACACACAAAAGCCGCCGTTTCATAACATTTCCGATCATTCCAGTTGCCATCTGTTGCAAGAAAGAAAAAACAACAAAAAAGTTGTTTTCATCTATTTTTGTATTATGAATAAATGCAACATTTATATTTATTTCGTATGGTAGACAGAATTATTAGTATCTGATGTCTAGATAAAAATCAGCAACAATGTTTTGACAAACAAAAAATTCTCTGCTTTTCCGGAAACATGACATGTAGCAGTATCTAATAATCTGCTGATTTATGATTTAACAGTTGTCATTGATGGAACATTTATAATATTATTTCATGAGTATTAAAAGTATTTACTTGCGAAGTTCATCTCAAGGCAGTCCTCATTACCGTCGTCATTGGGTTCTCCAGAAAACCATATTTGGTAGTTAAATTTGGAACCATCACTCCAGAGCCAAGCTCCTTCCTGTCAAAAGAAAAGAGCAAAAAGGACATTTTGTTTTGCACAGCATATATGGCTTAATTTTATATTTAATTAAAGATGACTTCTGATGATTATACTTGCTATATCCCACTTTATAAATGCCAGAAATCCCAACAGAAAAATTAACAGAAAATATTTTGCATAAAGAAAATATTTCATTTGAAAATTGCTTAAGAAAGGGCTGAACTGCTCCAACTATTTCTATCAGCAATGCTACTTCACATCAAATTTCACACTCTTCTATAGCACAATATATCTTCTCTGGTGAGTGGGGCAATTTTATGGCTTGCAGGGAATGTGACACTGCACTAAACTAACTATTCCGGGAACCAGAAATCTATGTTCATCCATTTGAAATATTTTTTAACATATGTAATTTGCCCAATAGCACAAACAGCATGTTAAAAAAAAATAATGCATACATGAACAGCATCATGGCCCCCAATCCAGGCTCTCGTTGGTTCATGAGTTGTGTATCTAATCAGGTTCTGTATAAAAACATACTCCTCGTCGCTGTGTATAGAAGCAAGGTGCCCATCAAAGTCCTGACAGATATTCTGTAGAGGCAAAGATATATGCAAACACCATTATTTATAAAAAGTAATTTCTATGTTTAAATTAATATTCTACAATCTGTGACATACCTTTTGATTACCACTGAAAATTGTTTTATTATTAATTTTATTTTATTTATTAATAATAATAATTTTCTGTCTTTATTATTTCATCTGCAAAGTCTAAAATGTGAAGTGAGACTACTTTTCTATCCTTCTAGATGAACTTCAACTAACCATGTTTTTAAAACTTTTTAAATGATCTTATCACACTACTGTCATGAAAACATCAAATATATTATGTTTGTATTTTCAAACCATTGTGATTTTTCAGTATTATTACAGTGTATTAGTCCAAAGAACCTTTCTGTGCTACAAAGAACCTTTTCTGCAATGGAAAGGTTCTTCATGGAACCATACACTCTTCCAAAGAGCCATTTTAGAAACTTTTTTTAAGAGTGTATTTGCCTCATAGAGCTACATTATTTCCTCTACTATTAACATTTTGGTTTTTAAACTGAAGAACAAGTTGAAATTACTTTCCTGTGATAATTGACAGGTGTCACAGATTCTGCAATGCCTAAGAATTTTCTTATATTGTTTTTGTCACAAAGCTAAATGTATCGTACCTCTGCATCTATCCAGATTTCAGAGTTACTGAAAAACTTGAAGCATCTACATCCGAAGGCAGACCATCCTGCCTGACAATCTGTTAAATGGAGGTTTTGTTATGTATGTATGTACAATGGAGATCAAAATGAGAGAATAACCTACAAATTCCTAAATTTCAATTGGTTCTATTTGAAGTTATCCTAACAGCAGTAGAAGGGCAGTTTTTAAGCATATTTCATAAATTGTATTCTGAAGCACAGTAACAAACAAAAACAAAAACAAAAACAAAAAAACTTGATTGAGACATTTGAAAAACAACTCAACTTTAATAAATTAAATATTATGCTGAAGAACATTATCATCAGGATACAATACAATTTTAAGTTTGAGAAATTCAAAGGATCTAGACTTTTGGACTATACTGTGCATACACACTGACATGAAAAGACCAGATAAACCTTACCGCCACAACTTTTATTTCCATCTCGTTGAGAATGCATTTCCTCTTGAAAAGTAAAAAAAAAAAAAAAAAACAGTTTTAAAACACAACTGGCGCTAACTGTGGTAGTAGTGATCACAATAATAATTAATATACTGCTGACTAACAGGCGTTCTGTGGTTGTATTTTATTGTTATGAAAAATAAAATAAATGGTAACAACATTCTAAATTATTAATTAACAATAAACAATAATCATCTGAATAGTGAAATAATGGTTGATGGATTATCATCTTAGTATTATCATCACAATTGAGAGAGAAATAGAACAAACTTAGATTTACTTTAATGCATGTGTATATTAAATGATTTTAATCATGGCTTCTAATTAATCAATACAACATCCCTACAATCGATGAGAATAAAAGCTATAACCTAAAAAAAAAAGTGCAATATAGTATTGGTTATTCTTACCTGAGGCACCCAAAGTTAAGAGAAGACAAAGAGACAGATAGAAAGGCCAGACTGCCATTGTTTCTCAAAAAATGCTGGAACTGCACAAAATTTAAAACAAATTTACCAACAGGTATTGTTCAGCAGAATGATAAATATGATATTGATATTTAATGGTTCAGTTCTGTGAAACAAACCAGTTCAGTAGGTCAATGTCTAGATGCAGCTGTGAAGCCCTGCATGGTTTGTCTTCTTATATACTGTTGGGGGGTTGTTTACCAGTATCAGATTCCAGCACCTGCTCATGTTCTCTTGTCCTCTTTCTTTTTTTTTTTTTTAAATCATATAGTTGTTTTTGCAACTGCACCACTCTGCTTGTTTTTATGTACATTGTACATTAATTTCTCACATTTTGTTGTTTGTCATTTCACAAGATAATCTTGGATCATTCTCAAATCATTTCAGATAACATGATAACCAGGTTTTACAGAAACTTGTGGAGTCCATTCAGCTTGAGTGTTGTTGTCATAATATAATGTGTAATAAAATGTATTAAATTAAAAAAGAATGCCAACAACACCATGGCTTCAAACTTATGAATCAAAATCATTTTAAAGCTATCTTTTTAGTGACACTATGAACCTGCCAGTTTTTTCACAGCATTAAACAGCATGTGTAAACAGCATGTGAGAAAGAGAACAAGGACAGTTGCTGGAATCAGCATTACCTTGAATATATCAGTTACCAGGATTGATGCTGTGGTCAGCAAAAATGGTACACTGATAACAATTTTTATAGAGCATACGCTACAGCTAAGCAATATCAGACTTCTTCAGAGTGCTGTTTTCCCAAATATCAGCACGACTGCAGATGTGATATTGATTTTATATTTAACTTAAAAACAAATGATTAATATTAAGTGACTTTAAGTGAATTCAGCCACAGCATTGTCTGTTTTTGTAGTATATTGCCAAGAAAACTGTTCCAAATAAATCCACAGGGCCATGGTGGGAACCTTGCCTCTGTATACAGTTTTACAGGGAGTACACCTTCATAAAGCTTTTGATCACAAAACTGGATACATAATGTTGGCCCAAAACACAGTGATCTTTGAACGTTTCTGTTCAGAGCAGTGAAGATGGTTTTGGAGTGATGGGCCAAAAATGAACACTACCAGACTTTAAGTCATTCCGAACCATTGATCTATAAAAGAGATAATATAGATTAGTGTGGCGGGGGAGGCGTGGTTCAGCGAGGTCTGCGACGGGAGAGCAAGTGAGGAGACGAGCGGTGGTAAGTGGGGCAAGTGAAAAACGATTAACACCTGGATCTCGTTGCAGTGATTGGCATGGGGAACCGGTATTTAAGCCGGCTGAGGACCGGCGAGAAGAGAGAGAGGGGCTGGGGAACTCGTGGGAGTGAGAAACTGTGGAGCTACAAACCCCAAAGATAGGAAGACTACAGTATGCGAAGTAGAGAAAGACTGTGAAACTGCCATGCGCATGTGGCTTTTTTGCGATTGTTTATTTGTTTTTTTATTTTATTGTGTCAAATAAAGTATCCCACGAGCCTCAGCACGCCGACCCCGGTCTCCTTCCTCTTCACTTGAACAAACTTTGTTACAATTAGTCTTCCGAACAAACAAACTCATGCAGAAACACTGTGACCATCATACTACTATATACACAATTTTCTATTAAATCTGTCAACTTAAATCTGCAGACTGGCTCTGACTTTCGGCAACTAGAGTCAGCTTGTCCAGACTGTAAATGGGGAAAAATTTGTATCACCTGACTATTTAAATTAGATTAATTCATTAAAGAATACATTACCTTCACTTTCATTCAAGTCTAAAATAATATTTGGCCAAGGCTGTTTCTTGTGACTTTCCAGATGCAGAAGTTAAGAGACTGTAGTTCATGAGTTCACCTGCCCATCAAGTGCTGATGGTTAATGGTAAACAAACTTGGCTTGCTGTCCTCAATGGAGGCTCAAACCTGAGGCTCAGCTTGCACAGAATTTAAACTATCATATATATATATATATATATATATTATATATATTTTTTTTTTTTTATATATATATAGATATATATATATATATATATTTTTTTTTTTTTTTTTTATTTTTTTTTTTCAAAACTGAATTATTAAGTAATTATTATTAAGCATTACATGACTGCATATGCCAATGTTAAATATAAATGCTAAATATATAACAGTCATTCCTGGGATTTGGAACTATTCCAACTTGGATTATTATTTATTTTCTTTTTTCTCAACTACATATGATTAATTTTCCAAATACCCCACATCATTAGGCAGTGGGCACATATAAAAACTCCAACAAATTATGTTATAATAGGCAAATTGTCTGGCTGTGGTCCCTTTATTTTGTAAAAATGTTGTCAATTTAGATGTTTAACTAAAACAACAAATTTATTGTGTTAGTTTTTAACATGTAACATGTTTTTTTTTTAAATATTAATGTGACATGGATGAGAATACCTTCAATTTTAATTTTCAGTTTTGCTTCTCTCTTATATTGTGCCCTTCTTTGTGGGTCAAACACTGTTTTTTTGCTGCTAATGTGGATGCCATTTCTTAAGTAGGATGCTTATCAAA
Source organism: Cyprinus carpio (assembly GCF_018340385.1). Classification (NCBI taxonomy): domain Eukaryota; kingdom Metazoa; phylum Chordata; class Actinopteri; order Cypriniformes; family Cyprinidae; genus Cyprinus; species Cyprinus carpio. The sequence continues at coordinate 13,852,773 of NC_056610.1, forward strand.
GTTTAAGTGGACAAATTACATTCTATTTATAACAAAAATATGAGTTGTCATGAAAGTGTTAAAGTAACACTCACAGTGAGAAAATTAACACTTTTTCGGGGTTTATATAGGTCCACACTAAATAAAGTTAAACTAACACTTTAAATAGTGTTACATTTTTTTTTTTTCACTTGCATAGAGTAAAAACAACACTGACTGTAAGTGTTCAACATTAAACACCATTAGTGTTTTTCCTCCCCCTCATTTACACCAAGTTAGTGTTGAAACTACACTAGTTGTGTCAATTATTTTAACACCAAGAGACTTGCTATTTCCACACTTATATAGTGTCTATACAAACCCTGATTAAGGAAATTAAGTGAAATCTCTATTTGACTAAAAATAACTGTGTGCATTGTTCAAAAAAAAAAAAAAAAAAAAAGTCAACACGCTGTATCAATTTGAAATTTTATTTTTAACACAGATGTAACAATTACACCAACACAAAAGAAGGTACAATATATTAACCATCATCTCACCCATATAAACACTGCAGATCAAAAGGACTGTAGAACATAGTTGGCAAGTCTGCGTATTATACGCAACTTTGGGCTTCTTTTTTTGTAAAGTTGCGTGAAAAAAATCCTGGGTCGCGGGTTGCGTTTTTTTGGGTTTATTTTATAAAATATGGTTGCTTGTTATGAAAACCTGACAAGCAACTTCGTTTCTTTTCATTTATGTTCACTGTATTCGCCAATGCATTGATTGACACTCTGTCTGCTCACAGTTAATAGCCAATCAGTGCAAAAATATAAGCGCTGAAGCATAATTTGCCAAATATTCTGCCCCCTTCTCAGACGCCTTTTTTTAACGTGATTTTTCTTCAATGAGGATTTGGGGAAAAATCACATTCAAAAAGAATGTGCGTGACACTGTAATCCAAGCAATGATAGTAGTAAATGTAGAGGAGTGGGATGACTTTCTTTCCTTTATAAGGCAGGCTAAATTTTTTTTTGTATCAATGTTTTGTTATCACTGTAATAAAAAACAAGCAGGCCTATAGTATATAGTAGGCCTATAGCCTACTAATACTTAGAGTATATTTGTTTTTTTATATTTTATATTTGGCCTTTTCCATCTCTCCAATTCTACTCTGCTCACAGGTGACTGGAGATGAGGTTTGTTCCTGCTTTGTTGCAGTTTCCTTTTTTTTTGTAAAATAACTTATGTTTTTGCTTTTCAGATAAAGGGGTAATTTCAGTTTAAAATGTTACAGGGATAATAATAATTTTGATGATAAAATTATCAAAAAATATTGGGCTTGTTTGGACAGGTTTTGAAGCTCGGTTGCTTATTTGTCTTGCGATTGGCAACTATGCTGTAAACTTTAAGCTGTTGACACTTTTTGAAAGGGCTTCCACGTAGGATTTAAAAGACATAGTAAACTTGAAAAAGTTCAAAGGCACTCATGGAGTTGGTTCCAATGCAGAGGGATGAGGCGCTTGTCCACAACGACGCAAGTGGTCGATCCTGCCCTCGATCCTTTCTGATCCCAGCAGGAATGACTGGTGGCCCTCCCTCCCAAATACTGGTGCAGGACTGAAAAAAAAAACCAAAAAAAAAACATATATAACACACAAAAAAACAATACAAAAAAAACCTATATAACACACCTTAACCCAATACGTGCCAAAAAAAACCAGTTGATATCACGCTATGTATTACAGTGAAAGTAATACGTCATTAAATGAATTTCCTCACCACCCCCCACAAATTATTTTTTTATTTATTTTATTAAATTTGCTGATACACCCTCAGCCAAACCAAGCTATGTGACTGACTGACTTCATTAGAACACAGAGTTGTACATGGACATCCGAGAGCTGTAGGTCAATATAATGAAAGTGAACACATAGAATCAGTTAGAGAGTCCAAAAGGAACATTTAGACAGATAATGCCAGTGTCTAGAAAAATGTGCAGGGGTGAATCCCAAGGACCATATGATTGAAAACTACTGTATTTAAACATTCACAATGACTTTGCAATGGTATTGTTAGTTTTACCTTATGGAAATGCACAAGTCTGTCAACAGCCTCTGTTGGACTGATCTTGGTCTTCTTCCTCCCTGGAGCAGGAGATGCAACTGCAGCTGGACAGATGACATGTCACTGTCCCAATCTGAATGAGTAGATGTTTAGGGGGTTGTGGGCGATTTAGGAAAACAAAAACAAAAATTTAGTGGTCACAACAACAATCAACCAGAGCAAATATGAAATTTTGACATCCTCACAAAATATGCCAACCATCTTTTACTGTCTATGGTTATGTCAACTCGCTGTAATTACACTGACTCTGACTACTGATTTACACTGCAAGTGTTAATGCCATTCAAATCAACACCAGAATCAACACTTTTTAACTCTGATAAATTAACACCATAAAAAAAACACTAAACAACACTGGATATTTTGCTGTGTATTTACTACCGGTCATAAGTTTGGGATTAGTAAGACTTGTAATGCTTTTTAAAGAAGTCTTTTATGCTCATAAGGGTTGCATTTATTTGATTAAGAAACATGAAAACAGTAATCTTGCAAAATCTTGCAAAAACAAAATGTTATTACAATATAAAATAATGGGTTCTATTTTAATATCCTAAAAAAAATTATTTATTTCTGTGATGCAAAGCTGAATTTCCATCAGCCATTACTCCAGTATAAAGTATCACATGATCCTTAAGAAACCATTTTAATATGCAGATTTATTATTAGAATTATCAATGTTGGCGACAGTTGCGTTGCCGATATTTTTTTTTTTTTGGAAACTGCAATACTTTTTTTCAGGATTCTTTGATGAATAGAGTGTTAAAAAGAACAGCATTTATTCAAAATCTAAATCTTTTCTAACAATATAAATTAGTCCCTCCAGGATTTTGTGATCGCTGAATTTATCGCAAAATCAAGCAAACTCCGCAATTTTCACAAAAGCTCACAAATTTTCGGAATTGCCGCAAATTTTCCACAGAATTTCGTCCCGTGACGTAATCGCAATGCGCATTCAGTAAAAGAAAGGTTGTTTCTCAGTTCCAAAAATGGAATGAACAGCCTTGGGTTCTCATCATGACTGATTTACAAGAGTTACATTGGATAAACGAACCGAAAGCGGAAACAAATCCGCGCTACTAGTTTGGGCTACACAGCACAAACCGTTTATCTGCTCGAGCCGGAGCCGTGGACTGATCTCGATCACGAGACACTGATATAGCGATGGGAGATACAGTGTGAAGAAAGTAGTCGAATTCGCTACACAATCAACATCTCTGTTAAATCTTGTGAGAAGCATTCAAATTCGGCGGAAAATTCTGTTAAAGCTACAGATATCAGAACAAACGCCACTGATGTGGAAACCAGGAAAAGCATTGTTCAATAATCACAAATCTCCACCACCGTTCACCATTGATTTAAAATAGTAAAACTACAGAAACAAATTGCGGCAGAAATGGTCTAATGTTTTTGAGTGTTTTTAAATGCTTCAGACAAATTTTCCCAGCACTTTAAAGTTTTATTACTGAATTTAAAAGCTATTTTTAATGTGAAGATATTTGTTCATCCTTCATAGGTTTCCCCTATGTATAAAACTAAAAGTTTCATAATGTAGGAAAGCAAACAATTATTTGAAAACAAAAAAAGATTACCACTCCCTAATATATATATATATATATATATATATATATATATATATATATGTATGTATTCATTAAATTATGACATTATGAATGACAGTAATAAAAGTACATTTTATCAGATGTAATATATTTATTACATCTGTAAGACGCCTGTTAAAGATCTGGGAATCCTCTGCTGTGTACATCTTAGAGACGTACTGCAGATGAACAAGCACTCTTAAAAATACATCTTGCATATGCAGACATTAAATAGATGTCTCCGAGATGTACATGTGCAATTAGGGTGAGTGCTCTACTGTCAGGTGTTGGTGCCACCTTCTGTAGAACTTAATGCAACTAGTGCTGGTGTTGTCAAACGCTAGTCTGGAGACCTACAGTGGTTCTCAAAGTCAGAAAAGTCATAACAGTGTTAGAAGAGTGTTGTCTGTTGTATATTTTCACTGCAAATATCCCCGCAAATTTTGAGAAAAGTCGCAGCAAAATCAGTCATTTAAGGCCGCAAAAATCCGAAAAAAGTTCTGCAAAATCCTGGAGGGACTGATAAATCTTTGCTATCACTTATTAACAATTGAACGCATCGTTGCTGAATAAAAGTTCTAATTTCTTTAAAAAAAAGAAAGAATAAAAATTTACTGACCCCAAGCTTTTGAACTGTAGTGTATATTGTTAGAAAAGATTTCTATTTTAAATAAATGCTCTTCTTTTAACTTTTTATTCATCAAAGAATTCATCAAACTAAAAAAGTATCACAGATTCCAAAAAAATAAATAAATAAATAAATAAAATAAAATATTAAGCAGCACAACAGTTTCCAGCACTGATAAATAATCAGCATATTAGAATGAATTCTGAAGGATCATGTGACACTGAAGACTGGAGTAATCATGCTGAAAATTCAGCTTTGCGTCACAGGAATAAACAGGGATAAACATTATTTTACATCATACTAATATTTCACAATATTACATTTTTTCCCTGTATATTCGATCAAATAAATGCAACCTTGATGAGCATAAGAAACCCCTGTAAAAAACATTAAAAATCGTTCTGATCCCAAACTTTTGACCGCTAGTATATTTACAAAAAACATTATTATTATTATTATTATTATTTTTATTATTAAAATTATAGATAAATTAAGTAAATACCATAACTCTGTCACAAACACTAACCTAACCCTAAATACCCTAACTCTGAAACACTAAAAAATATATATATTTGTGACAGGGTTGAGCATAATGGGCTTGTCATTTTTTTGCTCAAAATGGCCACACTGCTCCTTGTGTAGTGTAGGAGAGTGGACCAGATATGGCAGCACTAAAATGAGTACATTGTTTATACTTGTGGATTAAAAAAAGTTTGAAAAATAATAAAAAATATTTATATGCAGTCATTATTTTTATTGATTATAATGGGCATACCAAAGTATTGTGAAAAGCTTTAACAGGTGAACCACCACTGTAAAAAGTCTGGGGGGCTGAAATATTAACTTATCCCAGAAATGAACCATAACCACTACCAGATTACAACAGTGTTGTGTGAAATACCACAGATGTGATGTTATCTACATCCTACACCAGTGGTCACCAAAATGGTGCCCACTGCACATGGTAGCCTGCATGGAGTCTCTAAGTCACCTGACAAGCACGTTCTATAAATAGCCTGAAATAGCACCGGGCGATAAATGATATCATATCAAGATTGAGAAAATTTATGTTACTAATGATGATAAACTCTGGACATTACCCAGTATGGATTAATCTAACATCCTATCACACAACAGAAATAAATGTTACAGCAGTCAGTCAGTGCTTGTCACCAATAAGTCTGCATGTTCTGTTAATGCATGGAGTAGTTTGCTTGAGCACCTGCCCCTTTGCCCCTTGGTGCCCAAAGTGCCCTTTTGTCAAAGCAAAATTTCCTCTAATTTTTTTTTGTAATAACATGCCCTTTTGTGAATGCCTGCCCATGCCCAATCTAAATATTAGTAAAATTTATGAATAATAATTTAGCCGTAAAGAAAATTACCCACATGATGACTAGGGTGAACACCTCCAGTCAGACAAAATGTGGGACAAGTAGCATGGTAAAGTGGGACAATGTGGGACAGACCTAATAAACCAAGAAACATTTTTTAAACCCACATTTTCTTAGCTATTTCAGAATCTGGAAAAATTACTGGACCTCAAAATAGAATCTGGAAAAGTTACTGGGGCTAACTTAGTTTCCACTGCAAGCATAGGTGAGCGCAGTTCTTGAATGTGTGTGACTGTACCGGAGGGTTGCCACCTTCAGAGAGGCAAAAAAAAAAACAAAAATTCATGCGACCCCCCCCCCCCAAACCCCAAAAAAAAAAAAAATCATGTATAAATCATATTTATACTTATTAATTATTTTTAGTCTTTTTTTGACAGTTCTGCAGCTGCTACCTGGATGGGATAATTTTTTTATTATTATTCATTTGCTCAAATGAGGGCTTCATTTATTTGTCCCATTTTTATCTAAATACTAAATAGTAAAAAATGTATATGACATTTTGTATATATTTATGATTAATATAAATGATAAATTAATAAATAGGGTCTAACATTAATTAGAATCTATTAATTTATCTGTCTAATAATGTCTAAAAATATAATATTTATGTCTACCATGCTCTGATAATGTATGGAATATTATATTAACAGACTATCCCAATTTTAATAAAACAATAGGCCTATACCTTGAAGCATAGATGTGTCTGTCACTTTAAATGTATGGTTCACCCAAAAATAAAAATTATATAAATCATAATTTACCCAGGCTGTTCTAAACCTGCTTAAAGTTCTTTCTTCTGTTGAACACAAAAGAATATACTTTGAAGAATTAACCAAACAACTTCTGGTCCTCAGTAACTTCAAGAAAAAATTAATAAAAATAAAATAAAATACTTGGTCCTTGGGGACCAGAAACTCTTTGGTTACCCACATTCTTCAAAGTATCTTCTTTTATGTTCAACAGAAGAAAGAAATTAAGGTTTGGAACAACTTGTGGGTGTGTAAACGATGATAAAATTTACATTTTTGGGTGAACTATCCCTTTAAGTCAGACAGTCCAACGTGAACAACTGAAATGCTTCTCTGCAAACTGCACGTTCATCATTAGTTACAGGATAGACACACTGATAACTTTCCTATTCATCCCTACGTCTGGAGAGTCTTGTGTTCAAAGGGCGTATGTGAGTGAGCTCTAGATGTTTTAAACCGCGCTGGTTTAGCGCATGAAAGGACTTTAACGGCGCGCGTTCTGGAGACTCCGTCTCTATGAAAACAAAGATGCCAAAATGGAATCACGCGCAAATGAGCTTCTCTAATACCTCGTATGAAATTGATTTCATTATAACTTATATTTGTATTAAAAACAGTGCAATATACTTTTTTGTTTATTCAACTATATGTTGGCATTTGTAAAATACGGGACAAATCGCGTCCCGTATTGATTTGATACGGGACGCATCATTTTACCTTTAAATACGGGACGATTCCGTATTTTAAGGGACGGGTGGCAACCCTAGCATGATAAATGCTCGTCACTTCTGCTGCCGAAACTTTGTCAGACTGTGGGTCATTTGGTTTATTGAAAAACGATTGCACTGATTTGCATGTTTCTTGATGATGTGCTTTTTTTCTGTGGTACTCTAACTCACACACTTACCATGTCGCTTCACGTCGTATTCTCCACCATGTCCCACAGAAAAACTGCTTTTGCATAAAATGCAAAAATCTCTCTCTGCTTCGCCATCTACAGGTCTTAACCAAGAGTATGTTGCGGTCCATTCGCTATTAAAAGTGCATCTTCTGTTTTTCGTGGCCACACTGGCCATGGCTGCTTAACCTGACCGAACAGCGCGCGCGCTCTCCAATTTGAGATTGTTGTTGACAATGTTGAGGAGGCGTTCGTGCACCAGTCAACTGTTTGATTGACGTACGACTCAGCCTATCGACTAACGCTTTTATTGCTCTCCTCTGAACTATTGGACATAAGTTAACAGTACGCCTATGGACGTATCCGTGTATTTATTAGGCAGGGTCGAATGAAAAAGCGGGACAGATGCTCAATTTGCGTGAGGCAGGACAAAGGGTAAAATTGCTGTACAGTACAACGTAAAGCGGGACAGGTGGTCACTCTAATGATGACCTTTCACCTGACGACAACGACCTCATTCGACCGGGACGATTCCTCACGCCGCACGCGCATTTTTTAATTGCCAGAGGATATTTTCAACTCTGCGGCAGCTGGTATGTGGTGTTTCATTCTCAGCAAAGTGATTTTGATGTTTATTTACTTATTATTTTACAAGAACGATGTGATGTGAGAACATGCAGATATGTTGTTTATATTGCTGTGTGTAGTAGTGTAGAAGTTACTTTAGCGTGCTGTTTGATTTAAAAAACATCCACAAAAATACAAAAGTCTGGTCTTTTTTTATGTTATTTAACTAAACTATTATTATATTACAGTATTTATTTATTTTTTAAAACGTAGAGTGCCTTAAAAATAATTATCACAACACTGGTAAAGTTTATTCAGATTTTTAATTCTCTGAATTATCATTATAAAAATAAAAACAATTCAGAAATGAATTAAAATATAATTATATTTTAAATGTGACACACATTTTTTTTTTCTACAATAGCAACGGTGTTTACAACAGCAAGACCACTTTAGCCTGTAAATTCAATAATATCTCTCTGGAAATAAATGTAAAAATATCAATGTCAATATAAAATGAATAATATACCTGACCTGGCATCAAAGTACAGTGTGAAGGAGATGTGACCCTAGTAGATTTCAGGAAAAGGTATGAAATGTCCTTTTGTGTTTGTGTGTGTGTTCTGCAGTGCAAAGATGCCTTGCAAAGAGGATAAAAAAAAAAAAGAAAAAAAAAAAGAAGGAGCTGCTTGAGGCAGCAAAAGGCAGTGGATCCCTATCCAGCTGGTTCATGAAAAGCACAACAGGTAAGAATAACACATGTAACCTGTCATTTGTTTACATTGCAAAGGTGTTCAATTTTAGACAACAACAACTACAACAGTAATAATAATATTAATCACTATATTCCAGTGTATCAGTTGTTTAATGTTTTGTATCATTATTTAAGGTGGACTTATTGATTAGGTGCAAGAGTAGTAGTGATGGTTAAACTAATAGATTAATGCTGAAATAGTAAATTGTGCCTTGTTCCTAGATGGACAGAGAGTGGAAAGTAATAGATCAGATGAGGAGATGGAGATAGAGGAAGAAAAAGAGGGAAATGTAGAGGCACAAGTGACAGAAAGAGAGCAGGGAACAGCAAGCCAGGAGACAGAGGCTGGTGAGAAAGTGGAAAATGTAGAGGCACAAGCAACAGAAACAGTGCAGAAAGAAGCAAGCATGGAGAAAGAGGCTGGTGAGAAAGAGGGAAATGTAGAGGCACGAGCGACAGAAAGAGAGCAGGGAACAGCAAGTCAGGAGAAGGAGACAGATGCCATGGCCACCATCATCCTATCCCCCAATTAATGTTTTTTTTTCTCAGATAATAAAGCTATATTGTACTGTCCGAAACATGGGCCACGTTGATTTTACTATAAAGTTTTCTATAGTTTTTACTATAACAGCTGTTCTTAATTATTCTGTGGAACAGAGAAGAAAAAGCCATCAGGTTGGGACAACTTAAGACATTTCAGTTTCTAATCCCAGAGTTCACAAGTTCACACTTACATATAATTAGCTGAAGTATTATAATGCATATTTGGCGTGCTGTCCGGGGAAGGGCTCCGAGCTCGGGAATGGCCCGAACCTAGAGTACCCCCCCAACATAAAAGTGTAAAATAAGTGGAGGAGATGGGGTGGAGGGGGGATGCTGATAAACCATCAAAGATAGGGGTAAGTCAGCTGTATTTATACCCTAGTGTTGATTATCTTAAGTGAGCTCCACCTGTGCTAATTAGGCTACGTATCTGACGTGCTCCTCCCGAACCTTGTTAATAAAACATCATTTATTATTAGGTGGAAAGAAAATATTTTTTTAACTTTTAAACTTAAAATTGTCTTTTCTATTCTGTTTCTTTTTAAAAAACTGCATCACAGCATTTGCTGCCGTATACATAATCATCCATATCGATACACAAATCAGAAAGGAATGCATCACGATATATTGCTGTATTGATATTTTGAGCAGCGCTATTTAAAGCCTTGTTCCATGTGCCCCTTTTATACTTTGAGCACCTGCCCCTCCAAAGGTCTCTGCACGGCCCTGCTCCGGACGCATCATTCTGTACGTGCATTCTCTTATGTTTAAATGCAGCGATACAAAACAATGAATCCAATCACCATTCAGGCAAAACTTTGCTTCAGGGCCACTGCTGGCCAAATGGATGCCCTAAGCAGGATTGTATTACTGTGTCCCCACTCCCTCAAATATTATGGAAATAAAAAAACAAACAACACCTACTATATGGATCAACATAGAACTTTAATAAAATTAATTAAATAAATAAATTGTATTATTTAAAAATTACAATTGTAGCTCAGACAGTTACCTATCGATATGACTTTAATAATACAGCTGTATGATTTATTTTATCGCCTCAAGCATTCAGAAATCACGCAAAAGAAAATTAAGCAGTTTTACTACGATAAAACCATGGTTATTTTTGTAAGGGTTATGATGTCCACGTGTTTTTTTTTTTTTTTTTTGAAGAAGAAGAAATTATAGAGGCTGTGTCATCTATAGCAAAAAGTGACCAAATATTAAAGATTAGATTCAAGATTTTTATTCGTCACTTACACTCTTATATAGAGCATATATAACCAGCAGTGAAATGTGAGGTGTGATTAAGTGATTAAGTGGATATTTGAATTAAATGTTTGGTCAATAGCCTATTTAACAAGGATTTGATTGTACCAAGTGTAGCAGCAGCGATTACAACCCTTGGGGGCTCGTCCGGGATCCAACTAAATTAATAAGGAACCAGTTCATCACACCGTCTCACTGGGTGTATTGAGAATTTGTATGTGCGGTTGTACAGCATCATAAAGATGGTTATGTTTAGTTTGGAAAGGTTTCTTGAAAGTCCCTCGCTAGAAGAATTAGATAGTTGTAGGAAGGATGATTTGGTGATGATAGCAAGTCATTTTCAGATTTCAGTAAATAAAAATGCTCTTAAAAAAGAGATTAAGTCTGTGGTATGTAATCGATTAGTGGAGTTGAATGTGCTTGTGTTGCCGGAGAACGCTACAGTTGGGGACAGTGTGGAGGTGGATACTTTTGGTAGGAGTGAGAATGTGAGTGAGGAGGACCTAACGCCTATGGTGGAGGCTGAGGCTAGAGAGGGGTTGTCTCCATTTGAACCATTCTCCCCTATGTCTGTTTGCTCAAAAGAGGAAACGAGACTGAAGGTCCGTTTGGCCCGTTTGCAACTTGACTCGAAGGAGAAGGTGCAGGCTCGGCAGGCAGAGATGAATTTGCGGTTACAAATTAGTAAATTTGAAATCGAGGCGGAGACGCAGGTAAAAATGCGACAGCTGGAGCTTGACGCAATGCGAATTGTGGGAGGGTCCGCTGTGCTACCAGATCTCCCTCGAGTTAGTCCCGCTGCCACTGACCGTTCTCCCATTGTAGTGCCTACTCCTACTGTTGCCCCAACGTCTGCTTCATCCGTAACAGAGTCATTCGATGTTGGTAAAAATATCACCCTAGTGCCACATTTTCGTGAGACTGAGGTAGATTCATACTTTAGTGCCTTTGAGCGCATTGCTATGTCTTTTCGGTGGCCAAAAGAATGTTGGGCTTTGTTATTGCAATGTCACTTATGTGGTAAAGCATTGGAGGTTTTCTCTACCCTTTCCTTGGAGGACAGTTTGAGCTATGACGCTGTAAAATTAGCAATTCTACGTGCCTACGAGTTAGTTCCAGAAGCATATCGGCAGAAGTTTAGAGGACATAAGAAGAATTCTTCTCAAACCTTTGTTGAATTCTCCCGAGAGAAGGCACTTCTCTTTGATAAATGGTGTAGTGCAACTAAAACTGATGATTTTAATTCCTTAAGAGAATTAGTTCTGCTTGAGGAATTTAAGGGATGTTTATCCGAACGTGTGGTTGTCTATTTGAATGAACAGAAGGTTAGTTCATTGTCGCAAGCTGCTGTTTTAGCGGATGAGTTCATGCTCACTCATAAGGGTGTCTTTTGTGTGACGCGCACTGAAAAGAGCGTGACTGGTAGTCCGTCTCAAACTCAGGGTGTTCGGGAGAAGTCTGGTATGCCGAAGTCGAAAGAGCTAAGGGATTGCTTTTATTGCCATAAAAACCGGACATTTGATTGCTGATTGCCCGGTGCTTATACGTAAGCAGCAGTCTAAGAACCCGAAGAGTGTTGCATTAGTGAAGACTTTACTACCGTCTGAATTATCATGTTGTACTGACGTTTGTGACATAAATTACAAACCTTTTGTTATGCCAGGATTTGTTTCGTTATCTGGAAAGGAAGAGGATCAGAAAGAAATCTGCATTCTCCGAGATACAGGGGCTATGCAGTCAATTATGCTGTCTGATGTATTACCGTTCTCGGATGAATCATATTGTGGCTCAAACATTTTGATTCATGGGATAGAAATGCAGGTAGTGTCTGTACCTTTGCATAATGTCCATTTACAATGTACACTAGTTTCAGGTGTCGTGCGAGTTGGAATTCGTACTTCACTCCCTGTAAAAGGAATTACACTCATCTTAGGAAACGATTTGGCTGGAGGCAAAGTTTTGCCCGCTCCAGAGGTGACTGATGTTCCGCAGGTTTGTCCAATGGTTGATGTGGCTGATTTGCATCCTGAAGTGTTTTCTGCTTGTGCAGTTACGCGTGCTCAGTCAGGTAAAACAGTGGACGAAGTTGATTTGGCTGACTCACTGATGGGATCTGCGTTAGCGGATGATGGGAAACCCTGTGGAACTAAGATAAGTGGTGAAAATGTTTCTAAGGTGAAAAATTCAGACAATTTACTTGAAAGTTTTAGTTCGTTAGATCTGCCTGTTACTCGTTCTCAGATCATTATGGCACAGAATGATGATCCCTCTTTGAGTAAATGTTTATCAGCTGTGATTAGCGCCGAGGCTGCAAAGAAGAAAAATACTGCATACTTCATAGACAATGGTTTACTTATGCGGAAGTGGTGCATTAAGGTTGAGGAGGATTTGGACTGGAACGTGGTATATCAAGTGGTAGTTCCAAATAAATATCGTTCTCATGTATTGGGGGTGGCGCATGAACATTTGCTCTCTGGGCATTTGGGGGTAACGAAAACTTACCAGCGTATTCTTCAGCATTTTTTTGGCCTGGGTTGAAGCGGGAAGTTGCAAAATTTTGTCGTACATGTCGTACTTGTCAAATTGCAGGAAAGCCGAATCAGGTTATCTCACCCGCTCCACTGTCTCCTATCCCGGTTATAGGAGAAGCGTTTGAAGAGGTACTGGTTGACTGTGTCGGACCATTGCCGAAAACGAAAGCAGGTAATCAATATCTATGTACGATAATGTGTAGAGCGACCAGATTTCCTGAAGCTATTCCATTGCGGAAGATTACGGCTCCTGTTATTCTGAAAGTTTTGACTAAGTTCTTTTCTACCTTTGGACTTCCCAAAGTTGTCCAAACAGACCAAGGTACAAATTTTTTGTCGCGAGTTTTTACCCAAACACTAAAGTCTCTGTCTATTAAACATCGGGTTTCTAGTGCGTACCACCCAGAGAGTCAGGGTGCAATCGAAAGGTTTCATCAGACCTTGAAATCCATGCTTCGAAAATTCTGTATGGACACAAGTAGAGATTGGGATGAAGGAATTCCCTTAGTATTGTTTTGCTGTACGGGAGAGTGTGCAGGAATCACTCGGTTTTAGTCCGGCCGAGATGGTTTTTGGACATACTCTTCGGGGACCGTTAAAGGTTTTGAAAGAACAGATGATGGAGAGTAAGACAGAGAAACGAACGAACGTCCTCGATTACGTTAGTCGATTTCGAGAGAAACTGCATAGTGCATGTGATCTTGCAAGTAAGTTCCTGAAAAATGCACAGTCGGAGATGAAGGATCGATTTGACAGACACGCTGTTGCACGGTCTTTTCAGCCTGATGACAAGGTGGTGGTATTATTACCAATACCAGGGTCTGCATTGTCTGCTAGATTTACCGGTCCGTATAGCATAGTTAGGAAACTGAGTGATACGGATTATGTTATATGCACTCCCGAAAGGCGGCGCAAGACGCGTGTTTGCCACATTAATATGCTTAAAGCATACCATGATCGTGATGTAGGGGAACCTGTTAAGCAGGTCACTGACAATGCAGCTGTATTGATAACGTCAAAAGCTTTGTCTGTTGTAGAAGGTGACATGAATGCTGATGAGGATGGACTGGTAGTAAGAAATACTCCTCAACAGTGCAGTAAGCTGGATAACTCCGTTATTCTATCCAATCTGACTTCTCAGTTATCTTCTCTACCTGATGGGCAAAGACATGATGTGGTAGCTCTCATCACATCATTTCCCGTTCTATTTTCTGATGTCCCCTCCCAGACTAGGGTGTTACAGCATGATATTGATGTTCGAGGTGCGAAACCGATAAAACAACATCCTTATAGAGTTAACGAGATTAAGAGATCTGCTATGAAGACAGAAACTGACTATTTGTTAGAGAATGATTTAGCTCGCCATAGTTATAGCCCGTGGAGCTCCCCATGTCTTCTCGTTAAGAAACCTGATGGTTCTTTTCGTTTTTGTACGGATTACCGAAAAGTCAATGCGGTCACCGTGCCTGATTGTTATCCGCTCCCTAGAATGGAGGATTGTGTCGACAGTATTGGGTCTGCCAGGTTTGTTAGCAAACTTGACTTACTTAAAGGCTATTGGCAGGTTCCATTAACCCCACAGGCATCCGACATATCTGCATTCGTTACTCCGGATTGCTTTTTACAATATCAGGTTATGGCATTCGGGTTACGAAACGCCCCTGCTACGTTCCAGCGATTGATTCAAATTGTCCTCGCTGGGGTACCAAACTGCAAGGCATATTTGGATGACCTGGTGATCTTTTCTAATGACTGGGAAGAGCATTGTCATTGTTGCGTACGGTATTTGAACGTTTAAAACATGCATCTTTAACACTTAACCTCGCTAAGTGTGTGTTTCGGTCAAGCCACTGTGACCTATTTAGGAAAGCAGGTAGGAAATGGGCAAGTAAAGCCGGTAGAAGAAAAAGTGGTGGCTATTACTAAGTTTCCTGTACCTGTTACACGGCGAGAGTTAAGACAATTTTTGGGTATGATTGGTTACTACCGAGGTTTTTGTAAGAATTTTGCCACGGTAGTAACTCCTCTTACTAACCTCCTCAGCCCTAAGCAGACTTTTGTGTGGTCTGAAGAGTGTCAGGTGGCCTTTGAAAATGCTAAGGCTTTGATGTGTACCAGTCCAGTTCTGGCGGCTCCTCAATTTAATCGTGCATTCAAGCTGGAGGTCGACGCGAGCGCAGTAGGCGCTGGAGCAGTCCTGATTCAGGAGGGTAAGGATGGTGTGGACCATCCAGTTTTTTTTTGTTTTTTTTTTCTCGGAAATTCAATAAACATCAAGCAAATTATTCTACCATTGAAAAGGAAACCCTAGCCTTGCTACTAGCCTTACAGTTCTTTGAAGTCTATTTGGGTTCTTCTAGTTTGCCTACAATTGTGTTTACTGATCATCATCCCCTTGTGTTTCTGTCTCGCATGTACAATGCAAACCAACGATTGATGCGTTGGGCTCTGTTTGTGCAGAATTATCACTTGGAAATTCATCACAAGAAAGGTTCTGAGAACATCCTTGCTGATGCTCTTTCTAGAGGTTGATTTTAGGTATGTGGGTACGATAGTGCTTCACTTATGTTTAGTGTTTTTGTTTTCTTTATCAAACTATGAGTTTGATTTTAAATGTGGGGGTGTTACGTCCTTAGGGACGGTTAGTGTTTCTGTGTATTTTGTTTCTCTTTTTGGTGTGTCTTTGCCTCTCTTTTACTGTCACTCTAACAGGCCGTTGCTGATTTGCTGTTTTGCCTGTCAATCATCTGTGACAAGTTGATTGGGTGTGCCCTGTGAGGGCGTGATCCTCATCATCCCGATGCTTGACACCTGGGGAAGAGCTATTTAAGGGAGATGCTACTGCCAGTGCGGGAGAGAGACTTTTTGCTTTGATTTTGGTTTGTAATGTGTCTGGTTTTGCTTTGTTTGACTTAGTTTTGTTAAGTGAGTTTGTCATGTGAATGTTGCCTGTTGGGGTTGCCCTAAGAACTCCGTATGTGTGAGCTTTGAAAGTTTTAAACAGCTCTTCAAAGCTGGGTTAAGCTGGAAGGAGGAAAGGGGTTTAGGTAAGCATGTCACGTGACATACATTTACACACATTTAGATGGAATTTTGTCTATGTACACTAGGTTAGGGATTTGTGCCACTCTCTGTATTTTTTTTTGTTTGATTAGTTAGAGCAGTTTAGTTACGACGTCGCGGACGTTGAAGACTTTTTCTTTATCTTTTGTTTTTAGTTTAGGAGTAGAAGGAAATGGTTTAGTTAGTTTCCTTTTTGATTATTTTATTTGGCACAATCCAGATTTCCCCTTTGTCCTCCTCAGTTCAAAAAAAATTACCTTTGTTTAAATATTGTTTTTCTTGATGTAAAAGGGTTATAGTTAATTTAATAAGTTAACTTTATGTGACTCTTGTGTCTCTCGGTTTTCTCATTAAATTCAGTGATATGGTTGACAGGTGCCCGAACTGGTTTAATGTTCCCCTTCTCAATCCCTAGATTGTTAAGAGCTAAAGAAGGGTTGTAACATAATGGGTTAGGGTTAGGGTTAGGGTTAGGGTTAGGGTTAGGGTTAGGGCAACATTCATGCTCTTAGGGCAACCCCAACAGGCAACATTCACATGACAAACTCACTTAACAAAACTAAGTCAAACAAAGCAAAACCAAACACATTACAAACCAAAATCAAAGCAAAAAGTCTCTCTCCCGCACTGGCCGTAGCATCTCCCTTAAATAGCTCTTCCCCAGGTGTCAAGCATCGGGATGATGAGGATCACGCCCTCACAGGGCACACCCAATCAACTTGTCACAGATGACTGACAGGCAAAACAGCAAATCAGCAACGGCCTGTTAGAGTGACAGTAAAAGAGAGGCAAAGACACACCAAAAAGAGAAACAAAATACACAGAAACACTAACCGTCCCTAAGGACGTAACACCAGGCCTTTTGCTCCCTTTGCAGGCATTTGTAATAATGTACATAAATTGTTTATTTTGTATTAGCCTACATTATGTATTTTAACCTCTGGGATCTAAGGGGGTTTTGGGGGCCTGGATAAGTTTTGACATCCCCTGACTTTTGTGCTTTTTTTCAGTTGCTTATAAACATATACATGGCTAAAGTCTGAAAACACTATATTCCGTACAGACTGGGCTACAGTAATATGTAAATAGCATGTATGTAGATGATTGTGTTTTTGAGAAATCAATGTTTATGTGGTGTTAGTGAAAAACTAAAATTTTGAAGTCACTGAAATAAGGTCATAAAACACATACAGAACATTTGTTCACAAGACTGTCAAACATGGACATTGTAGCCTAGAATTTTTGCTTCAAAATTGTTCGCTCACAGAAAACAATAGATTAATTAAAATTTTCTAAGACACTTTTTGTTTCGAAAGGGCATATGCGAGTAGGCTTGATTGACCATGAATATTAGTGTGATTCACACCTGAGAAGACAAAGGCCCGCATAATGAGCTGCATAATGAGCTGCATAATGAGCCTTTTAGCCAGGTGTGTGACCAAGATGGAAGAGTTACAATAAAGAATGTGAGGACAAAATAAATGTACGTATTTTTATGTTTGTAGTTTATTTAGAACATTTTAAATTATTCCACAAATTATTGTTGTTGTTGTTGAAAAGAGATGAAAATTATTTTTTCAGGTTTTTTTGATGAATTGAAAGAACAGCATCATTTGTAACATGATTATTGTATTTATCATCACTCGTGTGCTAAATAAAAGTTTTAATTTCTATATATACTGACTCCAACCTTTTAAATGGTATAGTGAAATTTGTTATACTTGGAGTAAGACTGGAGTAATGATGCTGAAAATTTAGCTTTGATCACAGGAATAAATTAAAATGTAAAATATATTCAAATAGAAAGCAGTTATTTTAAATACTAAAAATATTTCACAATATTACTGCTTTATCAAATACAAATTTATGTATTTTGGATCAAATAAATGCAGGCTTGGTGAGCAGAAGAGAATTCTTTACAAAAACATGAAAAATCTTACTGTTCAAAAGCTTTTGACTGGTATTGTGTCATGTTGAAACATATAAATGAACATCACATAGCTGGCATTTCCAAAATGTATATTGTTTATGTGCTCTGAAGGACATACTTTTTTGAAGAGACTTTGAAGAGATGGGAGTGTGTGCCTCGCTTGGTCTTAGCTGTGTTCCAGGTTCCTGAGTGGGCTGCTTATTTGCATTGGCTCGCTTTGCAACTGGTTCTTTTGCACTGTTATCCTTTATCTGAAATAAAAAAGCAAGCATGCTGTTTACACAAATAAACTGCATTATTAACATTATTGTAATGGTCACTGATACTAGTAGTACTTTATAGGGAAAAAAGAACACAATTACCAAATAGCACACATATTATCAGTGATATTTACAGCTTACTTTATACATTTATAGCTCAGACGATCGCAAACACCAATGACGGGGTATAACACATTCAAAATATTTACACCAGAGCAGATATTCATGAACAGAAGCTTAGTTACATTCCTAAAAACACAAGCATGCTTTGTATGTGGGCCTATGCAATATATATAGTTATAAACATATATGGCTATATTCGTGAACACAGAATACCCTATCACAGTAAAGTTTTGTCTAATCATGCTTACTGCTTACATGTTTTTATATGTTTTACTTTATCACAGAATATTTGTTTAAAAGTAGACATGTCAAGCTTTCTATAGATATATCTCTCATGTCTCTGTGTTGAGTATTTGCTGAGTTAAAGTTCATTTTAATGACGCATTTCTAAATGAAGATCACACAGAACCAAGGCGGCAGACAGCGCACTCTGTTTGTTTTCTTTATTTTATAAATGCACAAAGTTTTGTTGTTATTATGCATGTATACAAATAAAAGTAGACCCTTTACAGATCTGATTGATGTATTGCTCTTATCTGTACGATCAAAACTGAAAGTGTAATTTAAGTAATTTTCGGTGTTATCAGGAGAATATGCCACAAAACGCATATCCGAGTTAGTCGACCCCAGAGGGTTTTAACAGTGTACCATATAATTATTAATTAACCAATCATTATTGCCTCATTGTTTTTATATAATGCATTTTAAATCATTTTAAAGGCTATTGTTGGTTTAGGTCTGTTTTTATTATTACAAAAATTATCTTGATATTTCTTTGTTAATTATTAATTGAAGTAACAAAACCATGGTTCATTTGCAGTTTCCATGGCTACAAGAATGATGATTTTTGGTTTTATTTGTGTCATTCATGTTCGTAAGGGAACATGGAAACTCAGAGAGAATATTAGATGTGTTGGTGGTGGTGAAATTATTTCCGACATTAAAACACGTTATTAACGTCAACATCCAAAAAAGTTTCACAGGATTATGAACGTGCCTGAAAGGGAATGACAAGACATTGCTGATGTCTTTTCACGGGCATAGCTGTCCATCAATTATGATCATTTTAATTCAGCTGCAAGCATGAGGTGAAAGTGGTCGCGGATGGGGGAATGGCACTTTTTTTCTTTTTTTTTTTTGGACCAACTGGGATGGTGCCCTACGCAAACTGCGTACTCTGTGTATAGGGAGCGGCGGTACTGCATTGCTTCAAGGATGAACCACAATGCTGACATGATCTAATCGCACTGTTGACATGATCTAATCGCTAGCACACCCTGAACACATGTGAGTTAAAACGTAATAATCAATTTAATCTAGCTTGCGCTCAATGTTGTACACGGAAGCAGCTCCGGGCGGATGAAGTATGAGGTCGGCTTTAACCTGGCCTCCTGACTTCTGTTGAATGAATTTCCCACCTCAATTACGAATTTGACTTTGTTTTCTTTTTGAAGCTGGTAGCACATTCTGATGGCTGTTAGGCCATTGTGAAAAACTAGCTTGCTGTTGTATCTAGTTTTAGTCCGGCCAGCAGGGGGTGCTCATTCCCTGACTTGTATGGGTGCAAAAGTCTTAGTATAATGACGGGATGCACTTTTTTCCAGGGGTTTCAGAACAGCGTAATCGAAACTGCGTCATCAGGTAGGCTTGGCCTGTTTGAGACTGCATAGATCACCGATCACTAGTGATGGGAAGTTCGGATCATTTTACCAACTCGGACCTTTGAGTCTTGTTCAGTAAAATGAACAAATCTTTTTTTGAGTCATTTCGTTCATTTTACTGAACAAGTAAATAATTAAAATTTTACGTGTTACTTCCCTAACATGTCAACTAGTACTTACGCAAACATTAATCACACTACAAACAATACAAAACTATAATGCTATAAGAAACAGAAAAGATTAATTCATTGTTTACCTGGGTCTTCAGTCTATGCTAGCTCACCACACCTCTTATCTGACAAATCTTCGGGTTTGAGGCGTTCGTTCATCACATGACAGCCCCATAAGCATTAACCATAGACTGTACAGGTCCTTCTCAAAAAATTAGCATATTGTGATAAAAGTTCATTATTTTCCATAATGTAATGATAAAAATTAAACTTTCATATATTTTAGATTCATTGCACACCAACTGAAATATTTCAGGTCTTTTATTGTTTTAATACTGATGATTTTGGCATACAGCTCATGAAAACCCAAAATTCCTATTTTAAAAAAAATTAGCATATGTCATCCGACCAATAAAAGAAAAGTGTTTTTAATACAAAAAAAAGTCAACCTTCAAATAATTATGTTCAGTTATGCACTCAATACTTGGTCAGGAATCCTTTTGCAGAAATGACTGCTTCAATGCGGGCGTTGCATGGAGGCAATCAGCCTGTGGCACTGCTGAGGTGTTATGGAGGCCCAGGATTGCTTCAATAGCGGCCTTAAGCTCATCCAGAGTGTTGGGTCTTGCGTCTCTCAACTTTCTCTTCACAATATCCCACAGATTCTCTATGGGGTTCAGTTTCAGGAGAGTTGGCAGGCCAATTGAGCACAGTAATACCATGGTCAGTAAACCATTTACCAGTGGTTTTGGCACTGTGAGCAGGTGCCAGGTCGTGCTGAAAAACGAAATCTTCATCTCCATAAAGCTTTTTAGCAGATGGAAGCATGAAGTGCTCCAAAATCTCCTGATAGCTAGCTGCATTGACCCTGCCCTTGATAAAACACAGTGGACCAACACCAGCAGCTGACATGGCAGCCCAGACCATCACTGACTGTGGGTACTTGACACTGGACTTCAGGCATTTTGGCATTTCCTTCTCCCCAGTCTTCCTCCAGACTCTGGCACCTTGATTTCCGAATGACATGCAAAATTTGCTTTCATCCGAAAAAAGTACTTTGGACCACTGAGCAACAGTCCAGTGCTGCTTCTCTGTAGCCCAGGTCAGTTGCTTCTGCCGCTGTTTCTGGTTCAAAAGCACACGCCTGTGCACGGTGGCTCTGGATGTTTCTACTCCAGACTCAGTCCACTGCTTCCGCAGGTCCCCCAAGGTCTAGAATCAGTCCTTCTCCACAATCTTCCTCAGTGTCCGGTCACCTCTTCTCGTTGTGCAGCGTTTTTTGCCACACTTTTTCCTTCCCACAGACTTCCCACTGAGGTGCCTTGATACAGCACTCTGGGAACAGCCTATTCGTTCAGAAATTTCTTTCTGTGTCTTACCCTCTCGCTTGAGGGTGTCAATGATGGCCTTCTGGACAGCAGTCAGGTCGGCAGTCTTACCCATGATTGCGGTTTTGAGTAATGAACCAGGCTGGGAGTTTTTAAAAGCCTCATCTTTTGCAGGTGTTTAGAGTTAATTAGTTGATTCAGATTGTTAGGTTAATAGCTCGTTTAGAGAACCTTTTCATGATATGCTAATTTTTTTGAGATAGGAATTTTGGGTTTTCATGAGCTGTATGCCAAAATCATCAGTATTAAAACAATAAAAGACCTGAAATATTTCAGTTGGTGTGCAATGAATCTAAAATATATGAAAGTTTAATTTTATCATTACATTATGGAAAATAATGAACTTTTATCACAATATGCTAATTTTTTGAGAAGGACCTGAATAATAGGCTTTAACCTATCGTTCGTTCTTTTGTCACGTGACGTGACAGCATTGGATAGATACATTAATTTACAAGCTTCCTTACAAACGGGTGCTAGTTATTATTATTATTATTATTATTATTATTATTATTATTATTATTATTATTATTATTATCATTATTATCATTATTATTAACTCTTACAGTTACTGTGTTTCTGGTCTCAAATTGTAGCTTTTTACTTCTTACAGTTCATAAATGTGTGAATTCCTGTCATGATGGTTATTTTCCATACACTGAATGTTGTAACAAAGGTAATAAAGAGTTGGTTATTATTATTATTAAGTCTTTTTCCAACTCAGACTGCATAGGTTAAAGCTTATGGGTCTGTCACGTGATGAATGAACGACTCGAAAAACCCGAAAACTCGAGAGATGAACTAATCAATTCTCTTTCCGGCTCAGACTGCATTGACTGAAACAGGTGAACTACTAGTACCAATACAGAACCTATAGAATATTGCGCATGCGTGACTGTCACATTAAAGATTCTTTCATAATGAACGAATAGTTCAAGAATGACCCATCACTACCGATCATGCACAGTTGGGGAAAAGCCATTTACTTCAAGTAGCCTACCTGTCCTGATCGCAGGGGTTTCATGTTAAATACCTTTTGTATTATATACAGTACATTGAGATACCTGTCCTGATCACAGGTGTTTCATGTCAGATTACATTCATACTGTTATAACTTCAGATACCTGTCCAGATCACAGGTGTTGTGTCAAATACCTTTTATATTATGTACTGTAACTTGAGATACCTGTCCTGAACGCAGGTGTTTTTTGTCAGATTACATACTGCTATAAATTCAAATACCTGTCCTGATCGCAGACTTCGTGTCAGATTACATTCACAACTGACGTTACTGAACGTTTTACATTTTAATATTTGTTTATTTGTTTTTTAAAAGTTGTTTAAATGTAAGATTATAAAACATAAAAAAAAATCTTTATGACTGTTTTGTCCTTGATTATCCATTGCAGACGCTTTTCTCATTTATTAGCCATCGGATGACTGTTTTTTGTTTTTTTGGAAAGGGGGCGTTTTCCCAATGCCTCTAGAAACGCCCATTTTACGTTGTGGTAATGAAACCCCTAGAATTTAGTGAATGTCGTATAATGAATCGGAAATCAGAATGTAAAACGAAGCAAACTTCTGATAAAGCGTTAAAGGAGTGTCGTTCAGATGAGGCAATAAACTGGCCTCCTGACATTTTGTTGTCATTAATTCCCACCTTAATCATGAATTTGATCTCATTGTTTAAGCTGGTAGCACATCCTGATGGCTGCATTGAGCTTGTCAGGATGCGGTAACCCTCTATTAGAGCAGCTTTATTAAGGCGTAGGCTACAAACGCAGCTGTGGCATGCAGTAGGCAGAGTCTGGTTCCTCATTAAAGCTCAGCAGGCCAGAGCCTGGTCAGTACACTGGTGGGAGACCATTTGTGAAATTGTAGCTTGCTGCTGCAGCTAGTTTTAATCCAGCCAGCAAGGAGTGATCGTTCCCTGGCTTGAATGGGTGCAAAAGTCCTAGTGTAATGACGCACACTTTAGACTGTGAAAAAGAGCATCCTGCAGATGAGGCATTAAACTGACCTCCTGACATTCTGTTGTCATGAATTCCCCACCTCAGTTATGAATTTGACTTTGTTTTCTTTTTGAAGCTGGTAGCACATTCTGATGGCTGGTAGGCCGTTGTGAAAAACTAGCTTGCTGCTGGATCTAGTTTTAGTCCGGCCAGCAGGGGGTGCTCATTCCCTTACTTGTATTGGTGCAAAAGTCTTAGTATAATGAATCGCACTTCAGAATGCAAAACGAAGCAACCTTCTGAAAAAGCGTTAGACCGGCACCTGTTAAAAGGAGCGTTGTTCAGATGAGGCATTAAACTGGCCTCATGCTATTCTGCTGTCATTAATTCCCCCACCTTAATCATGAATTTTACCTCATTGTTTAAGCTGGTAGAGCATCCTGATGACCGCATTGAGCTTGTGAGGATGCACTACCCCTCTATTAGAGTAGCTTTATTAAGGCACAGGCTACGAACGAAGCTGTGGCATGCAGTAGGCAGAGTCTGGTACCTCACTAAAGCTAAGCAGGTCAGAGCCTGGTCAGTACACTGGTGAAAGACCATTTGTGAAATTGTAGCTTGCTGCTGCAGCTAGTTTTAGTCCAGCTAGCAGGGGGTGATCATACCCTGGCTTGAATGGGTGCCAAAAGTCCTAGTGTAATGACACAGACTTTAGACTGTGAAAAAGAGCATACTGCAGATGATGCATTAAACTGTCCTCCTTACACTCTGTTGTCATTAATTCCCCACCTTAATCATGAATTTTGACTTCATTTGTTTAAGCTGGTAGCGCATCCTGATGACCGCATTGAGTTTGTAAGGATGCGCTATCCCTCTATTAGAGCAGCTTTATTAAGGCGCAGGCTATGATCGCAGCTGTAGCATGCAGTAGGCAGAGTCTGGTTCCACATTTAAGCTAAGCAGAACAGAGCCTGGTCAGTATACTGGTGGGAGACCATTCATGAAAATGTAGGATGCTGCTGCAGCTAGATTTAGTCCAGCCAGCAGGTGGTGATCATTCCCTGGCTTGAATGAATGCAAAAGTTCTAGTGTAATGACGCAGACTTTAGACTGTGAAAAGGAGCATCCTGCAGATGAGGGATTAAACTGGCCTCCTGACATTCTTTTGTCATAAATTCCCCACCCCAGGTACAAATTTGACTTTGTTTTCTTTTTGAAGCTGGTAGCACATTCTGATGGCTGGTAGGCCTTTGTGAAAAACTAGCTTGCTGCTGGAGCTACTTTAAATGTGGCCAGCAGCGGGTGGTCATTCCCTGACTTGTATGGGTGCAAAAGTCTTAGTATAATGAATCGGACTTCAGAATGTAAAAAGAAGCAACCTTCTGATAAAACGATAGACCGGAACCTGTAAAAAGGAGTGTCGTTCAGATGAGGCATTCAACTGTCCTGCTGACATTTTGTTGTCATTAATTCCCCACATTAATTATCAATTTGACCTCATTGTTTAAGCTGGAAGCGCATCCTGACGGCCGCTGGAGCTTGTCAGGATGCGCAACCCCTCTATTAGAGTAGCTTTATTAAGGCACAGGCTACGAGCGAAGCTTTGGCATGCAATAGACAGAGTCCTGCCTCCTCACTAAAGCTAAGCAGTCCAGATCCTAGTCAGTATGTTGATGGGGGACCATTTGTGAAAATGTAGCTTGCTGCTGCAGTTACTGTAGTTTTAGTCCAGCCAGCATGATTGGCCAGAAGATAATGAATTACCCCGAAAGAAGAAGAAAAAAAGCTCTCTTTATGCTTTATGCTCTCAATGAGCATGCTCTTTCTTAGGCTTTTGTTTTGATGAGTGTTTGTGTCCACGTTTACGGTTCAACAGATTGTCAGGACAATAACTGAATGCTACTGTATTTGATTTATTGAGAAATAATTTACAGAAAAGAAAGATGTTGAACACTGAGGCAACATGCCACAAAGCAAAACTGCAAGTGAACTTATAATCATGAATACAATGCATTTTGCACTGTATTACTGTGCGTTCACACCGCCGCCATTGAGAGTGTCAAAAATCGATCTGCCCGCCCTGCTCACAACGCTGCAGAAAGATTCGTGAGCGCTCTGACGCTCTGACATAGATCGAACGCTTATCTTGTATTTAAAGCGGCCGCAAAGCAAACAAACTTGTTAAACTTGTGCAGACTAACCACAATGAGGGTAACGTTATAAGTTAACCTAATTAAATATTGTCGTGGACGAAGTATTAAGATCCTTTTACCTAATAATGTATAAAGCACTGTAAAAATACTCTGATGCAAGTAAAAGTCCTGCATTGAAAATGTTACTTAAGTAAATATAATCAAGTAAAAAACATTACTTAATGTAAGTATATTCAAGGAAATTTGTTTTAAAAAAAGTAAACTGGGACTACTGTACTATTATTTTTATGATATCATTAGATTATTATTCCAAAATCGTTACTGCACATCAGCAACTCACCAGGACTAGTGTTGTCATGGTACCAAAATTTCAGTATTCGGTACAGATACCAGTGAAAATCCACGGTTCTCGGTACCAATTTCGGTACCAAAGCAAAACACAAAAATATGCTAATGAAAAAAAAAAAACTTTTTATCACTAAAAATAAAACCAATGCCATTATTTATACTTATTTACGATTGTGTTTAAAGTTTTTCTACAAGTAATATAATTATGAAAAACAGTAAACAAGTTTCACCCAAATTTGTCTTTTAATTAAAATTTAATTTTAAACACATTTTATTTTTTGTTAAATAAAGGTGTAAAGTCTTAGTATAATGAATCGCACTTCAGAATGCAAAACGAAGC
This sequence comes from Cyprinus carpio, assembly GCF_018340385.1. NCBI lineage: Eukaryota > Metazoa > Chordata > Actinopteri > Cypriniformes > Cyprinidae > Cyprinus > Cyprinus carpio. Next base: position 13,879,174 of record NC_056610.1, read on the forward strand.
AACCTTCTGAAAAAGCGTTAGACCGGCACCTGTTAAAAGGAGCGTTGTTCAGATGAGGCATTAAACTGGCCTCATGCTATTCTGCTGTCATTAATTCCCCACCTTAATCATGAATTTTACCTCATTGTTTAAGCTGGTAGAGCATCCTGATGACCGCATTGAGCTTGTGAGGATGCACTACCCCTCTATTAGAGTAGCTTTATTAAGGCACAGGCTACGAACGAAGCTGTGGCATGCAGTAGGCAGAGTTCTGGTAACCTCACTAAAGCTAAGCAGGTCAGAGCCTGGTCAGTACACTGGTGAAAGACCATTTGTGAAATTGTAGCTTGCTGCTGCAGCTAGTTTTAGTCCAGCTAGCAGGGGGTGATCATACCCTGGCTTGAATGGGTGCAAAAGTCCTAGTGTAATGACACAGACTTTAGACTGTGAAAAAGAGCATACTGCAGATGATGCATTAAACTGTCCTCCTTACACTCTGTTGTCATTAATTCCCCACCTTAATCATGAATTTGACTTCATTGTTTAAGCTGGTAGCGCATCCTGATGACCGCATTGAGTTTGTAAGGATGCGCTATCCCTCTATTAGAGCAGCTTTATTAAGGCGCAGGCTATGATCGCAGCTGTAGCATGCAGTAGGCAGAGTCTGGTTCCACATTTAAGCTAAGCAGAACAGAGCCTGGTCAGTATACTGGTGGGAGACCATTCATGAAAAATGTAGGATGCTGCTGCAGCTACCCTTTTAGTCCAGCCAGCAGGTGGTGATCATTCCCTGGCTTGAATGAATGCAAAAGTTCTAGTGTAATGACGCAGACTTTAGACTGTGAAAAGGAGCATCCTGCAGATGAGGGATTAAAACTAAAGGCCTCCTGACATTCTTTTGTCAGAAATTCCCCACCCCAGGTACAAATTTGACTTTGTTTTCTTTTTGAAGCTGGTAGCACATTCTGATGGCTGGTAGGCCTTTGTTGAAAAACTAGCTTGCTGCTGGAGCTACTTTAAATGTGGCCAGCAGCGGGTGGTCATTCCCTGACTTGTATGGGTGCAAAAGTCTTAGTATAATGAATCGGACTTCAGAATGTAAAAAGAAGCAACCTTCTGATAAAACGATAGACCGGAACCTGTAAAAAGGAGTGTCGTTCAGATGAGGCATTCAACTGTCCTGCTGACATTTTGTTGTCATTAATTCCCCACATTAATTATCAATTTGACCTCATTGTTTAAGCTGGAAGCGCATCCTGACGGCCGCATTGAGCTTGTCAGGATGCGCAACCCCTCTATTAGAGTAGCTTTATTAAGGCACAGGCTACGAGCGAAGCTTTGGCATGCAATAGACAGAGTCTGCCTCCTTACTAAAGCTAAGCAGTCCAGATCCTAGTCAGTATGTTGATGGGGGACCATTTGTGAAAATGTAGCTTGCTGCTGCAGTTACTGTAGTTTTAGTCCAGCCAGCATGATTGGCCAGAAGATAATGAATTACCCGAAAGAAGAAGAAAAAAAGCTCTCTTTATGCTTTATGCTCTCAATGAGCATGCTCTTCTTAGGCTTTTGTTTTGATGAGTGTTTGTGTCCACGTTTACGGTTCAACAGATTGTCAGGACAATAACTGAATGCTACTGTATTTGATTTATTGAGAAATAATTTACAGAAAGAAAGATGTTGAACACTGAGGCAACATGCCACAAAGCAAAACTGCAAGTGAACTTATAATCAGTGAATACAATGCATTTGCACTGTATTACTGTGCGTTCACACCGCCGCCATTGAGAGTGTCAAAAATCGATCTGCCCGCCCTGCTCACAACGCTGCAGAAAGATTCGTGAGCGCTCTGACGCTCTGACATAGATCGAACGCTTATCTTGTATTGTATTTAAAGCGGCCGCAAAGCAAACAAAACTTGTGTAAACTTGTGCAGACTAACCACAATGAGGGTAACGTTATAAGTTAACCTAATTAAATATTGTTGTGGACGAAGTATTAAGATCCTTTACCTAATAATGTATAAAGCACTGTAAAAATACTCTGATGCAAGTAAAAGTCCTGCATTGAAAATGTTACTTAAGTAAATATAATCAAGTAAAAACATTACTTAATGTAAGTATATTCAAGGAAATTTGTTTAAAAGTAAACTGGGACTACTGTACTATTATTTATGATATCATTAGATTATTATTCCTATATCGTTACTGCACATCAGCAACTCACCAGGAACTAGTGTTGTCATGGTACCAAAATTTCAGTATTCGGTACAGATACCAGTGAAAATCCACGGTTCTCGGTACCAATTTCGGTACCAAAGCAAAACACAAAAATATGTTAATACAAAAAAAAAAAAAAACTTTTTATCACTAAAAAAAAACCAATGCCATTATTTATACTTATTTACGATTGTGTTTAAAGTTTTTCTACAAGTAAACATAAAATTTAAACACATTTTATTTTTTCACAAAAAATTGTCTTTTAATTAATGAAATTTAAACACATTTTATTTTTTGTTAAATACAGGGGATTTGCTATTAAAATTAAAACATGGAAGAAATACTGTGTGATTTATTTCTTCAAAAAATTAAGTTTTATTAATTTTTTCAACAGTAGTAGCAGTATCACATACATTCTATTAAATAATAGTAATATTTCTAGCACAATGCCTTTGGGTAAAAATGAACTTTTATTTTGACGGGTTGCAGTGCTTCCCACAGCCCCACACCCGCATCGGTTTTTTGATTTTGAAACGTGCAGTGCTCATGTTTATTCAATGAAGTCAAAGCCTTCTGGAAAATCTTTTTGTGGCGGTCAGTTTTGATATTGTGGCGGCCTGCCACAAATAAATCAATGTGTGGGAAACCCTGAGTTGCTGTGAATACCTGTAAATAGACACTGGTTTTACTCAAATGAAATGGTAAAATGCTTGTGAAGTGACTCAGAACAGTTCTGGTGATGTTGTTTATGTATTTATGTCCTCATTGAGAAGGCAGATGCTGAAATTACTGCAAGCGTCACGCGCTTCAGTCTATGTAGTAAACAAAACCACACGTCTCTGCCATTCATTCATTCACACAGAGACACGCAGAACATATTTCAACCAACTTTTGCGGCTTAACTGGATTTTGAGATTCCGTCCTCGTTTTCTGCTTTGCGGAAATCATAGCGCTATATGCGTCAAGAACCAGGTTGACTGGTTACTCGGTACCACCGGTACTTAAAGAAACCTGGTACCGTGACATTTTCATTTTTTTAGTACCAAATTGGTACCGAAGTACTGGGTCTTTTGACAACATTACCAGGAACATGAACAATCTCAGACACCTTGGTCCATGTATCATTTTTATTTAATTTTTTATGTCCCTGTACGCAAACAGGGACACATCATAGATTATTGCAAACCCGCCACAGCAATAATCAACCTGTCCTATATTTTGCTTGGGAACTAATGTGGTCGGAGCTGCGTTCTCTGGAATCCTCTCAAGCAATGGACTTCTACGTTCTGATTGATTGCCGCCGAACCGCGTCATAGCTCATTACCATAAAGTTGCCCTGATTTCAACTCTCCTCGACACTCTCAACGGCCAAGTGGCGCCACGCCGCTCCTCGCCGCTGCTTGACGCCGGCTCACATTAAAAGTGAATGACTTCCGGCCACTTTGACGCTCTCGACGGTGGCAGTGTGAACACACAGTTAAGCATGTTTTAAGCATGCATTTTTGATTTAAAGGGTTAGTTAACCCAAATATTAAAATTATGTCATTAATGACTCACCCTCATGTCGTTCCAAACCCATAAGACCTCCGTTCATCTTCGGAACACAATTTAAGATATTTTAGATTTAGTCCGAGAGCTTTCTGACCCTCCATTGAAAATGTATGTACGGTATACTGTCCAGGGCCAGAAAGATAATAAAAACATCATCAAAGTAGTCCATGTGACATCCGAGGGTCCGTTAGAATTTGTTGAAGCATCGAAAATACATTTTAGTCCAAAAATAACAAAAATTACGACTTTATTCAGCATTTTCTTCTCTTCCGGGTCTGTTGTGAGCGCGTTCACAACACTGCAGTGATGCTGCTGACGTACGATGCTCCTGATGTGTTTTCTTTGTTATTGGACGCATCAGAAAACACGTCAGCAGCGTCGTACGTCAACAGTCACAGCAGTCGCGTTCACAACAGACCCGGAAGAGAAGACAATCCTGAATAACGTCGTAATTTTTGTTATTTTTGGACCAAAATGTATTTTCGATGCTTCAACAAATTCTAACAGACCCTCTGATGTCACATTGGACTACTTTGATGATGTTTTTATTACCTTTCTGGACGTGGACAGCATACCGTACATACATTTTTCAATGGAGAGACAGAAAGCTCTCGGACTAAATCTAAAATATCTTAAACTGTGTTTCGAAGATGAACGGAGGTCTTACGGGTTTGGAACGACATGAGGGTGAGTCATTAATGACATAACTTTAATATTTGGGTGAACTAACCCTTTAACATGGTCATTTAAGGGAACAGATTGGATCAGCAATGGCAAAAACAAATGGTAACTTAAAAAAAAAACAACCTGATTTATCAACACGTATTATCAGACAAACATATTTAACAAACCCAAATGTGTGTATGTATATATATATATATATATATATATATATATATATATATATATATATATATATAAAACCTATGGGTTATGAGTAAAAAAATCATGTGTAAATCCATATCTCAATTCATGTGTTAAAATACAAACAACTGAAAGAACATGCTGTTGACATTAAATTTGATGAAATCTAAATAAAAAAAAATACAAAAATCAGAATAAAAATAAAAAAAAAAAATATAAAATATATTAAAAAAACAAAAACAACAAAAAAAACAACGAATAGGCTAAAAAATAAATTCTATAAGAATAACATTTTAAATGTTAATCAAAATGCTTTTCTGTCTATGCTTTCTAAACACTTTAAACATTTTCTTTTATTGTGTCCATATTTTAAAAATTTATATTCAGCATCTATATATATTTTTTTCTCTCATCCTTTCTTCACTCCACAGATTGAACTTCATGCCTCAACTTCCTTTATATTCTCTCTTTCCTTTCTTCCATCTCTGACTTGAAATTCCTGACTGCAGTCTCATTTCTGGTTTCTGAAATAGTAAATTATACATGTCAACTATAAAATAACCAGTGAATGTCATATTATTTAATGAATTTAGGTATAATTACTTAAGGTTAAAGATTGGCCCATTTGATCTGAAAAAAAAAGCATCAAAATTTGTTAAAAACTAGTACTAGTAGAGTTCTAGTAGAGTTCTGACATATTTCAAAATAACTGTGACAATTACATTTTACATTTCAAGTATAGGCTTTATGGTTTAACCAAAAATGTATTTTTAGATTTTTTTTTTTTCACAACTTGAATATGTGCAAACTGAATAAAAATAAATAACTACCTCACACTGGAGGTTAAACATGCACGTAGTGCAATAACATTTCAAAAATGTGTATATTATGCAATAAAACTAAACAAACAAACAATACAATGCTAAGTGAAAAGAAATTATGTACATAATGTACAAAGTAAGGACATTCATGTTAGCAGTAATGAATTAAAGTACTAAAATATGATAAAGTATGATAAGTATTCGGCACAAAACAACTTTGCTTTATTGGGAAAGGATAATTCTCCTCTGGACACGAGCAGCAGGACGCGGCAATAGACAGCAGAACCCTATAATCAGTTAGGACTCATTTAGCAGACGCTTTTATCCAAAGTGACTAGTAGGGCAGCATTTAACACACACTGGATCCAGTACAACGTGACGAGGTTCTTAATGGGTTCTATTGTCTTTTGTCGTGTCACATGACCGTATTGCTCACATCCAGTTTAGACGTTACAGTATGTTAAATCATAACATGAAAATTTGATCTCGTGATTTGTGTCATGGTGGCCTAATACATAGTTACAGCGTGTTTGAAAAAAAAAGGATGTAATCGTTCTCTGCTTTTTTCTGGGGTACATTTTACCCAGGCCTGGCTCCAGAATCTACGGTGCCCGTAAGGTGACATGTTCGGTTCACTTAGTTTTGTTGTGGCCACGAGTTATTAATTTGAGGGAACGTCATATTAACTCGTGGGAATGTGATATTATGTCATGGCCACGAAATCATTTTGTCGAGGTAGCTACATCCTTATGTCGTGGAAATGAAATGAAATGAATCAGCTTGTGAGAAGTTGTCTGGAAGACAAAATGAGCTTCTTCGACTATTTTTATTTATTTTTAGAAATGTTCAGTAGAGGAATAAAAATATAATAATAGACTAATAAAAGTGTTTGTTTTTTTCTTTCATGAATTAGACAAGTGAATGACTGTGACATCTAAACTAATCATTTTATGGTCTCTCTTTTCACACTTACTCAAGGTAGAATAAGTAATCTAACATCTCAAAGTGGCAACCAACAGTAAAAATGGCCATTTAGGACTTCAGCATTACTTTTACTTTGAACATAAGTGACACAAAAAGTTGAATGAGAGCTTAAAAGAGAGCACAATGTTATGTTGTAATCTAAATTAATCTTATCAATAATAAAAAAATAAAATAAAAAAAGACACTAGTCCCTTGACTGGATTTATTAAACTTATTTCCTATTTCACAGCTACTGTATATCAGTAACAGAAAAAAAGGTCTTTACTTTGATTATTCATCAGCATCAGTGTACTCTAAAACAAGGGAGAAAGAGAGAACAGTAAACAATTGATTAATACTGTGTTGTTACCTGAATGATCCAAAGCTGTATTTTTGTTTAGTGATAGTTGTTCATGAGTCTCTTGTTTGTGCTGAACAGTTAAACTGACTGCTGTTCTTCAGAAAAAAAACCTTCAAATTCTTTGGTTTTCCAGCTTTTTTGTGTATTTGAACCCTTTCCAACAGTGACTGTATGATTTTAAGATCCATCTTTCTACTCCAAGAACAACTGAGGGACTCATATGCAACTATTCCAGAAGATTCAAATGCTCACTGATGCTCCAGAAGGAAAAACAATGCATTAAAACTTGAATTTAAAGAATCAGGGTAAATTTAACTTATATATCTTCTAGGAAACGTAAGTATCTTCTGTAGTTTCTGAAGGGCAGTACTAAAAAAAAAAAAAAAAAAAAAAAAAAAAAAATTATATTTAGGCAAAATAAGAAAAATTTACACATCTTCATTCTGTTCAAAAATTTTCAGGTCAGTACTAAATGAACAATATCATGCATTTTGTATGATTCCTCTTATTCTACATGGTGTATGTAAACTTTTGACTTCAGCTATATATATTCATATCTAAATATAAATATTTATAATCTATATAAATCTCTCTCTTTCTCTCTCTCTCTCTCTCTCTCTCTCTCTCTCTCTCTCTCTCTCTATATATATATATATATATATATATATATATATATATATATATATATATATATATACGCCATATATATATAATATATATATATATATATATACCTATAGACACAAACACATATAGAATCAATGCTTCGCTCCAAACTACGCCATCTAAAATAGAATTTTATATAGTTCTATTGTTTATTTTATTGACTACTTACAACTATTTTCATCTTTTCAAAGACTGACTTTTTTGTATGCCATGTGTTTTTTATGGTTAGCTTTACATTGTTCGTTTAACAGTCATTTAGGATGCTGTTTTCACACAGCTCCAGTTCCAGTCTACCTGCCATGATGGTAATTTATTTTTATTTTTTTAGCATTGCATTATTTGGTTCCAAACAGTGGTCTGCTTGCACCATCAACATGAGTATTCCTGTGATTACAAAACTAGTGGCTAAAGGCCTCATAAAAAACATGATACAAAAACAAAAGCCTGAACAAATTTACATCTGTTGGTAATCGAGGAGCCAAAGACCATTAAAAGTGAATCAGTTCAGCTTCAAGAAGCTTTTAGTGATGAAGAGGAAATGTACACACTCATCTTCGATATGACGCAGGCAGTTTTATCAGTTCAGTGCCTCTCCAGCTTCAAAAGCATTTGCTGTGGCACAACATCAAGCCCCCTATTGGTTAAAGCGAGAACTGCAGGCTGCTCAGGCAAATGGGGACGTTTTCTTCGGATGCTACTTTCTTCGTCTCATTAAGTGAAACCATTAAGCTGGTGTGTGAAAGATGGTGGCTTCTGTGTTAAGTTTTTCTTTACGAGGGCTCAAGTCATGCATGTTTCTCCTTAATAATTATTATTATTAAATATTCATGTTTTGGCAAGCCAAGATGAGTCGCTTGTTTTGCAAAATAAGTTGCACAAATTGTACAAGCATAAATACAACAAGGTAAATAGTAGTAGGTAGCTGTTCTGCTACTCTGTTCAATATGTGATGTCAAGTGAGACGTGTACATTTAGCTGGTGAATATTATCTCTTTTTTGACTACTTTTACCTGTACGTCTTTTACAAAGACAATTGGTGGAGTATGTATTTGTTCTTATTTTTTGTCTTTCTTTTTGTTTTGTATTTTTAATACAGTATTTGTAAATATTGGTTATATTTTTGTTGAACTGTAGAAATGTATGATGTTTATGCCTCAATATCCAGTTTATATGAAGCTGGGATCCAATAAATTCGACAAAAATCAATCAACTTATAGTTTTTAAATGCAATTATTATTATTATTATTATTATTATTATTATTATTATTATTATTATTACTACTACTGCTCTACTGCTTCTTATTATTGTTCTTTTGTTGATTCTGCATTAAGGATTTTGTTTTCAAATATTGCTTTAAATGGCCTTTGGCACCACCTAGTGTTTGCACTTTACATTTGAAATGTGTATCTCATACTTTTCTAACTGACAAATGTATGTTGGGGTTAATAAAAGTCATCAGTATCGATCTGCTGTTCAACACTGTTTGCTTTTTCAGTGTTACTTCAGGGGGTCCACTATTGCTAGCATCTTTCTAGCATTATTAACATGTTGCTAGCATGTTTTAGCATTATTAACATGTTGCTGGCATGATTTTAGCATGTTGTTAGCATGATTTAGCATCCCAGGATAATAGTGATAGACAGCTTTAACACTCTATAAGTCTGTACTAAAGTTTTGACCCCCTCAATGAAAGTCTGTATGGGACTCATCATAGATTTGATCATCTGTTTAATGAAAATAACAAGTTTGATCAGTTAGAAAAGATACAGCAACCCGAGGCAGACCAGTCTGAAGGTCTGACCCAAGTTTGGGGGTTGTAGCTTGAAAGCTGTAGGAGGAAGTACATTTAAAAAATAAAATAAAATAAATAGTGTCAGAGGAAAAAGTAGCAGCTTAAATAGCAGATCAGTCATTTGGCCAACTTAATTACTGTAGCATATCACATTATCACATTTTAGATAATCTGGCTTAAGGCAAAAATCAGACCTTCCTCCCAAGATGACCAACCCACACTCTGGTTAGTCTAGGTAAGGTCAGATTTTCTCAGTTGGTGAGGGGTGCATGGGGAAAGAGCAAGCAATAATGCCTTAGTAAGCATACTAAATATGCAGTTATAAATCTTGAAAATGTGTAAAGATTTAAGTTTTTCTCAAAAAACTTTTTCTTGTATCAGTATGTATGTTTTCCAGTTATTATGGGGGCATATTTTCACCATAAAAAATACGAGATATACTGAGAATTCTAAATATCTGTTTTGTTTTGTTTTTTTCTCTCTGCCACAGAATAAAACTCACCATTCTATTAGGTAACTGAAGTGAAAATTTGAGGAATTAATGTGTAGTTTTGATGAGCTTAAGGGCACATGCAACACAGCCCCTCAGGCCCATTTTAATATGTGCTTCAATAATTACAGTAAAAAACCCTTTCCTGCTATAGCTGTGAATAATACCTCTAAACATAGGTGACTGACTAAAGATCACATCCTAGATGACAACATCCTAGACTAGAGAGTCATTACAATCGACACAATGTTATAGGATAACCAAGTCTAGTCTATTTCTATTTATTTTATGTTATATAACGTGTGGTTTCCCCTCATAACTTTCCTGCTTGTCCCATCTGTGTTTAGGGGCAAGACTACGATCTGTAGTGGGTTTTGGAGACAGGAACCAATCAGATAGCAGTCTTCTCAGTGTATGAACCAATCAAAAGTAGGGGAGTCATAATCTGGTGTTGAAGAGTCAGATTTTGTACAAGCATTTGTTGTCCTGCAGAGACCTGCAGTGTACTTGACTGACTTCATGGGGGCAATTTTCAGCCTTTCTAAACTTTAAATCTCACTGTGTTTCACAAAAGTATGGCTTGAGAAAATAGATCATTTGGAATGCTTTAATAGAGTGTGTGTGTGTGTGTGTGTATTTTAAATAAATTGTTGTGACTGTATCTGCTTAAGTGTTTATAGTTAGACTTATGTTTGGAGTGTGGGGCTATCTGATTGCAATTTAAAAAATAGATAAATTAAAAAATTAATTAATTAAAAAGTCCTAAACAAAGTAAATAATTATTTAAATAATAATAATAATTTTTTTATGAAATAAACAATAAAGTGTTTTTTTTATTTATTTTTTTAGAAAGCTTATATTTACATATGTGTTTTATTCTGTTTCTGTCTTCATGTTTTGTCAAGTGTGCAGAAGTACTAGTTGATTTCAGGAACAATGGCAGTCTGGCCTCTTTTATCTGTCTTTCTGTCTTCTCTGCTCTGGATGCTTCAGGTAGTTGTTATGAAGTGTATATTGCCCAATTTCAGTATATGCAGTTTATTGCAGATCTCATTGATTGTCAGATTGGGCTTAGATTTAAAATTGTAATCTGATTATCTAAATTTGTTTAAGGCTCTGATTATTTAAATAAGATGTAGGTGTATATAAAATACAGAACCTCAGATGAACAACAACACGAGACATATCACACCGTGTCATTATTTATTTAGCAAAAAATGAAGCCAATATGGAAATGCTGTGACAGATCCACTTTTAGTAGCAATAAGTAATAATTTGTATAATCATCTGTAGGATTTTATCGTTCTTGGCCCACCCTTCTTTACTATTTTGCTCCAGTTTATTGAGGTTGCAATTGTTTATGCACAGCTCTTGCCACAGCATTTTAGTCAGGATGAGGTCTGGACTAATGCAACACTGTGTTTTTTTTTTTTTTTTCTTAGCCATTCTGTTGTAGAATTTTCTGGTGTACTTGGGATCATTGCCCTGTTGCATGACCCAATTGGGGTCAAGCTTTAGCTGTCAGAAAGATGGCCTCACATTTGACTCTAAAATACTTTGGTATACAGAGGAGTTCATAGTCGACTCGATAACTGTGAGGTGCCCAGGTCCTGGTTAAAAAACAAGCCCAAAATCATCAGCCATCCACCAGCATGTCTGATTGAGGTGTTTTTGCCGATATGCTCTATTGCCTTTCACCACTCATGGCGATGTGCCCAGGTCACCTTACAGTCCTAGTTGTCATATCCAGATTTTTAGACCTGCCACGGAACAGATTATGACCCCATACTGGATCAATAAGAGATGTAAACAGTAGTCAGGCCTCTAGGTAACATCATACAATTCTTAACACAGGTTTGTGTAAACAGTTATACAAAATTGTCAGTTGACACACTTTCAAAATAAGAATCCACGTTATAAAACTTCTCAACCGACCCTTTTACGCTGTATCTAATCTTTTCCAAATGTATATGACACATGACCTCTCTAATCCAGAGTCCATATGTTGGTGGGCATGAATCCTTCCACCTACACAAAATGAGTCTTCTAGCTAGCAAAGAGCAAAAAGCGATCATGTTCACCTGGTACCTGCTAAAAGAAGCATCCACCTTGATCACCCCAAATAATGCAGTCAAAGGGCATGGGTACACAGTTTTTCCACATATTTTGGAAAATGCATCAAAAATAGATATCCAATATCCATGAAGTTTTGAACAAGTCCAAAACATGTGAAGAAGTGTAGCAGAGGTTTGTTTGCAACGATCACATGCAGGATCCAAGTCCAACTTTATCTTGGACAGTTTGTCTTTGGACCAATGCAGACGGTGTACCACTTTAAACACACCGAAGATGAGTGAATGTTCTGTATGACCTTTTGCCAGACCACGTCCGATATGTCTTCATCCTAGTCAGATTCCCACCTGTGTTTCAGAATGTCCAGACTGGTCTCATGGTATGAACTGAGCAGTGTGTAAATCCCTGCTCAAGACCTGTTTAGTGTCTATCCTACAGTCAAATATCTTATCCACAAGGGACTGAGCCGCGGACACTGAGGAAAACAATCAGAATTGGCCATAACAAAGTTTCTCAATTGCAAATATCTAAAAAACTGTGATTTTTTAATATTAAATTTCTCTACCAGTTGTTCAAATGAGGCAAACTTATTATCAATGTACAGATTATAAAGTGAACGTAGTCCATTCAAGGCCCAACTATTAAAAGCCTCATCAGTTACCGAAAGGGATAAACATGTGGTTATTTGACACAGGGGCAGCAAACAATAACCCAGTGAAACCAAAAGACCGTCTACACTGATTCCAAATATTAACTGTGTGGACAACAAACTGGGTTAGAAGAGTATGTTGAAATTGATTGTTTAAAGGGTAAACGAGAGCAGAGCAATGCTTTAGGAGAGCTGGATGTAATTGAGGCCCTCTCCAAAGTCACCCAGCTTGGTAGAGAAGTGTCCCTTCTCAACCAATGCAACCACGCTCTAATATTAGCTGCCCAGTAATAGTACATGAAATTAGGAAGTGCCATGCCCCCCAAATTACGGGGCAGTTGTAATATCTTTTTGTTGATCCTTGGATGCTTTTTATACCAAACAAAGGATGATAGCTGGCTATTCAGGTTGGAAAAGAATGATTTAGAAAGAAAAATTGGCAGGGTTTGGAACAAGTAAAGAAATTTAGGTAAATAATCATTTTGACTAAATTAATCCTTCCCCCCAGGGAAAGAGGCAAGGATTCCCAACGAGCAATGTCTTGTTTAAGATTTGCCAACAAAGGATGTTAATTAGCCCTATAAAGATTCTTAAAATTGCGTGTTATCCAAATACCCAGATATTTAAATTTTTCCGAACTAACTTTAAATGGGACTGTGCCAGTAAGTTTCCCTTCAAGAGAGGTCACGGGCATCATCTCGCTTTTCTGAACATTAACCTTATAGCCAGAAATTCTCCCAAATTTACCAAGTAAGATCAATAACTCAGGGATACTAGACAGAGGGTCAGAAATAAACAAAAGCGTGTCATCGGCATAAAGAGAGACCTTATGCACAAAGCCCATACGATTTATACCTTTAATGAGTGAGCTCTGCCTTACGGCAATAGCCAAAGGTTCAATCGCAATCGCAAATAAGAGGGGCAAGAGCGGGCATCCCTGCCGTGTACCTCGTTGTAATTCAAAATAGCTAGATATATTATTATTGGTACGTACCGCTGCCATTGTCGAAGAATAAAGCAATTTTATCCATGATATAAATTTAGGGCCGAATTTAAATATTTCTAAAGTCTTAAAGAGATAACCCCACTCAACCCGGTCAAATGCTTTTTCAGCATCAAGGGAAAGTATCACCTCATCGTCTTTGTGGCCGGGTGGAGTGGGAGCATACAACACACCAAACAGTCGTCTAATTTTAAAAAAGGATTGGCGATTTTTCACAAACCCTGTCTGGTCAGGTGAAACAACAGTGGGAACTACCCTCTCAAGGCGCTATGCCAATAACGATCAGTAATTTTCTAAAAAAAAAATTTAATTGATATACTTTTTAACTACAAATGCTCGTCTTGCACTAGTAAATGGCGTTCACTTTGCAAACACTGTATTACACAATTACATTATAGGAAATAGATAGAAACATTTGCTAATTTAGTTGTTATGAAACAAACTGCATAATTTAATGTTAAGTGTGCCAAAGAAAGAGAATGTCTGTAGATGATATTTGTCCAAATATCTGTTTAACGAAATTACAAAACTTATATAAAGCAGCAGCAAATACCAAATTCTTTATATTGTAGCCTGTGACAGTGATGGGTCCACATACAGTAAAGTAGATGCTTTCCCTTTTTTAACACTCCGAAAAACTGGACTGGTGTGAGAGGGCAGCTTCTAATATGGATTCCTTCATCTGGATTCATGGATCCCTGCCGTTAACAGTAGTCCTTATGTCTTTCTCTTAGAAAATGTCTTTGGAAAATAGTACTTCAGTTGTACTCATACTATTTGGAAAATAGTAAATCAAAAACATCAATTTAAACAAAGACCTGGTTAAGAGGATATACAGTATTTCTGTATGTTTATATTAATTTGTAATGTTTAATATTGTTCAGCATGTTTGTCATATTATCAAACTGAAACATAAGTTGATGGCAGTTAAGAAAGGGTCCAAAATGGATGTACAACTACAGGGTCCTAGACAACCTGACAATCCTGAAGAGAAGTGCCTTGAATAACTAGACAAGACTTGGCTTTTGGGTGTGACAAGAAATCTATCAAATTTTATGACCGCTTAATGCAAAAGAAGATATTTTGAAGAAAGAATTCATGCAACTGTTGTTATTTTAAGAAACTAAATCATGAATAAGAGACAATTTCTCAACATTAATCACACATTAACTCCCAATTATAAGAAGGTTTCTCAAGAACATACTCTGTCATAATTCTGAAAGAGGTTATCATTATCATTGTCAATAAATGGTACAAAAAATAAGTTTTTTCCACTTAACAAAAAGTTATACTGTATGAACCCAATAATTGCTTAATCTTAAGCAGAACTCAAATTGAATGCATTACATCAGATTTCTAGTTCTCAGCATGCATTGCTTCTGATTCTGTAAAGAGAGTAAATGTTGAAATGTTGTTTTTGCTCAAGATTAATGTAAGGGGAGATATGTTAGTGTTTTTTATGTCAGTGTAATAATGTTGTAAATAATACTAATTTCTTACACAGACTGATCATTTCACCTCAATATATTGTCAGGAGCCAAGGGGATTCATTTTGTGATTTTGTATTTATTTTTTTCTTTCTCTCAAAGTAGTACCACCTGCTTTTTATGACGCTGCCCTGACTAAGATCTATCTTGATGTGGATATAAATTGTAATAAAAGAAACAACTGAAAATGTTTTTTATCTTGATATAGAAAGTAGAAAACACAGGAAAATGATGATTCATGGCTGAATATAAGATGTTTCATGAGAGCATGTGCAGCTCCATTCTTCTATTTTTGTGTCTCTGTACTTGAAAGTCAGGAGCGGATGAAGCACAAAACCCAAGATTGACCAGAACATAATGAATTTCCTGAAGCTCTCTTTATGCTTTATGCTCTCAATGAGCATGATCTCCTTAGACTTTTGTTTTGATGACTGTTTGTGTCCATGTTTACGGTTCAACAGATTTTCAGGACAATAACTGAATGCTATTTGATTTATTGAGAAAGAATTTACAGAAAGAAAGATGTTGAACACTGAAGCAACATGCCACAAAGCAAAACTGCAAGTGAACTTATTATCAGTGAATTCAATGCATTTGCACTGTATTAAACATGTTTTAAGCATTCCATTTCTGATTTAACATGGTCATTTATGGGAACAGCTTGGATCAGCAATGGCACAAACAAATGGTAACTGGTATATACATGGTTTGTCATTCCAATTCCCTTCACCTGTTGTGAGAAAGAAAAATAGATAAATATTTTACAGGCATCATAATGCTTGTATTTAGAAAGACAGATAAAGAATGTCTAGCCTGTAGTGTAAACACTGGAAGTGAGGGGAGTGAATATACTCTCAAAATAAAAGGTACAAAAGCTGTCACTGGGGGAGGTACCTTTTCCAAAGGCACACCTTTGTACCCTATTTACCCCTAAATGATGCATATTAGTACAATGAAGGTACACATTAGTACTAGCAACTTTTTAAAGGCCACCGCCCCAGTAATAATAACATTTGTACATTTTTACTGAGAGTGTACAATTTTTTTTATTAATTGTTGCTGTTTATTGAAGGTTGAACAAATTCCAGAACTGAAGACATTAAATGACAATCACATCTTTCAAAACAGTTACCTCCAAAGTTTGTCTCAATACAATCCTCATCAAACTTGTTGTTGGGTTCTCCGGCGTTCCAAAGTCTGAAATTCATTTTGGACCCATCACTCCAGAACCACGTCCCCTCCTGTGTACAGAAGAGCACAAAGATCACTGTGTTTAGGGCCGCCTGGCATTAGGTGCATGTGTAAAATAAAGAAATCAAAATCAAATAATAAAAACTCTATATCTCGCAGATGCTACTTGCACACCTCTGTGTAAATATAAACATTCAATTGTAAGCAGTACTGATTTAAACAGTAAAGTGTATGATGCACCAAAGCACAAACAACGAATATGACAAAATAAGTAAATAACATAACATAACATAACATACAGAAACAGCATCATAGCCTCCTATCCAGAATGATTTTGAACTTGACACCAATAGCTTTATGAAGGCATGTTCCTTGTTATTGTGTACAGAGGCAAGGTTCCCACCATGATTCAAGCACGTCACCTGAGGAGAATATGACATGAGGAGAAAGTTAATAAGTAAATAATAGGCTTCTTTTTGTCAGTTCTTGCTGAATATTCCTACCTCTGCATCTTTCCAGGACTTTGGATCGTTAAAAACCTTGAAGCATCTCTTTCCATGTCGACTCCACCCAGTCTCACAAGCTGTTACATGGAGATTTGGTTTGTATTATTGTCAGTTTAAGTGTTCTTAAATTAATTGCATTATATATCTATTATATATAAGGTGAGCTCAGGTAAAGTGGGCCACAATGGTAAAACGTGTATCTAGATGTTTTTTTTTTTTTTTTTTTTTTTAACTTTAAGATCGGCTTTAATATTTCAATTTGAATACAGTTCATATAAAGTGTTATTTGCAAGATATATACCAATAAACATTTTGAGGTCATGTACTCCAGAGAAATTTATTTTCAGGTAAAGTGTCCCATCCCTTATTTATCAAAAATTATTCACAATTTTAATTAAAAAGACATGATTTATCGACAAATTTTATCAGACAAACATATTTAACAAACCCAAAAATATTGATAACCTACAGGTTATGAATAAAATAAATCATGTGTAAATCCAATACTCAATTCATGTGTTAAATTCCAAACAACTGAAAGAACATGTTGTGTTGACATTAAATTAGATAAAATCTTAATATCAGAATATTCAGAAAACAGAATATTGATTAATAAAATGAACTCTACAATATATTACAGATGTGACTATAACACAAACAACAACGAATAGGCTAAAAACATTTAAAATGGTAATCAAAATGTTTTTCTGTCTATGCTCTCTAAACAATTTTTAATTGTGTCCATATTTTAAAGTTTTATATTCAGCATCTATATTTTTTTCCTCTCATCCTTTCTTCACTCCACAGATTGAACTTCATGCCTCGACTTCCTTTCATTTCTATTCTCTCTTTCCTTTCTTCCATCTCTGACTTGAAATTCCTGACTGCAGACTCATTTCTGTTTTCTAAAATAGAAAATTATACGTCAACTATAAAATAACCAGTGAATGTCATATTATTTAATGAATTTGGGTATAATTACTTAAGGTTAAGGGTTGGCCCACTTAACCTGAATCCTACAAAAAACAAACAAACAAACAAACAAACAAAAAATCGTACAAACAAAACTCTGAAAGCAGTGACTGTAATTTGTTTGTGGTGGTGCCAGTTCCAGAACTGTGAACGGACAATTGCTTTGGCTCTTTTGACCCAGGCTGTCCATTCATGCTTTCTCGAGCCAACATCAAAATTTGCTAAAAAAATTAGTTGAGCTCTGAGACAAACTAAACTGAACATTTTATAAAAATTGTTCTAATGCTTAAGGACATATAATAAAACATTGAAGGTATTTATGGATGTTCAGTAAATGCTGCAGAATGAATGATGTATCTCACCTGAAGCATTCAGAGCAAAGAGTAGACAGAGAGACACACAGACAGTCCAGACCGCCATTGTTTCTCAAAGAACACTGAAATCAACCAGGAATACTGCACACCTGAATAAAAAACATCAGACAAAACACATATTTAAATGAATGAATGAATGAAAAAAATCTAAATATAATTTTGATGCTATTGTAAATATTTTAATTGATGTATTAATTTAGTGACACTAACAGAGAATTTGCTGTGTTTGTCTGTTTCAAAGCAGAGGTTTGAGTTTTTATATATGGCAGATGAACATGTTTGCACGTTTACCATATTACGAAAGCCTTCAGCCGAAACATTTATCAGTGGATCATCAAGGTTACACAACAACACAACCTATACCCAATCCTATGTTGCAGAATGTTGCATGATGAAAGTCTTGAAATAGAGCCTAAAATATGAATTATATAACTTTGCATGCATGAAAAGGGTTATTTTTCAAGTGAATTTTGTAAAGTTCTTCTTTGGTCTCCATAATAACCACAGGCTGCCTAGTTAAACTGTGAGATGATGTCAAAAAATATTTTTTTATCAATTGTTCAGTGTTCTTTCTTTCTCCCTTGTTTTAGAGTACACTGAGGCTGATGAATAATCAAAGTAAAGACCTTTTTTCTATTACTGATATACAGTTGCTGTGAAAAAGTCCAGGGACTAGTCTTTTTTTATTTTTTAATATTGATTAGTTAGTAAAAAATAAATATATTTAATTACAACATACCACTGTACTCTCTTTTAAGCTCTCATCCAACTTTTTGTGTCACTTATGTTCAAAGTAAAAGTAATGCTGTAGTCCTAAATGGCCATTTTTACTGTTGGTTGCCATTTTGAGATGATAGATTACTTATATTCTACCTTGACTTAGTGTGAAAAGAGAGACCATAAAATGATTATACAATTATGCTTTTAGGTGTCACAGTCATTCACTTGTCTAATGAAAAAAAAAAAAAAAAAAAAAAAAAAAAACTTTTATTAGTATATTATTATTTTTTTTTTATTCCTCTACTGAACATTTTTAAAAAGATATGTGTGATTTTAGCGACTAAACTTACTTAAAAACAGTGAAAACCGCAGCGAGAGACGGAGATTAGTGCTTGCCAGTAACGGTATTTGTGTTGAAGCCCCGTTTCCATGACAACTCTGCTCCTCGCTCGTGCATAACTCAACGCACACACAGCATTTACACAAACAAACATCTAGAATTAAAACATTACGTTAATAATTTACAGTCTCATTCAATAATAATTCAATAATGAATTTAAAACTCATTTTGTAGTTCAAAAAGCAACAGCAACAATAGTTCACCGTATAGAGACGGTTTCTTTCTGGCAGCCTGTAAAAGAGTGAAAAACACGGCGAAAAAGCAGTTAGGACTTCTCTTTAATCCGTTTTTACATTTCCCCTCCGAGAAATAGCTGGAAACGCATTAAGGCGTTAACATTAATTTTTAAAATCGCTACCGTGACCGTTAGCTAAAAAAGTTAAGGTTAGTTGGAAATGAGCCAGTCTCTTCACTCTGTATGTCATGACTTCAGTCTGATCAGCAGGTTGTTGTTGTGTTTTGACAGTTCACCATGTGCTCGTTGTCTTCGTGGTTCCCTCCCCATTGTTATCTTAATTAGTACTTCAGCTGCCGTCACACCTGTGACTTGTTAATTCCTTAATTCTCCCTCTTTTTAAGTTCCCCTCGTGTGTAGTCTTGTGTCTTGTTGTGTGGTGTTAATGTACTACACTTTGTGACCATCTTCTAGTCTTGTCCTGCCGTGTATTCTTAGGCTCCTGATGCAGTCTTGTGTTTTCAGTTTGTCTTTTCTTCTGCTTGTGCTCAGCCTCTTGTTTCACCAGACTTCTGTTCCTTAGTTCCTGCCCTAATATTGCCAGAATACCCGGCGCCTTCTACAAGGATCTCTCTGCTCTGACATTGTGTCAGTACCGATGCTTGGGCTCTGTGAGCTGCTCTCTCTACCCTGACGTTGCGTTGGCACTGACTCTGGGACTGTGCGCTGACCTTCATTATCTACTCTGCCTAGTGGAGGGGCTGTAGGCTCTTGTTGACTGTTCCCCTCATCCTTCCTCTAATTTCCGCCACAGCCGAGTGGTGTTTGAGATTTAAATGAATTTGTGTTGAACCTGCAAATTGAATCTGTGTGTTTCCCTGACACTGTAGCACACCAAGTGCCTTACTAGTACCATTTAAGTGTCACAGAATTAACCAAGTAGTATTTCTTTTGTCTAATTTAGCTGAAGTGAAATCGTAACATTACCTGAAAGCCACAGATCCCTATTAATCAAACATTTTTTATTTTATATATATATATATATATATATATATATATATATATATATATATATATATAATTATTATTATTAGGCTATTATTATTATTATTATACCCTCACTGGGGGTATAATAATTGAAAATGAAAATCCTAGAATCGCACCTGACATGATCGTTTTATAAATTATGCATTCATATGTGCTTCATTTTCTCTGGAGGAAACAGCTGTGGTGTGATGAGGGATGAACGCAGTGAAAACTTAGACTACAGTAGATGAGGAACCGATTATTGCTTCCCCATGATATTTTGTAAACTGGATTCATGACAAAGAACTGCACAGATCCAGATATTATAACAATCTATTGATGAACACACACATTGTCCTCTATTTCTCGCTCTGTGCCTCCGCGGTCGGCAGATTGAAAAAGAACATGCTGAAAGACGTGGAGGAGCCGATTGAAGTCTGCCTCTGTTTTCATATGCAAATGCCAGACTAAGACACTCTTATCTGCTCCTCAAAATACTGAAACATTAGCCTTTATGCATGTGTATATATTCAGTGGGCATATTTGCTGACATAATTCTGAGTATGGGTCATCATACTTGGGTGTATGTCACGTCACATAATTTAATACCACTTGGTAAAGAGCATATAATAAAACACAGAAGGTCAGTTGAATCATTTATCAGTGGATCATCAAGGTCACACAAAATACGAACTACACGCAATATTGCAATACTATTTTGCAGAATGTTGCATGATAATTCTGAAAGTTTTGAAATAGAGCTCAAATTTGGGACAGTGCAAACATTTGAATTTGTAAAGAGCGTATCGCTCTGTCCCAAATGGCACCCTAAACCCTCGCGGTCTTCCTCTGAGTCCGCACATTTGTGACGTAATGCCGCTTTGACTGTTGGGTAGAAGTCTACTGCAGAGCTCGCTCAAGTGCAGGCTCGGCAGAAGTGTGGATTCACTGACCAAATTATATCGGCCTACGCCTGGCCGATTTTTTAGGTAATGAGGCCGACGTCGGCCAGACGTACATGTGATAGTAAGATAGAGATTCTACAGAAAAAACAAAGCTACACAGAAGGCAAGCAGGAAGCAGGAATAACACTGTCCCAGCCAGTGTTATTGTCGTCAGCCAAATTCCACACTGCTGGAAGTGCGAAGTGAAGCTATGTCATGGGAAAGAGAAGGGAACCCGGGGGGTGCTAGGGGGCGTAGCCATTCAGTTGGCCTATTACTGCAGGTTGTAGCCACATTAACTAGGTAGCTATTCCTGCTACACATTCTTTATAAAATGATCATGTTGCCATTTTCAATTTGAAAATTCAATTTTCAATAAAATACATATTCCAGTGCATGTGGCAAAGAGGTTTGCATACTTGTACTAGAAATGCAAACAGTCAAATTTTGTGTTTGTACAGTAAACAGGTTGTGTGTGAGAGATCATGAAGACTTTAATTTGGCTTATTCAGTACTCATATGTTATACCTATCTATGCAATACAGAGGAATACTGCAATAGGTTTAATAAACAACCCCTATTGATCATACATTTTTTATTTATATATATATATATATATATATATATATATATATATATATATATATATATATATATATATAATATATATATAATAATAATTATTATTATTAGGCTATTATTATTATTATTATACCCTCACTGGGGGTATAATAAATGAAAATGAAAATCCTAGAATCGCACCTGACATGATCGTTTTATAAATTATGCATTCATATGTGCTTCATTTTCTCTGGAGGAAACAGCTGTGGTGTGATGAGGGATGAACGCAGTGAAAACTTAGACTACAGTAGATGAGGAACCGATTATTGCTTCCCCATGATATTTTGTAAATTGGATTTATGACAAAGAACTGCACAGATCCAGATATTATAACAATCTATTGATGAACACACACATTGTCCTCTATTTCTTGCTCTGTGCCGCCACGGTCTGCAGATTGAAAAAGAACACGCTGAAAGACGTGGAGGAGCCGATTGAAGTCTGCCTCTGTTTTCATATGCAAATGCCAGACTAAGACACTCTTATCTGCTCCTCAAAATACTGAAACATTAGCCTTTATGCATGTGTATATATTCAGTGGGCATATTTGCTGACATAATTCTGAGTATGGGTCATCATACTTGGCTGTATGTCACGTCACATAATTTTATACCAGTTGATAAAGAGCATATAATAAAACACAGAAGGTCAGTTGAATCATTTATCAGTGGATCATCAAGGTCACACAAAATACGACTTACACCCAAGATTGCAATACTATTTTGCAGAATGTTGCATGATAATTCTGAAAGTTTTGAAATAGAGCTCAAATTTGGGACAGTGCAAACATTTGAATTTGTAAAGAGCGTATCGCCCCTACTACAAGTGAAAGTTGTAAAGACATGTTTTTACTTCAGTAAAAGTATGAAAGTACATGCTTTTAAAAGTACTTAAGTATCAAAAGTAAAAATTAAATGCATTGTTTTATTCACATTGTTGTACTTACAATACCTTATGCCACTAATGCAACCTACTGAATACACTGATTAGCTTGTATTATCTTTGGAATTAAGAGCTTTCATGTTACCAAATGGAACAACTGAATGAAGATAATCATCTTTGTTTTTTATTTAACACTCCTACAGCTACATTGAACTCATTTTAATAGTTGTTTAAATGTTACAAAGTTCTTTTTCAAAGAGATATTGAAGGATATGATGTGGTTCCTTTTATGCAAACAAATCAAACATTAAAAATAAATCAATTCTTCAGTCTTTTCAGAAAACTGGAACATACTCTCTCAGTATGGCCTCAGTATGGCCATGGGTATGAACGTTACTTCCTTGAACAGTTTTTAGCAGCAATTTACCAGTAGACCTGAGTAGTAAGGTTTTTTAGTTAT
Organism: Cyprinus carpio; assembly: GCF_018340385.1. Lineage (NCBI taxonomy): Eukaryota > Metazoa > Chordata > Actinopteri > Cypriniformes > Cyprinidae > Cyprinus > Cyprinus carpio. The sequence goes on from NC_056610.1 coordinate 13,902,361, forward strand.
GGTAATAGAAGCCATTTTTGACGGATATATTAGAAAAACAGAAGTAAGATGTGTGTTCATCGATAGATTGTTATAATATCTGCATCTATGCAGTTCTTTGACATAAATCTAGCTTATAAAATATCATGGGGGAGCAATAATCGATTCCCCATTTACTCTAGTTTAAGTTTTCACTGCGTTCATCCCTCATCACACCACAGCTGTTTCCTCCAGCGAAAATTAAGCACATATAAACACATTTCGTTTTATGTTTTTTTAATTTGGACTATAATTACAAAGGTGGTGGATTCCCAGAAACCACTGGACATCCAACTCCTTGTAACACTGCCCTTACGAAAAAGAAGTTTATTCAAGTGTGCTATTACTATACTTCTTTTAAACTAAAAATAGGAAAGTTTGCTTTTAGTTTACTTTTTATGTACTTCTCAGAAATGGGCTTTATGTACTCAGAAATATACTTAAAATGACATTTAAATATACTTGACTTATACTTACAAAATGTCTAAATATACTTGAACTTTACTTAAGTATACTTAATAAAATAAACTTGAAGTATACTACTTTTTGGTAAGGGTGACTACCCTACCCTGGGAATTTCACCCGGGGAGATAATGGTCCAATAAGGACACAGGTTTGTTCCGACAAGGATACAGCAGAGACGTGAATGTAAAGTAAAATAACAATGATACTACTTTATTTATAAAATGTATAAAAGCAATTCCTGACACACACACACACACACACACACACACACACACACACACACACACAGCTCAACCCAACTTTCTCCGTGATAACATACCCAGATGCAGCAACGCAGTGATCGGCCAACGCTTGCCCTGTTGGGTTCAAAGATCCATAATGCTGGGAACCATCAAAAAGCCAGCGTCCAAAATTGCAGCAATAGCCACCAGTCAACACGCTCCCTAACAATGCAGGAAACATTCCTTATACACACACGCGTACCTATAGGGCACCTGAATCTAATTAGGCACTTGACATTTGAGGCCTGTATGAGGGTTCGTCACATGTCCATCGCCAATCACACATTTTTTTTATTTGATCATTTGGAAGGGGAAGCTCGGGAAGAAATTCTATATCACCCAGCAATAGAGCAGGAAGACCCCTAGAAAATAATTTTTGCATTGCGCAAATTGTACGGGTGTTCCCAGTCCTATGTGACTTTACAAGAAGCAGTTATTTTCTAGGAGACAGCATGAGGGAGAAACCCTATTGGAGTTTTCTCTGGCATTCATGGGTCTGCTAAAGGGGGTTAAACGGTGGTCGCCCAGTGGTTTGGCAAATGCTGACTCTTTATTGCAGGATAAATTTGTTGAACGTGTGTAAGAGCAGTCTTGGTCGAGAATTAAAACAGCTCATTTGTCAAGTCAAGTCAAGTCACCTTTATTTATATAGCGCTCTATACAAAACAAATTGTGTCAAAGCAACTGAACAACATTAATTAGGAAAACAGTAATGAAAAATTACAGTTAAAGCAGTTCATCATTGAATTCAGTGATGTCTTCATTCAGCTCAGATCAGTTTAAATAGTATGTGCAATCATTTGCAATCAAGTCAACGATATCACTGTAAATGAAGTGTCCCCAACTAAGCAAGCCATAGGCGACAGTGGCAAGGAACCAAAACTCCATCGGTGACAGAATGGAGAAAAAAACCTTGGGAGAATCAGTCGGGGGGCCAGTTCTCCTCTGGCCAGATGAAACCAGCAGTTCAATTCCAGGCTGTAGCTGGTTTCATTTATTATACCCCCAGTGAGGGTATAATAATAATAAGTCAGATTGTGCAGAAGAATAATCTGTTTCCTGTGGTCTTGTCCCGGTGGTCGTCTGAGACAAGGTCTTTACAGGGGATCTGGGGCTCATCTAGTTGTCCTGGTCTTCACTGTCTTTCAGGGCTGTAGAGGTCCTTTCTAGGAGCTGATCCACCATCTGGGCTGGATACGTACTGGATCCGGGTGACTGCAGTGACCATCTGATCTGGATACAGACCGGATCTGGTGGCTACGGTGACCTCGGAATAAGAGAGAAACAGACTAATATTAGCGTAGATGCCATTCTTCTAACGATGGAGCAAGTACATTTGGTGTTATGGGAAGTGTTCCCGGTTCTGGTTTACCTAATTAATGCAGCCTAAAAATCCTTTAACGGATTTGGATATTAGAAGCGTATTAGTGTGTTATGTGTAAGCCAGGTTAAAGAGATAGGTCTTTAATCTAGATTTAAACTGCAAGAGTGTGTCTGCCTCCCGAACAATGTTAGTTAGGTTATTCCAGAGTGTAGGCGCTAAATAGGAAAAGGATCTGCCACCCACAGTTGATTTTGATATTCTAGGTATTATCAAATTGCCAGAGTTTTGAGAATGCAACGGACGTGAAGGACTATAATGTAACAAGAGCTTAGGCCGTAATTTAGATATGTTTTTGAGATGTAAAAAAAATTGCAGTTTCACAAATGCTAGAAACGTGGCTTTCTAAGGAAAGATTGCTATTAAATAGCACACCTAGGTTCCTAACTAATGACGAAGAATTGACAGAGCAGCCATCAAGTCTTAGCAAGGGCGTAGATTTGGTTTGAACATTAGGGGGGTTGAACGTTGTATGCTGCCTGTTATTTTTTTCAAAAAAATTTTTTATGTGTATTGTTATTGGATCATTTATTTCTTCCTATCTATCTATCTATCTATCTATCTATCTATCTATCTATCTATCTATCTATATGCTTTAACTGATTACAAATTCAGCATATACAAATATGAAAGAGACAACATTTAGACATTTATTTTAAGATTTTTACATTCCACCTTAAAACATTTTATTTTTTTTTTAAAGGGAAACACATCGGCTCTTGAACAACTGTCTATACGGTTTCCTATTTTATTTTATTGATTGAATGGCATCTTCTTTACCTGATCACCTGCTCCTCCTCTCCCTCTGCTGACTTTTCTACCCTGCTGCTATATTTACCTTGAATCTGTTATAAAAACATGTTAAGAGATTATACACCTCATAACGTTATGAAATTTGTGTATAATCATCATTCATAAAATTCTAACATAGTAGAGATTATCAAAAGAAAGAAATTATTGAAACCGCCAGTAGGCAGCAGCGTTTGACTGTTTTAATGAGTTAGCCACTTAAATCGTTCATTAATCCAATTCGTTCAAAAGTCAGATTAATTTAGGAAGAAAACAAACACCGATGTGAATACTTTTGCCATTGATAATTACAGACACTATTGAAAAATAAACTAGCAAAACAGACAGCTGCTTTGGTAACTTGTTATACTGATAGTTATAGCTAAATACATTGCAATGGATTAGCTAGCTAAAATATATGTGGTGAGTACTTAGCTATTACACAATATTCTCATACCTCATTCTCAGTACATGCTTTAATTATTATTATTTTTTTTACATCCCTCTCTGACCAGCAGTTAAATATAGTCCGCTGTGCAGCGCTTCTCTTCATTTTTGGCGCTAACGTTACCAGTGTGCTCTCCCATTCAAACACCACTCGCGTTGTTTTGGTGTAAGTGCGACTCATTGGTTGGGCATTACCAATCGGTTCAATGGAGGGGAAGTATTTTTTGTCTGATTTATTATGACAAACTCATATTTGATTAGGAACAAAATTATTGTTACAAAATAAATTAATTCTACATATTTTTCATTTGATCTACTGTGATTTTCATGTTTCATGTTCATGTAAATATTGGGGGGGTTGTAACTGATGGATTTGAATATTGGGGGGGTTACCTCCCCCCCATCCCCCCCATAAATTACGCCCCTGAGTCTTAGAAAGCGTTCTTGGTTATTACATGCAGAGTTTTTAGGTCCTATAATTAACACCTCTGTTTTTTTTAAAGAATTTAGCAGTAAGAAATTACTCGTCTTCCAGTTTTTTATATCGACTATGCATTCCGTTAGTTTTTCAAATTGGTATGTTTCGCCAGGCTGCAAAGAAATATAGAGCTGAGTATCATCAGCTAACACCGTGTTTCCTGATGATATCTCCCATGGGTAACATGTAAAGCGTGAAGAGTAACGGCCCTAGTACTGAGCCTTGAGGTACTCCATACTGCACTTGGGATCGATATGATACTTCTTCATTTACTGCTACGAATTGATGGTGGTCATATAGGTACGATTTAAACCATGCTAATGCACTTCCATTAATGCCAACAAAGTTTACTAGTCTATGCAAAAGAATGTTGTAGTTAATATTGTCGAACGCAACACTAAGATCCAATAGCACTAATAGAGAGATACAACCACGATCAGATGATAAGAGCAGGTCATTTGTAACTCTAAGGAGATCAGTCTCAGTACTATGATACAGTCTAAATCCTGACTGGAAATCCTCACAGATATCATTTTTCTCTAAGAAGGAATACAATTGTGAGGATAATACCTTTTCTAGTATCTTGGATAGAAAAGGGAGATTTGAGATAGGTCTATAATTAACTAGTTCTTTGGGGTCAAGTTGTGGTTTTTTGAAGAGAGGCTTAATAACAGCCAGTTTGAAGGTTTTGGGGACATATCCTAATGACAATGATGAATTAATAATAGTTAGAAGAGGATTTATGACTTCTGGAAGCACCACTTTTAGGAGCTTAGATGGAATAGGGTCTAACATACATGTTGTTGGTTTAGATGATTTAACAAGATTATACAATTCTTCCTCTCCTATAGTAGAGAATGTGTGGTACTGTTCCTCAGGGGATCTATAGTGCACTGTCTGATACGATACTGTAGTTGATGGCTGCATGGTTACAATTTTATCTCTAATGGTATCGATCTTAGAAGTAAAGTAATTCATAAAGTCATTACTTCTGTGCTGTTGGGAAATGTCAACACTTGTTGATGCTTTATTTTTCGTTAATTTAGCCACTGTATTGAATAAATACCTGGGGTTATGTTTGTTTTCTTTTAAAAGAGACGAAAAGTAATCAGATCTAGCAGTTTTTAATGCTTTTCTGTAGGATAGGTTACTTTCCTGCCAAGCAGTACGAAATACCTCAAGTTTTGTTTTCCTCCAGCTGCGCTCCATTTTCCGGGCTGCTCTCTTTAGGGTGCGAGTGTGCTCATTATACCATGGTGTCAGATTGTTTTCCTTAACCTTCCTTAAGCGTAAAGGAGCAACTGTATTTAAAATGCTAGAAAAGAGAGAGTCCATAGTTTCAGTTACATCATCAAGTTGTTCTGAGGTTTTGGATATGCTAAGGAATTGGGATACATCAGGAAGATTACTTATAAAGCAGTCTTTTGTGGTAGAAGTGATGGTTCTACCATACTTGTAACAAGATGTAGAATTTACAGTTTTAGCTATGTGAAGTTTGCACAAAACTAAATAATTATCTGAGATATCATCGCTTGGCTGCATAATTTCAACACCATCAACATCAATTCCATGTGACAGTATTAAATCTAGAGTATGATTTCGACAATGAGTAGGTCCTGAGACGTGTTGTCTAACCCCAATAGAGTTCAGAATATCTATAAATGCTGATCCCAATGCATCTTTTTTCATTATCAACATGGATATTAAAATCACCAACAATTAAAACTTTATCTGCAGCCAGCACTAACTCCGATGTAAAATCAGCAAACTCTTTAATAAATTCTGTGTGGTGCCCTGGTGGCCTGTATACAGTAGCCAGTACAAACATCACAGGGGATTTATCATTAACATTTGTTTCTCTAGATAATGTTATATAAAGCACCATTACTTCAAACGAGTTATACTTGAAGCCTGCCCTCTGAGAAATACTGAAAACATTGTTATATATTGAAGCAACACCTCCCCCTTTACCTTTTGGACGCGGCTCATGTTTATAACAATAATCTTGGGGGGTGGATTCATTTAAAATAATGTAATCATCAGGTTTTAGCCAGGTTTCTGTCAAACAGAGCACATCTAGGTAATGATCAGTGAGCATATCATTTACAAAAAGTGCTTTCGTAGAAAGGGACCTGATATTCAATAAGCTAAGTTTTATCATTTGTTTATCCGTATTGCATCTGTTTTTTTATTTGTTGAACCTCAATTAAATTGTTACTCTTAAATTGGTTTAGACGTTTTTTTGTATTTTCTAGTTCGGGGAACAGACACAGTCTATATAGATATATATCTAAAAGAAACACTATGTGCTGAGAATTAACTAACTTACTTCTGTGACATGAGGCGGCTAGCCGGCGGTCGGTTTAGCCAGTCTGTCTGCTTCCTGACCTGGGCCCCAGTTAGTCAAGTATAAAAGACTATGTGCTATATTTCTAGAGAGAAGAGCGGCACCACCCCAGGAGGGATGAAGACCATCTCTTTTCAACAGGTCAGGTCTGCCCCAAAAGCTCGTCCAATTGTCTATGAAACCTATGTGAAAGTGACGTGACATACAGCCAAGTATGGGGACCCATACTCGGAATTCGTGCTCTGCTTTTAACCCATCCAAAGTGCACACTCACAGCAGTGAACACACACACACCGTGAACACACACCCGGAGCAGCGGGCAGCCATTTATGCTGCGGCGCCCGGGGAGCAGTTGGGGGTTCGGTGCCTTGCTCAAGGGCACCTCAGTTGTGGTATTGAGGGTGGAGAGAGCACTGGACATGCACTCCCCCCACCTACAATTCCTGCCGGCCCGAGACTCAAACTCACAACCCTTGGATTGCGAGTCCGACTCTCTAAACATTAGGCCACGACTTCCCTGCTATGTTATTCTGTGGGCACCACTTAGAAATCCAGCCATTGAGTGATGACAATCTGCTATGCATCTCATCACCACTGTAAGCAGGGAGGGGACCAGAGCATATTACAGTGTCTGACATCTTGCTTGCAAGTTCACACACCTCTTTAATGTTATTTTTAGTGATCTCTGATTGGCGAAGTCAAACATCATTAGCGCCGGTGTGAATAACAATCTTACTGTATTTACGTTTAGCAATAGCCAGTACTTTTAAATTTGCCAAGATGTCAGGCGCTCTGGCTCCCGGTAAACATTGGACTATGGTGGCTGGTGTCTCTATTTTTACATTCCGTACAATAGAATCGCCAATAACTAGAGCACTTTCGTCAGGTTTCTCAGTGGGTGCTTCACTGAGTGGGGAGAACCTGTTTAATGTTTTGATCAGAATGGAAGAGCGGTGTTTTAACTCCCGACTATGCTGCCTTACAGTCACCCAGTTGCCCTGCTGCAGAGGCGCTGTTGCCGGAACCAAACAATGTACAGGACTCCCTGAGCTAGTCGCATCCAAAGCCATATCTAGAGCCCTAACATTCTTACTATCCTCAATTAAAGTTTGGGTGCATCTCTAATTCTAAAATCTTCTCTGTCAGCCTAACTATATTTCCCTGCATTTATCACATGTGAATCCCTTGTCGCCAACAGAGAGAGATAAACTATACATGTGGCAAGCGGTCTGTGACGAGTGGGGTGGGGCCGAGAGCCATGGGAATGGGTCGAGGCCGGTGGAGTGATTTGGAAATGAGCGACACCTGCTCCACTCACCGGTCTCGAGTCTCACGGAGGAGATCGGAAGGATACAAAAGGGGTGTGACAACATTGAAGGACGAGAGAAGACCAGGCCTGGGTTATTTTGTGTTTGGTTTTGTTTGTGCGCGGCAGTCGTCCGTGGAAGAATTCACCCCAGCTGTGAGGGATCTTCGGCAGCGCGTCCCTCCTTCCACCCTGGTTTCGGCACCAGTGTAACAATGTACAAACTTCATAATCACGGGAAGGAGGAGGCGGGAACCAGTGAACATTTAAATGAAACTTTAATAACCAAACAAACATAAAACAGCGTGACAGCCCCTCGCGGACGACTGCCGCACACAAACAAAAACCAACCCCAAAATAACCCAGGCCTGGTCCTCTCTCGTCCTTCAATGTCGTGGGACTCGAGACCGGTGAGTGGAGCAGGTGTCGCTCATTTCCAAATCACTCCACCGGCCTCGACCCATTCCCATGGCTCTCGGCCCTGCCCCACTCGTCACACGGTGCCACTGTCCCAGCCAGTGTTAGTGTCGTCAGCCAAATTCCACGCTGCTGGAAGTGCGAAGTGAAGCTATGCCATGGGAACAAGAAGGGACCCCGTGGGGGGCGCTAGGGGGCGTAGCCATTCAGTTAGCCTATTACTGCAGGTTGTAGCCACATTAACTAGGCAGCTATTCCTGCTACACATGCTTTATAAAACAATCATGTTGCCATTTTCATTTAAAAATTCAATTTTCAATATAATACATATTCCAGTGCATGTGGCAAAGAGGTTTGCATACTTGAGCTAAGGAAAGAGGGTTGTACTAGAAATGCAAACAGTCAAATTTTGTGTTTGTACAGTAAACGGGTTGTGTGTGTGTGAGATCATATGAAGACTTGAATTTGGCTTATTCAGTACTCAGATGTTATACCTATCTATGCAATACAGTGGAATACTGCAATAAGTTTAGTATACGACCCCTATTAATAATTTTTTTTTATCTTTCATATATATATATATATATATATATATATATATATATATATATATATATATATATATATATATATATATATACATATAATAAATATATATAATGATTATTATTAGGCTATTATTATTATTTTTATACCCTCACTGGGGGTATAATAAATGAAAATGAAAATCCTAGAATTGCCCCTGACATGATCGTTTTATAAATTATGCATTCATATGTGCTTCATTTTCACTGGAGGAAAGAGCTGTGGTGTGATGAGGGATGAACGCAGTGAAAATTTAGACTACAGTAGATGAGGAACCGATTATTGCTTCCCCATGATATTTTATAAACTGGATTTATGACAAAGAACTGCGCAGATGCAGATATTATAACAATTTATTGATGAACACACACATTGTCCTCTGTTTCTCGCTCTGCACCGCCGCGGTCTGCGGATTGAAAAAGAACGCGCTGAAAGACGTGGAGGAGCCGATCGAAACACACCCCTATACAAATACAAAATCATAAAACCAATGATATGGAAGCAGATTAGTCTCAAATATAATTCACGCAAAAAACACGATTCACACATGCGTAGACAATTTCACATGCATGAAACCTAATTCACGTACACACAAAAAAAATTCACGTGCGTGAAAAAATATATGTATTCACAAAAAGCAATTCACATGCGCAAAATAAAATTATATATTCATAAAATACATTTCACAAATGCAAAACACAATTAAAAGAAATACAACCTTACACACAAAAACCTTTGAATGTTTAAAATGTACGAGTGTCTGAATGTACAAATCGTCATTTACTACGAATCCACTCGGATTTGTGTGTGTGTGTGTTTTTGAGACTTTCCTGGCAGAGGTCTCTTCCCACGTGGGTCTGTTGTAACTCTTTAGCCAATCAGATGCGAGCTTACCATTCAACCAATCATATCATAAGCCACTGAGAGTGCATTCAGAAGCTCGCAGGCAATCGGGGAGACGGCCAAGAGAGAAGCCCATAGAAGCCCTGGCGTTACATTTTAAAATACTATACAAAATAATTAATCAGAATACTTACTCCTGCTCACTCATGCCAAAGAACTCCCCGCTCAAGCTCGTCGTCTCTGCAAGATTAACGATGGCAGTTTGCACGCACAGCTACTAGAAGATTTACATCTGTCAGACAGGTTGCTGACGTCATCAAGCTTAGTTTGAGTCTGTGCGTCAGAAACGGAAGTGCTAAAAATCGCTAAAAATGGGCTTCACTTGTCTCAATTGAGTTCCAACTGGGTCGCTGTGTCCATTTCTTTTACTGTCTATGGGATTACTGATGTAAAGGCTTAATTTCCGTTCTAATTCATCCATATTGCGCAAAAGGTGCGCAGAATCGTGCTCCTTGAATGCACTCTCAGTGGCTTATGATATGATTGGTTGAATGGTAAGCTCGCATCTGATTGGCTAAAGAGTACGACAGACCCACGTGGGAAGAGAGCTCTGCCAGGAAAGTCTCAAAAAACACACACACACAAATCCGAGTGGATTCGTAGTAAATGACGATTTTTACATTCAGACACTCGTCCATTTTAAACATTCAAAGGTTTTTGTGCTCAGTTGTATATCTACGAATTGTGTTTTGCATTTGTGAAATGTATTTTATGAATATATAATTTTATTTTGCGCATGTGAATTGCTTTTTGTGAATATATATTTTTTCACTTCACGCACGTGAAATTTTTTTTGTGTGTACGTGAATTACGTTTCATGCATGTGAAATTGTCTACGCATGTGTGAATCGTGTTTTTTGCGTGAATTATATTTGAGACTAATCTGCTTCCATAACTGAGGCGATCAAGAATTCGTGTTCAGTTTATCGATCTATAGCCCCCCTAAAATGGCCTAGCGATGCCTATGATTGTGGCTTTGTATACGGTGAGACACTTGCATGTGTTATGTAAGTGATCATTTGCCAGTTTTTGTGATGGGTGTTTGTGATCATGTGAAGTATAAGGAAGTTAATGAGATTAGTTACAGGAGAATCAGAACTGTTGAATCAATAAATACACTCAGAAGTGAATTACTTGCATATAATTGGAAAAAATTGTATGATGAGACTGATACCAATAATGCATACGCAACATTTCTGTCCACTTTTAAATCATTATATGATGAACACTGTCCGATAAAACTATTTACCATAAAGCACAAATTTAAAGAGAGACCATGGATGACAAAGGGATTAAAAAATGCTTGCAAAAAAAAGAACACCTTGTATAAAGAATTTATAAAACACAGAACTAAAGAAGCTGAGAATAAATACAAAAGATATAAAAATAAATTGACCAGTATCATGAGGATAAGTAAGAAAGATTATTACAATAAAATATTAAATGATAATAAAAATGATATTAAGGGTATATGGAAAGTGCTAAATAATATTATAAGGAATGGACCAATGAATAAAAAATACCCTCAGTATTTTATAGATAATGAGAGGACTTTAAACAACATGAAAGATGCTGTCAATGGGTTTAACAATTTCTTTGTAAGAGTGGGAGCAAAGCTGGCCGAGGTAAATTAAAAATCCACAGACTAAAGGTGAGGTGAAGGCAGTGGATTATTTAGATAGTAACCCTTACTCTATTTTTTTGAAACCAGCTGAGGAAATTGATATTATTGAAATTGTTAACAATTGTAAGAATAAAAAGTCAACAGACGTGAATGATATTGATATGGTTTTAATTAAGGATGTCACTGGTGCAACTGTTAAACCGTTAACTCATATTTATAATTTGTCTTTCAAAACAGGTGTATTCCCAAGCAAAATGAAAATTGCTAAAATCATTCCAATATATAAATCTGGAGAGAGAAATCAATTCATGAATTATAGGCCATTGTCTTTACTCTCTCAGTTCTCTAAAAAATTAGAAAAATTGTATGTAATTAGATTGGATAATTTTATTGAGAAGCATGAATTATTGGTTGATAGTCAGTATGGATTTAGGTCAAACAGATCTACATCAATGGCATTAATGGAGTTAATTGAAGACATTACCAGGGCTATAGATAACAAACAATATGCAGTGGGAGTATTTATTGATTTAAAAAAAGCTTTCGATACAATCGATCATCGTTTGTTAATCAATAAACTGGAAAAGTATGGTATCAGAGGAGTTGCATTAGATTGGATGAAAAGTTACATAAGTAACAGACTACAATTTATCCAAATGGGGGAGTACAGATCGGAGTGCTTGGGTATCACCTGTGGAGTAACCACAGTAATAAATATTGGACCCAAAATTATTTATTATGTACATAAATGACATATGTAGGGTGACTAACTTCTTAAAATTTGTGATTTTTGCTGATGATAGTAATATTTTCTGTTCAGGGGAAAATCTGAAGCAGCTTTTGGAGGTGGTCACATCAGAAATTAATAAGTTAAAAATATGGTTTGACTCAAATAAATTATCGTTAAATCTAGATAAATCCAAATTTATGCTGTTTGGTAATCGCAAAACTGACACACAAGTAAAAGTTATGATTAATAATGTTAAAATAGAAAGAGTCTATGAAAATAAATTTTTGGGTGTGATTCTTGATCATAAAATTTGTTGGAAACCACATATCAAATAAGTTAGAACAAAAGTAGCGCAGAGTATTGGAGTAATGGGGAAAGCAAGGCATGTATTGAGTAAAAAAGCACTTTTTATTTTGTACTGTTCACTTGTGATGCCTTATTTAAATTATTGTGTTGAAGTATGGGGCAACACCTACAAAACCACCTTACAAACATTAAGCACAATACAAAAAAGAGCAATTAGAATAGTAAATAAAGTAGGATATCATGAGCATACTAATTTACTATATTTAAAATTGCACACTCTAAAGTTGAATGATCTCGTTAAATTTAAGACTGCTCAATTAATTTATAAAGCAATAAATAAACAGTTGCCTGGAAACATACAACAGTTATTTACAAACAGGGCTGGGGGTTATAACTTGAGAGGGGATTTAAATTTGAGTCAACATAGGACTCGGACAAAACTCAAAAGTATGTGTATTTCGATTTGTGGGGTGCTTTTGTGGAATGGTCTGAGCAGTTCGATCAAACAAAATGTTAATATGTTTCAATTTAAAAAAAGGTACAAAAGTTTTATTTTTGATAAGTATAGAAGTGGAGAGGATGAATGATAATTCATTATGGTGGTAAATGCCTAGGGCTTCTACCTATCCCTTTTCGAACTTGTTGATTATTATGCTATAATTTATTTATTTATTCTTATTTTTTTTTTATTTTCTTTAGATATTTCATTGCTGCCATTTTTTATTTTTATTATTATTTTGTTCGAAATAAAGATTTCATATCATATCATATCATGTGATTAACATTGTTTCAGCAAATGAAACTCAAATGAAAATTTCAAGGCTTTTAACCATCGAACTTCAGAGAATGTCGGACATACGTGTTTTGTCTGCCATTAGAATGGCTGCATTTACAGCAGTTAGTGCATTGTGTTATATTTTCATCAACTTACAGGTTATAAAGCTGACTGCATCTATGTGGGACCTCAGCTGTTTTTTTAATTTTTTTTATTTTTCTGTTATTTGGCCAAATGTTATGACAGAGGAAGTGCACAGGCTATTTCAGACTATTGGCTATGATGGCAAATGCTAGACTTAGACACTCTTATCTGCTCCTCAAAAAAACTGAAACATTAGCCATTATGCATGTGTGTATCAGTGGGCATATTTGCTGACATAATTTTATACCAGTTGGTAAAGGGCATATAATAAAACACATTACAACAGTTGGAATTCAGTAATGAGCTTAAAAACTCAATGGGTATTTATAGAGTAAATAAATGAATGCTCACTTAAAATAAAATAAACAAATAAATACAAACACTCACACAGACACACACACACACGCACACACACACACACACACACACACACATTTTATATATATATTATAAAAACTATATATATATATATATATATATATATGCGTACATAAATAACTTATTTTCAACCATGTTACAAAAGCCTAAGTTGTTTAGTTGAATCATTTATCAGTGGATCATGAAGGTCACACAAAATACAAACTACACCCAAGATTGCAATACTATTTTGCAGAATGTTGCATGATAATTCTGAAAGTTTTGAAATAGAGCTCAAATTTGGGACAGGGCCAACATTTGAATTTGTAAAGAGCGTATCGCCCTGTCCCAAATGGCACCCTAAACCCTTGAGGTCTTCCTCTGAGTCCGCACATTCGTGACGTTACATTTGATATCGCTGACATAAGCTTGGTTCAGATTATTTTTTACAGTCTACGGTTCAGATGAAGTTCTGAAGGTAACGTTACAAACTCTTCTGTCAGTTTTCTGAAGTAACGTTAGTCATTCAAGGGCCTCACCAGAACCCAGTGTAATGCTGCGTGGATATCTGTTTTTATAGAGTCTATGGTGAGTATACGGTCATAAGTTAATTGCATACGTTCAAAACTATATATTTTAAAATAAAAGTAATAATAGCATAGCTATATCTTGTATAAATAGCCATACGATAATGACACAAATGTGATAAATTTCCTTTTATTTTGTTATAATTCTGTGTTGTGTAATTTAAAAGCATCGTCTGGATGGTAAAGTTGGGCATTGGTATTTAAAACAAACTTGTCAATACATTTGACTTTCTCTGTAAAGATTTATTTATATATTTATGTTTATTATTTTACAGTGTTTTAACATGTTTCTATATTTTTCATGTTTATGATATTTTGGAATGACTGAAGATCAGCGCAGAATTCAATAATCTTGTGGATGGTCCGCAGCAAGTCCTTTTGCAGTTGTATCCCTCAAAATGCTATGCAGACATAATGGAAATGACATTCACATTGTAGAGTCTGGACAAAGTTGTAAGTAAATGTATTTACTTTATAAATGCACATCTATTGGAGTCTATAAGCTTCACGATTATAAGGCACTGTTTAATGCTTGACTGAAAATATCATTTGACATTATTTTCCCTTCAGTTTTATTCCTTGAATTTTCTATGATTGGTATTTAAAAGGTCTTTATAAAGTGTTGAATTTATCTTCATAAAACCAGCAAAAACCCTGTTTATGGACATCACCATTCTTTATTATTTTGCTGAATACTGTTTTGAATCCTGAAAAATGTTCAGTGCTGGCATATTGGCCATTAGCAACTTTGCTTAAAGGGTTAGTTCACCCAAAAATAAAAATTAGGCCATGTTTTACTCATCCTCAAGGCATCCTATGTGTATATGATTTTCTTCTTTCAGACGAATCCAATCTGAGTTAAATTAAAAATTGTCCTGGCTCTTCCAAGTTATTTAATGGCAGTAAACAGGTGTTTTTTTCTCAGCAGTCCAAAAACAGTCAAATAAAATGCACCCATCCATCAATAAAATGTGCCTCACATGGCTCTGGGGGGTGAATAAAGGCTTCCTGTAGCAAATCGATGTGTTTTTGTAAGAAAAATATCCATATTTAAAACGTTATATACACTTTTTTCTCTCTTCCACTGACTATCATACGTGCAAGCCTAATTTTGTGCTTCTAATTCGTGATCGGCTTATTGTTGTCTCTCCTCCACTCTTCCGTGTTCGTCACTAATCACCGGTGCATGCATGACCCCTATGTCCTACGTCATCCACCCGGAACGGCTCTCACGAAAGTGAGAGAAAAGTGTTTAAATATGTTTTAAATAGCATTTTAAATATGTATATTTTTCTTACAAAAACACATGGATTCGCTACAGCAGGACCTTATTCACCCCCGGAGCCATGTGAGGCACTTTTTATTATGAATTTATGCACTTTATTTGACTTCTTTTGGACTGTTGAAAAAAAAAACCCACCTATTGCCATTATAAAGCTTGGAAGAGCAAGAATAGTTTTTAATATAATCCGATTGGATTTGTCTGAAAGAAGAAAGTCATACACACCTACAATGCCATGAGGGTGAGTAAAACATGCATTTTTGGGTTAACTAACCCTTTAAGAGTCATGCTTTACTCTGAACATGCAGTGCAACATACTATTATTTTAAAAGGAATACCCCTTTACACCGATATATTTTCTGATCATTATAAAAATAGACAGTAAGAATTGGATTAAGAAAAAAAAACTAATCTGTTGTATTGGTTTGTCACATTTTATGTCATTCAAGAAATCATATAGAATACCAGTGAAGAAAATAATTTCCCCCCTTTTTTAGCCTAGTTGGTTCCGGAGGTGTATTTCGGGGGAGGATTTTAAACTCTTTGTGTTCAGCAGAACAAAGAAATTTGTACAGGCTTTTAACAGTTTAATACAGGAAGTTATTTTGAATGTTTGTAAACGAAACAGTTGAGGAGCACCATTTACTTTTGACTTTCATTTTTGGTTAAATTTTTCAAAATATCTTCCACTTGAGGGTGAATTACAATTTGCATTTATTGGTAGCTGTGCTTTTAAGAAAACACACAACTTTAATAGTGTATGTACATATGTGTGTTCATTTATACATTTAATGAGTAATATTTTGTGTTTTCCCAGCCATCCGGTGAAATTAAGGATGTTGTGAAAGAAACTGACGAGGGCATTCTGATTGTAACTGAGGAGCAGCAATGTGATGTGCTTCCCAAGGAATAACCAACATTGCTGTCATTTCAACATCCTGTCATCACTGACATCTCCCATGTCCTCAAGGCATTTGGACCTTAATGGGTCTGTATGCAGTGAACATCCACTACCTCAAGCGCATGAAATACACCATTGTGGCTCTGCAAAAACTTGTGAAGAACAGCTGCTCCCACCATGTGCTCACCACAGTGGTAAGAATTGTAGGTGTGGAGGAGTGCATGTCCAGTGCTCTCTCCACCCTCAATACCACGACTGAGGTGCCCTTGAGCAAGGCACAGTACCCCAACAATTTACCAGTAGACCTGAGTAGTAAGGTTTTTTATTTATGGTAATAGCAGCCATTTTTGACGGATATATAAGAGAAACAGAGGCAAGGTGTGTGTTCATCAATAAATTCTTTGTCATAAATCCAGTTTACAAAATATCATGGGGGAGCAATAATCGATTCCCCATCTACTGTAGTCTCACTGCGTTCATCCCTCATCACACCACAGCTGTTTCCTCCAGTGAAAATTAAGCACATATAAACGCATATGTGGCACCCAAAGGTTTTGATTTATGTTTTGTTAATTTGGACTATAATTACAAAGGTGGTGGATTCCCAGAAACCACTGGACATCCAACTCCTTGTAACACCGACTACGCCATGGGAATTTTACCCAGGGAGATAATGGTCCAATAAGGACACAGGTTCGTTCCCACAAGGATACACCAGTCAACACGCTCCCCAACAATGCAGGAAACATTCTTAATACACACACGCGTACCTATAGCGCACCTGAATCTAATTAGGCACTTGACATTTGAGGCAGAGGCCTGTATGAGGGTTCGTCACATGTCCATCGCCGATTGCGCTTTTTTAATTTTTTTTTATTTTTAGATGGTTACAACCTTGCACATTTTGGGGTAGACTCCACATGGTGAGCATATGTCCCAGTACAGACCTGTGAGTTTTTGTGAGGAAGAGATTGTTCAAGGCTCCACTGTATTTATTTAGTCAGCTGTGGCAGGAAACCATACCATCCCAGGATTTGATGAGTTATCATGGTCAAATTTGTAATGCTTGGATCAAGAGGATATTTAGGCTTTATTATAGAAGAACAGTGTAGTTTTTGGCCTGAACGATGGTGATTTGGGGTGTACCAATTTGATAGAACATGAAATTCCTTTACTAGATGATACACTAATTCGTCAGTGCTAGACGACTTCCCCCATCTCAGTATGACCTTGTTAAAGCTCATATTCAAGAGTTGTTGGAGCAAGGAGTGTGCAGGCGAGTTGTAGTCCTTTCTCTTCACCTTTTGTTGTGGTCAAGAAGAAAGATGGGTCTATCCATTTGTGTGTTGATTATCGTCAGCTAAATTCAAGAACAAGAAAGGATGCATTTCCCCTTCCACGTATAGAGGAATCTTTAGATGCTCTTACTGGCACCTGCATGTTCTCGACCTTGGACTTGGCTAGTTGTTAAAATCAAGTACCGGTAGCAGAGA
The DNA here is from genome assembly GCF_018340385.1 of Cyprinus carpio. Taxonomy (NCBI): domain Eukaryota; kingdom Metazoa; phylum Chordata; class Actinopteri; order Cypriniformes; family Cyprinidae; genus Cyprinus; species Cyprinus carpio. The sequence continues at coordinate 13,919,977 of NC_056610.1, forward strand.
AAGACAGAGCCAAGACTGCAGTTTGTACACCATTTGGCCTCTTTGAGTTTCAGCCGATGACTTTTGGCTTATGCAATGCACTTGGGACATTTTAGAGACTGATGGAGTGCATTTTCAGGGATTGCAGTTCCATTCCCTTTTCCTATATTTAGATGATGTGGTGATCTTTTCTTTATCTTTCATTAAACATCTGGAGAGACTGGAGCTAGTTTTGCAGAGGTTGCAACAGAATGGACTGAAACTTAAGCTCCGTAAATGTCACTTTTTCCAGCTAGAGGTGAAATATCTTGGACATGTTATTTCTGCAGCTGGGGTTGCTACGGACCCCGAAAAGATCAGTGTGGTCCAAGAGTGGAAGACTCCAGTGACAGTCACAGAATTGCAGTCTTTCCTAGGGTTTGCCTCTTATTTTAGAAGGTTTGTGGAGGGTTTTTTAAATATGCTGCCCCTCTCCACATGTTGGTGATAAAACTTCAGCCCTCTAGGAAGGGATCCAGAGCAGGATCATGTGGTTCCCTTGGGGACCATTGGGGTTGGAGTTGTAATCAGGCATTCGTTGCTCTGAAGGAGAAGCTCATATCTGCACCAGTCCTGGGGTATGCAGACTTCACCAGACATTTGTCCTTGCAAGTCGAGGACTGAGACCCACGGAAAGGAAAATTACTAATGCTGCGTTCCAGGCAACCCATAACCCGTGTTTTTCCAACCTTCTACCTATGAAAGTGCACTGGAACAGCAGTCAAACCCGTGACTTCCCACCCGTGAACTCGTACTAGATCGATGTACTCCCAGTTCCGAGCTCTGGCGTCACATAGGCCGTGAAACAACATTGGCAGCCCCTACGGATAATAATGCCTACGGATGCAGTGTTTATGCAAGTGGTACACATTGAAAAATAGATTTTAGGACAATATAATGTTGCAATAAAATTAATAATCTAGCTACAATTCCTTGTGCTCAGGAAGTTTGTCATGGCTTGCCTGGAACGCTACAAAGTCGCGAGTCGTGGTTTAAAGTCGTGATTTACGGGCTCAAAAACCTGCCTGGAACGCAGCATAACTATTCAGCAATGAAATTGGAGCTGCTTGCACTTAAATGGTCCATTATGGAAAAGTTTAGCGATTACCTTCATGGCACTAGATTTACAGTGTTTACTGACAACAATCCCCTCTGTTACCTCTGTACGACCAAATTGGGGGCGGTAGAACAATGATGGGCGGCACAGCTGGTGCTATTCGACTTCACAATTATGTACAGGCCAGGCTCATCTAACAAGAATGCGGATGCATTGTCCCGATTGCTTCAGCCAACACCGAGCTCCATGAAGGAAGTTGCTTTTGGCATTACTGTTCCTGAGGAGGTAGAAAGGATTGTTGACAGCTCAGGTCAACACTCATCTGCCTCTATACCTGTATGAGGGTTCGTCACATGTCCATCTATCAACCATGGAGGCAGTTTGCAGATTGAAAACTGAAATAATTACCAATCTCCATGACCAACATGGCCACCAAGGGGTGGAAAGAACCACCACCCTTGTACATCAGAGTTGTTATTGGCCATTTATGTGACGAGACATTGAACGCTGGTGTCAAGAGTGTCATAGGTGTCTTGCAGCTAAGATGTTCCAGCCAAAAGTAGGAACTTTTATGGGAAGTCTGCTGGCATCTAGACCACTGGAAATTGTGGCTATCGATTTCACCGTGTTGGAACGAGCCATGGACGGTAAAGAAAATCTTCTAGTGGTAACTAGAAGATGGTGACGGACCACAAGGACAACAGCAGGTCAACATCCCAACCCTTTGCACCTGCCTAGGACCACGGCAAGGAGGCAGGAGGGGGAAGAGAGAGATGCAACTTGCCCCACATTTAACAGCTTGCATGTTCTGTTTAGGCCCTGGAATTGATGGTTTTGTCATATTCCAGTCATACAATTTACCAGAAGACCTGAGTAATAAGGTTTTTTATATATGGTAATAGCAGCCATTTTTGATGGATATATTAGCCTACCATTTGTATTGCAATAGTTTAACTACAAATATTAAACTATAGTTACTATAATGAAATTATGTTAAATTTGTGGTTACTGTAGTTTTACTACAAATAGCATAATTATGGTTAATAGTGAGAGAATAGTATATTTGTGAAAACTGTGATTTTACCACAAATACCATAGTTAAACAAGTTACTATAGTAAAAACATGGTTAATTTTCTAAAGATCTTTAATGGGTTAACACATACACATGTGAGTTCACACAGAATAAAAACTATACATTTTCTTTGTCATGTAGATCAAGGTGTAGGTAATTTTTATTTACCGTAAGCCAATTATTATCTTGATCTTTGACTATAGCGCTCGGCCTACGTAAGGCATCACATACAGGTGTCTCTTTAAAATCAATGTGGTGAACACACAGATGATCACACCACACTATAAATATGTACCTTTTTCGTTGTTTATTATCTTATTTGCCTTTTTAAAGCACGTTGTGCAGTATTGCAGATGTTTAGTTTAGCGGGAAAGGTCGCAAGGTTGCCAGATTTGCGTAAAGAAAATCAGCCGAACCTCCATTCAAAGCTAGGAGAAAAACTGCAGGCTTAGAAATACTGTAAGACTTGGCTACACTGGAAGGTCCTGGCAGATCACAGGCTGGATATTCGCAGAAAAAAAGGGTTCAGTGAATCTTTTTTTTATTTATTTTATTTTTTATTAATATCAGAATGAAACAGATAAACATTAGAACAAAAACATATTTGGGGATACAGTAACAATTAAAAGGTAATTAAATATACAAACATTTTACAATCATAAAAGTAACAATTTATTTATGATTTTTTTTATGATATTGGATATTTTTAGGGCTTTTTTATTAGAGGAGATTCTTTGAAGTGATGAGTAAAGCAAAAGTAAATCAGAAGTGAATATTTTACAGTTAGGTTTAATGTTTAGGCATCACGCTTTGTGAATGTGGAATTTTCCCATCATACAAATAAAGTCCAGGACATCCTCTAGCTCCCTATTTTCAGAAACCACAGAATGAAAGAGAACCTTATCTGCTGAAATGTTATATAGATGAAAGAATACAATAAGTAAGATGCTGAGATTTGAAGCCAGACTTGTTTATTATAAGGACAGAAATAGAATAAATGTGAAAGAGTTTCTTCCTCTTCTTGACAAAAAGAGCAAGGTGGAGAAAGATTGTGTATAAATTTACTTAAATATTTGTTGCAGTGGTAATAATGCTGAATAATTTTAACTTCTTTTATTAATTATTAAACAAAAATTTGTTTGGGACTGTCCATACTTTTTGAAAATTAACATTTGGTGACAATGTGATAAAGTGACAACCACTGTCCATAAGCTTTAAAAGATGAACCATTATTAGCAGTAACAAAGTTTCTCAAAAATTTGTTTGTAAACTTATTATCCATAATATAAACCCCTTGAATAAATAACTATTATACAATTACAAAGATTTAATTAAAAATAACAACTTAGGAGGAATGGAATTTGTGAGAATAGTATAGTCCCATTTTGAAGCATTTATCACATATTTATTAATAAAATCAACATAAGCATAAAAATCTCCACTGTTGCTTATTAAATCTGAGATAAACACAATGCCCTTAGAAAACCAATCAGGGAACAAAACAGATTTACACGCTGATAAAACATACTGATTATTCCAAATAATATGAAGGGGAAAAATTATGTTTAAAGATTAGCTTCCATGAGTCTAAAGCTTGCTTATGGAAGTTTGAAAGCTTCATAGGGAGCCTTGTGGACTTAAAATCACAAGAAAGCAAAAACTGTAAATTTCCACATCTCTTAAAAATCATATTAGGAATAGAGAACCAAACTGAATTCCCTTTGAAACAATTTATTTATTTATTCTTTTTTTTTTTTTTTTGCCAGTTTATATTAAAAAAATGAATAAAAAAAATCTAAGACATTTAACTCTCCCTTTGAATATGGCTGTGTTAGGGATTTTCCACCTTATTTTTCCATATGAATTTAAAATTGAAAGAGTCAATAGATTTACAAGTGATAGAATCAATATAAAGGGGTATTGAAGCATAAACAAAGCGTGAAATACTTTCAGCTTTAGATAACAAAATTCTGCCATAAATTGTAAGATCTCTTTGTAACCACAAACTAAATATATGTTTGGCAGAATCTAATTTAGGATGAAAATTCAAAGAAATTCTTTCTTGGGCTGATTTACAGATTTAAATACCAAGATATTTAATAACATCCTTTAATAAAAATCCATCAACAGAGGTCTCATCAGAATCATGGATATACATTATTTCACTTTTTTTTAGTATTAACTACTAATCCAGAGGCTTTGGAAAAATTATTTATAGACTTTGAATTATCAAATTGACTTCACATTCATTCTTTAAAAAATGCATGCATTGGCCAGTTGACTTATGATTAATTCATCCTCTCCAATTTTAATTCCTTTGATACCAGTGCAATTAACTACATATAGATTCAATAATTTTGCAGCGAGTAAAAAAGGGAGAAATGGGACATCCATGTCTAATACCTCTGCTAACAAAAAATCTTGGAAAAGTGCCATTGGAGAGAGAAACACAGGTATTAATATCATTGTATAAAGTTTTAACAACACAAATAAAATTATTACCAAACCCAGAATTAACTAAAGCTTAAAAAGTAAAATTATGCTCAAATAATATGTCAAATGCTTTAAAAAAATAAAATAAATGAATAAAATAAAATAAAATAAAATAAAATAAAATAAAATAAAATAAAATAAAATAAAATAAAATAAAATAAAATAAAATAAATAAAATAAAATAAAATAAGGAACTAAAAATAAAATAAAATAAAATAAAATAAAAATAAGGGCATTATTACTAACCAAATCAGAATAATCTAGTAAATCTAAAATGAGCTGAATGTTATTGGAAATATGTTGATTTTTCATAAAACCAGACTGTGTTTCTGAAATTATATATAGGTCTCCAGTTATCTAAATTAAGAATATCTTTATTTGGCTTTTGAATCAAAATAATTAAACCTTGTTTCATAGAGGTGGTTAGTTCGCCTTGATCTGTGCATTCCTTTAAAGCCTCAAAAAGCAAGTCCTTAATGTGACAAGATGGCACCAGTGTGTGTGGCCAGCATCTCTTGCTCCTGGTTGCATGGATGTTTGTTTTGTTTTTATTGACTGTTTTAAATACTGCATACTCTCTACTGGTGTATGATCGCCAAACACTTCTTGGCATTAGATCAGCTATGTAAAATACGGCGATCTATAGTGTTAATCAGGGTGGAAAAAACATTCCGCCCCCTGCTCCACACCTGCGTGGATTACCTGCCTATCTCTGCCAGACCCTATACTCAGGAGAAAGAAGCGGTCCAGACGCTGCGGTAAATGAGGTGGTCTGTTGCTGAAAGTGAAGACGCTAATGTTCCCAAATGCCGATCCTGGCTGGATTTTAGCAGGTCTTAATGTGGATTGTCTCAATGAGAGAGATCATTGTTAAAATGAAACCATCCTCATGTTGCATGGATATTGTTCCTCCCTGTCTTTTAAAAGAGTCCTTTGAAACTATTGGTCCAAAAATTCTTGTAATTATTAATAGTAGCCTGGCCTCGGGAGTTGTAACGCAGTCTTTTAAACATGCAGCAGTGGAACCAGTAATTAAGAAATCTAATTTGGATTCCTCAGTTCTTGCTTATTTTAGACCTATCTCAAAACTTCAGTTTCTTTCCAAACTACTGGAGAAGGTTGTATTTTGACAATTGAATTCATTTCTAGATCTACACGGTATACACGAAGTGTTTCAGTCTGGTTTTAGATCTTTACATAGTACAGAAACTGCACTGTTGAAGGTTTTTAATGACTTGTTACTTGCTACTGACTAAGGTGACTGTGTGATTTTAATTCTACTAGACATTTGATAGACCATAAGACCTTGATTTCACGCTTAGAACAATGTGTTGGTATTAAGGGTACTGCGTTGGAATGGTTTAGATCCTATTAGTCCGAAAGAACTTTCTCAGTTCGCTTAGGAGACTTTGTCTCCTCAACTGCTCCATTTTGGGGCATATTCTGTTCTCCCTGTATATGCTTCCCTTAGGACATATTCTTAGGAAGTTTGGTATTACTTTTCATTGTTATGCAGATGATACGCAAATTTACCTACCTCTGAAACGTAATGGTACTTGTTCTTTAGAGCCCCCATTGCAGTGTCTTGAGGAAATTAAGGCCTGGATGACACAAAATTTCCTTAAATTTAATGAAAATAAAAAATAAGTTATACTGTTTATGCCAGGATAACCTGGGAGTCATCCAATTTGGACCTTGGTGAATTGAAACCACTTGTGAAGCCCTATGTAAAAAATTTAGGGGTAACCATAGACTGTGATTTTAAATTGGACAAAAAGATTAACTCAGTAGTTAAATCTTGTTTTTTCCAATTGAGACAACTCACTAAGGTTAAATCTTTCCTGTCTTTTAAAGACTTTCAAAGAATCATTCATATCTTTATTTTAACTCGTCTGGATTACTGTTATGGCCTCTATGTAGGTATTAGTCAGGCATCTCTCTCCAGACTGCAGGTGGTCCAGAATGCGGCAGCTCGCTTGCTGACGGGTACACGAAAGTGGGAACACTTCACCCCCATTCTCACCTCTCTTCACTGGTTACCTGTCAATTTTAGGATTCAGTTTCAGATATTGGTATTTGTTTTTAAATCTCTTAATGGTTTATCACTTAAATATCTGTCCGACTTGATCAAGCTCTATGCTCCGCTAAGAGCGCTTAGGTCTGCTGACCATTTGCTTTTAGTTGTCCCACGGGTAACGTTGAAGAGCAGGGGTGACCGAGCATTGGCAGAGGTGGCCCCGAAGCTCTGGAATACTTTGTCCCTCAACATTAGACAGGTTTAAACACTTGCTGTTTTTAAATCTAGCCTTCTAGCCTGGCATTTGAGGCTACATGAGAGCTGCTTCCTTTTATTGTCCTTATGGTGTCATTGTCTTCCTATACGTTGTTGACTGTTTGTATCATTGATATTTTTATTAGTTTTGTGTGTACAGCACTTTGATAAACACTTGCTGTTTTTTTACAAAAAGGGCTTTATAAATAAACTTTGACTTTGACTTTGATCCCAGAAAACTTTATAAAATTCAAAAGGTAGTCCATCAGGGCCAGGAAATTTATTTTAAGGGGACTTTGATATTAAACCATCCAATTATTTCATTGTAAGTGGCATATCACAGTGACTGATTTATTATGTTCCAAAATTTGAGGAATAAAGGGAGTTACTTTATCAAAAAAGGAATCAGCCACAAGATTATCAAGCGCAGAAGAATACAATTTTTGATAAAAATTAAAAGCAAATTGAGAAATCTGTGTATTACAAGAGCCATCAATCTGAAGGCAGTCAATTGACCTTTTTTGTCCATGTTGTTTTTCAAGATTAAAAAAATGATGATTTTTTTTTTTCCGCCAAATTCAAGCCATTTGGCTCTCGATCTTACAAAAGTTTCCTTTGCTTTTTCAAGATACAAGGAATTTAGTTCCTCTTGTAAAGAAGATAGCCTGTTTTGATCTTCTTCTGAGAGCTGTTTATGTAAGAGATCAGAAATATTTTTAAGTAAAGCGTCTCCAGGTTACAAATGTAACCATGGTTCCCCGAGGGAACGGGACGCTGTGTCGAGAAAACGCTTTGGGAATGCCCCTGTGTGACTGTGTTCTGAAGTACGTGTAAAACAGCCCAATGCAGCAGCGGGATGTCACGAACGGGGTGACGTGAACAACCAGGAAGTATAAAAGCGCATCCAGCAGACGCACAAGTTAGCTTCGATGAAGTAGCGCCTGCAGGGATGCAGGGAGTATGGCAAAGAGACGCAGCATCTCGTTCCCTCGGGGTAAGCATGGTTACATACGTAACCTGGAGACGTTCCCCATCAGGAACTCGAGCTGCATCGAGAAAACACTTTGAGAATGAAAATACCCACTGCACCATATGAGCAAGTCCCTGCCTGTGTGTGTATTTCTTGAGCACATCACGAAGAGAGAACTTGGGACCCTAGGGTAGATGCCAGGTCTAGGTTATAGAAGCGGACAAAAGTGTGCGGAGAGGACCAGCCTGCCGCAGCTCAAATGTCCTGCAAGGCTACACTCAAGTTGAAAGCCTTGGAGGCCGCCATAATCCTGGTCAAGTGCACTCTGACCCCCATAGGGGACGGGAGGCCAGAGGACTTGTAGGCTAGTGAGATGGCCTTGACCACCCACCTACTCATAATCTTCTCGGTCGCCGGAGATCCTTTCTTTGGTGGACCAAAACAAACAAACAGCTGATCTGCCTTACGCTATGGGGCAGCTCTGTGTGTGTAAGTGTCCAGTGCTCAAACTGGACAGAGCAGATTAAGCCTTCTTGGCCTATTTCCTGGAATGGAAGAGGACAGAATGCCTGAAGTACTATGGGTCCTGGTAAAGAAGTGGGCACCTTAGGGACATACCCGACCCTCGGGTAAAGGAATGCCCTAACCATGCCTGGAGCAAATTCCAGGCATGAAATAGAAAGTGCCTGGAGATCCGCAATCCTTTTAAGTGAGGAAATAGCAAGGAGAAATTGAGCGTGAGAAACTTGACCGGAACTTCTTCTATAGGTTCAAAGGGGGCAATGCATAAGCCCTCCAGAACCACAGCCAGGTCCCATGAGGGCACCTTAGTGCACAGTACTGGCCTCAGCTTTAGGGAGCCATGGAGGAAACGAGTCACAAGTGGGTGTCTTCCCAATGATTGATCACTCAGAAGGGCGTGGTAAGCAGCTAAGGACGCCATGTATACCTTCAAAGTGGAGGGAGATAACCCTGCAGAGAATCGCACCTGCAAAAACTCCAGAACTGTACCAACTGGGCAGTTGACTGGGTCTTGCAGTCGCTGTCCGCACCAAGAAGTAAATAGTTTCCACTTCAAGGCGTACAGTTTCCTCGTAGATGGAGCTATGGATTGGAGAATGGTCTCGACAACCTCAGTTGAAAGACCAGATACTAGGAGCTGTGCCCCCTCATGGGCCATGCCCACAGCTTCCACAACTCCGGGCAGGGATGAAGAATGGTGCCCCCCACCTGAGAGAGGAGGTCCCCTCGATCGGAATCTCCAGTGGAGAGCCGTTGAGGAGGGACACCAGGTCCGAGAACCATACTTGGGCCGGCCAGAACGGGGCTACTAGCAGCAGACGGGCCCCGTCCCGGCTTACTCTCTCCAGAACTCCCGGGAGCAGAACGATCTGGGGAAAAGCATACAGATGAAGCCTCGGCCACGTCTGCACCATGGCATCCAGCGAAAGTGGAGCTGGATGCATGAGGGAGAACCAGAGCGGACAGTTTGTCGTTTCCTGCAACTCAAATAGATCCACTTCCGCCTGGCCAAATTCCTTCCAAAGGAGCTCCACCACCTCTGGGTGGACTCTCCAGGTCTCAGCCCCTGCCTCGACAGGATGTCTGCCCCCTGATTGAGATACCCAGGAATATACACTGCTCTTAGTAAGAGGAGCTTCCCCTGAGCCCACAGAAGGATCTGGCGTGCCAGCTTGTACAAGGGGCATGAACACAGACCCCCCTGCCGATTGATGTAGGAGACCACCGATGTGTTGTCTGTGAGGACAAGCACATGATGTCCCGTTAGGTCTGGAAGGAAGTGTGTCAGAGCTTGAAACACGGCCAGAATCTCTAGGCAGTTTATGTGCAACGTGAGAAGATTGCCTTCCCTTAGACCCTGGGCAGAGCAGCCACTCATGACCACCAATTCTTCTTCGGAACGATGAAGTAACGGCTGTAAAACCCGGACGCTCTTGAAAGAGGCGGAACACGTTCTATGGCCCCCTTCCTCAAGAGAGTATCTACTTCTTGTTCCATTACCAGAGTCTGCTCGGGGCCCACTAGTGTGGGAATGACCCCGTTGAAATGAGGCGGTCGAGAACTGAACTGGATTCTGTAACCTTTCTCTACAATCTGCAGGACCCACTTTGAGACATTTGGTAGAAGTTTCCACGCTGCCAAAAAATCTACTAAGGGAACCAGCCTCTTGAGGCTGGCCTCTGGTGTTATTAGAGGAGCCAGCTCGGTGCCCTGAAGCAGATGACCGGCAGGGAATGACCGACCTGACTGCTGTAGCACCCTCACTCGAGGGGACGAGCTCTCCCGTGCCATACCGTCCCCAGGCGGCAGCTGGGAATTTCACTCATCGGAGCTCACTGAGCCCACTGAGCCCACTGAGCCCTGAATTATCGAGGGTGGCAGGGGTATCAACGAGCCTCCGTGTGGGCACTGAGGAGGATTGGGCAACGTATACTGAGGTGTCAGACTTTCCTCCCCAGGTGGAGCTGCCCTCAGGGGCCTGACGATGGTGGCATCAGGACCGCTTAGCCGAGGTCCTCTTAGACAAAATAACGGTCTGCAGATCCGTTTTCGCTCTTGAAGAACCTGACTGAGAGCGTCGCCCTGACCCCCAATCTTTCTGTACAACACTCTGCTTTTGAGACTGGCGGTATGAGGAGCTTGACGGCTGGGGCTCCCGCTCAGCAGCCCCATGGGACTGGGAGCGACGAGGGAGGAAACGTTGGAACGCAGCCGCTTGATTCTTCACCTCCTGAAACCTATCGACGACAGTGTTAACTGCATTGCCGAAAAAGCCAGAGGGCGAGAGTGGGGCATCTAGGAGGAAGAATCTGTCCTTATCTTTAATTTCAGACAGATTCAACCACAGGTGCCGTTCCGTGGCCACCATAGCTGCCATAGAACAGCCGATAGCTCTGGCCGTTTCTTTGGTGGCCCGGAGGGACAAATCTGTGGCCCGATGCAGTTCGGCTACTACATCGGATTCCTCCTCCCCCCTGTCATCCAGGTCCCTGGGCAGGTCAGTCTGGTATGCTTGTAACACCGCCATGGTGTGCAAACATGTGCCAGCCTGACCTGCTGCCATATAAGCTTTCCCAACCAGACTCGATGTCAGTCTAACGGGCCTGGAGGGAAGCTTCGGGACCTTCAGGGATGATGCTGAGGATGGGGAGAGATAGCTTACAAGCGTCTGCTCCACCACCGGCATCGCCCCATATCCCTTATCATTCAGCCCCACGATGTTGGAATAGTTTGCGACTGTGGGGCTGTAAATACGGGATGAGTACGGTTTCTCCCACGATCTTGACACCTCAGCATGGAGATCGGGGAAAAACGTAAGGCCCCGTCGTGAAGGCTGTGATCTGGATCTCAGAAAACACTCATCTAATTTACTCTTTGGACGAGTGTCCTGTTTCTCAGCTGGCCAAACGATATTTAATCTGGCTACAGCATGTGTCACAACCTCCACAAGCTCCTCATATGTGGAGGACTGTGGTGGTGAGTCCACAGTCTCCTCTGTCTCAACACTCATAATATCCACCTCCTCAGAGGAGGATAAACGAAGTGCTTGGCTCTCTCTCGCGGGGGAAGAAACCGCAGCATGGGCTTCCAATCATTGAGAGGGAGCCGTGGATCTAGCGGGTGAGGACCGAAAAAAGGACGAGCCCGTCTCGAATCCCTCCGCTAAATCCACCTGCGATCCCCATGACAACAGTCTACGCTGTGCCTCGGCAACAGCAGGACCGCTGCCAGCGGGATCGCGAACCTGTCCACTCTCATCAAACACAGCCAGGAGAGAGCGGAGCACACGCAGCAAGAGCAGCTCGCAGTCATTACAATCAGCCCACTCGAGAGCTGACCGTGCATGCTCCGCTCCTAAACAAACAATACACAGATCGTGTGTATCTCCCGCTGCCAGATATCGTGGGCAGGGAGGAACACAACATCTGTAATGTCGTTCGCTCTACACCTCGTTGATCACCTACAGTCCCATTTTACTTTAAATTAACTTAATTATATGTTTAAGGAGCAATATTAATTGCTCATAGATTTTCTTGTTTTACAGAAGAAAAGGAAGACCAAGGAAATTCTTTGTCCAGGGTGAGGAATGAACATGGCCATCTTGCGCCAAAACGAAGACAGAACGGTGCGCAAGTCCACTGGTATCTGTATTGAAGCAAAGCTGTATTACGTGTTACAGCACTTTATGATGATCTCTCACAGGACTGTCCATGTCAGGAGTGATAATTCTTTCTAATTTGTAATTTCTTTTTTTCTTCTTCTTTTTTTTGGATACAACTAATACAATTATAGCATGTTTGTGACTGGAACATTTTTCATCTTAAATCTTAAAAAACCAAAAAACACACTCACCTTTTTTTTTTTAATTAAAAATTAAAGCAGACAAGTGTTATAAAAGTGGTTTAGTTGATATAAACACCAAATTTACATTATTTCATTGTTTTGTAAATGTTGTGTGTTATGAATTGTTGATTGATAGTTGACTGTTTTAAAGATATTATTTTATTTTGTTAATAAAAAACTACATTACACATAAGCCTCTGTCATAAGTTGATATAAACACCAATTTACATTATATATTAAACATGATTACATGCTAACAGGACTGTTATCAGAAGTGTAATTGATCTGATTCTGACAAATTAATCAAAGATTTATATCACATGACACATCAAACCAGCATTTCCACTCATGGAAACATGAACTGATGGGGCCTATTTGAAGTAATTTATTAAGAAGCCAATGGACTATATAAACTTTCTGACTGTGAGGGGCATCTGACTGCTTTCCAAGAAGAGCGCAACAGATTTACCAATATTGTGATAGTGTCAAATGAGACTGTACAGGGGCTGAGGCAGTGACTCAATATAAAACCCAATATAAATACAATACAATCGTTTTGTGTCTTTACACATCAATGTATATTATAAAGCAAACTTGTCTTTTTAGAAGACTTGGATTAAACCATTTAAAGCTTGAAATAATGATTGCCTGGACAAAAAATGGATGGACAAAAAATAAATTGAGATATTAAAACATCTATATGGCAGAATTCAGTATAGTTTTGCAAATGGTATTGAAAATTATTTAATTGATCATAAAATCAAAAATTATTCTACTTACATTTTTTTGTGCCCATCTGTGTTGAACACTTAAACTGTGCAAGTCAATACATTGAGGAAAAAAATTGTATGCTGTCGTAATCTTTAATCAAAAACTGAAAATTGGCTTCCACTCTGGAATGGCATTCTCGTTCTGATGACTTAAGTTTGATGGCTTCGGGAGAATCCTCTTGTTAAGTATGACGTATGGACTGCTGTTTCCGTGTCCATGCCTCTACTCATTTCATTTGAGAATACTATCTCAAAAGCCATTAATGAGCATTGTTTAATTAATATTACATACTTAAGCTAAGCATTTAAAAATTAGCTGTGCACACTCACCGTGCTTACAGTATCTCAGACACTAATATTTTAGCTGAATCACTGTCTGGTCATCTGGGATTTCAGTATGGAGATAAAGTTTGGGGTTATAACTTTTCAGTATTACATGACATCGTGAGTGTGTACTGTATATGCACAGTTTGGTGTTTTCTTGGGGTGTCTGGCAGAGCGTTAAGACCCAGAAATAGTGAAACATGATGTCACACATAACAAGCAGATATTCTTAACCACTCCTATCCAACCGTGAATCTGCTATGAGCAAGAGGTGGAGTGGAGATGCACCACAATAAAACCCCACCCTTTATTCAATATTCCGTTTCACTTGGAAATAAATTACGATACTGAAGTTAGTTGCACCTTCCGGTTCACTGGTACTTTGATACTGATATTTTTCAAGGTACTGAAGTTAGAAATTCCTGTATCATGACCACTAATTCAAGTACTTTATCATTACGATAAGATGGGTTTTGTTCAAAGTAGCTATTATCCACATAGATATGAATATTATTTGGAAATTCATTAAAAATCGCCAGCTAAAAAGTAACTAGGAACTAGTACTCTTGAGTGGTTTTTGAGAAGAGTACTTTGTACTTTTACTTAAGTGCTGTTTTGGCATCAGTACTTTTACTTGTAATTGAGTATTATTTCAGCAATGTAACAGTACTTGTACTTAAGTACAAATTTTCAGTACTCTTTCCACCACTGCTCTTCTGTCAGACTGAGGCAGCAGTGGCGGGGATTCTGGGGAAACGTAGTGGCCGTGGTCTACCTGTGACTTCAGTCGAGAGTGACCAATAGAAAAAGGGCTTACATCCTGGTGGGTAGAGACCGCCCACTGAGATACAGCTTTACTCGCAAGCAAAACTTTTCAATTTGCAAACAAAACTTTTAGACCCACAAAAAATTATGGCAGAAAAGAGAGCCACATTTTTGGTTTCACAATGAAAAGTGTTTGAAGTGCACAAAGAAAAATAACGATTTTCAAAGATTTATAAGCACTGCAAATAATTTAGTTATTAATTTCTTAATTTTTGAGCCTTAAGAAGACTTTTTTTTTTTTTGCAATCTTTTATTTTTTAATTACAAAATAATTAGTCTTACTTTCAAACACAGAATGTTTGACTGAATAATAAAGACACAAAAATAATTCCATAAAAAACATGGTAAATGTCCTGTTTACTCGGTTTTAACTTCAAATTTCACAGTAAAACTACAGTTACTATTGCAAGTGTTGTGGTTACCATGATTATACTATAAAATACAACTTACATCTTCTTACAGTTTTTGAACTTGATATTGAATATAAATGGATCCAAGGTTGATGGCACTTCACATGACAGATAGCGTTTAATCACCCTAGTTAGCAGGTGTGTTCATTTAGTTTTTTATGCAATTAAACTCAAAGACAGTCTCAGATGACCAATATAATACATCAATTAAACATACGCCGCTAATCTGATTAATAAAGAAGACAGAATAAATATTATAACAGACGTTAAGACAGCATATTTATGACTACTCGCCCAACCTGTGGCACACGTAAACTGATGGTAAATATTGCGATGTGTGCTGCATGAGATGAGACTTCTTGAACGTGATTTCATAGCAATAAACATCTCATGCCCTTTGCGTCTGTGTCCTGACACCAAAAGTTTCCCACTGAAAGCAATGTAGGTCCTAGTTTGTCGATATAGGGACGCCGAGGGGCACCTTTGACGTCTTCATAGTGACGCTAAAGGCGCTTGACCATGCTTCATGCTTATACTATGCCCTAAAAGTATGTACTCTTTTTGTGAAGAAAAAGTACATAGTTTTAGAAGAACAGTAGGCCAGCTTTGGGACATACTACTTCATCATAGCTGCTTCTTTAATGGACGCTCTGTTGCTTAGTTACGTGCATTCTGTCACTGTTTAAACTGGCCTGTCAATCATCTTGTAACAGTTAACATCATTCACATTTATTTCCTACCGTATTGGAGAGAAATGCGTTGATCTGCTAGTCGCTGGTCTATCATGCCGAAAATTCTGCTCATGTGTTTGCATAATGTTGCATTTAAAAGTTAATGACCAAACATATCATTATAGACGGTTTCAACGGCAACAACATAAACAAACATTACTGCACATTCGTGCTTTTGTGGCCCTAACTTAACTTCTGGTACACTTCCAAATAGAATCAATAACAACAGCTAAGTAGTCCCTCTAGAGTAGATTATTTCTGATAACAAGCAAAATATGTTTGCTGCATAAATCAGATTTACTGAAAATGCAAATTCATTCTCTGCCAGCAGGAGGTGCTTTAAAGTGGGAGAAACAGAGGTTTCCCCAGTAACTGCTGTACACAAAGCAGTGCTGAGCTCACAAACGCTACTTTATCAGGCATATAAGATGCATGATGAAATGAAAATGACATCAAAAATTTAATAGACTAATTAAAGATAGTTTTCCTTCAGAAATACAGTGATATAAAAACACCCGCGCCTCGTTTTGATTTTTAAACGTGCAGTAGGTGCTCATGTTTATTCAACGAAGCCTTTTGGAAAATCGGTCAGTTTTGATATTGTGAGCGCCACAAATAAATAAATGTACGGGAAACACATCCCACAGCACAACCACCTGAGAACAACTTCAGTCTACTCATCATCTTAACTTTAACTGCGTTTGTAGATGGCACCATAGCCAGACTGATAAACAAACACAGACCGGAAGCCAACTTAGAGCCAGGCGCGTGCGCCCGATGAAATATAAATGTCTATAAATGTTCACAGTGTTGATGCAGATGAAATATAATGTGGATTACATTACATTTATATTTTTTCATAAGGTTAGACATTGATTATTTATCACTCAAATCCGTTTATCTACCTGTCCGTTGGTCATGTATATCCGCCATGTTTGTAGTTTTTTAAAACTTTTAATGCGTGTTTGTAGTTCTAATTGAATATTCACCCAACGCGCAATGTGTTGTGGGCAACATTAGCCGTTAGAGTGTGCATCTTTGGCATACTTTTTTAGACTTTATATTGTTGCTCCTCTATGCCCCGACTTTCTGAAACGCATCGGTTTTTACAAAGCTCATCGTTCTGAAAAGCGAGGTGTACCCTGATTGGCCAGCTATCCAGTGCATTGTGATTGGCTGAATACATCAAGCGTATGACGGAAATGTTACGCCCCTTAACATACTGTGATGGCGTCTCCCACGTGCGACGAAAATGGAGGGTGCTCCTACCCCACCTTATATCTCTTCCCTACTCAAGGATACAAACTCATAACAGCTGTACTTTTCCACACACGGTAAGAAAGTTAAAAACACTCTACCATGTCATACTTATAAAGATTGGTCACCCCTATATTTAGGGCATGACTTTCAGGTCACAGACAGACGTCTTTAGGTCTCCCACTTGTCCCCCTCTCAGCAGTATGGCCCGGTGTATTTCTTGTCACCCATACACTTTAAGCTTAGGCCCCAAACCCATTTCTCACTTTGACTACACTGCAATTCTAAAATAAAGCATGCATTAAATTCCCATAAGCATATGATCATACAAAAATCAGTAGAAATTCATTTTTCTTCCACTAAGTTCTTTCACTGAGGTGGGTTTTGGCCAGTTCTGGATGTACTGAATTTTCCTCTGGTCCATTTTAATGCCAGTTGGTGTGATCACATAACCGAGGAACTGGATGGTGGTGCGGTGGAACTCCATTTCTCCAGTTTCAGGAACAGTTGATACTCATGGCGGCAGTGCAGACACCTCTTTTCACATCCTCGTTTCACATGATGATGGTGGTCAGTCATATTTTGGGAGTAGATGAGTATGTTGTCAATGTAGACTATCACAAAGTGATGGAGCATGTCACAGAAGATCTTGTTCATGAAGTTTTGGAATATGGAAGTTGAGTTGGCAAGGCCATACAGCATAACCTGGTACTTGTATTGCCCAGAGGGTGTTATTAAGGTTGTTTTCCATTCATCCCATCTCTTAACCCTCTGTTGTCTGAGGGGGTTTTGGGCAGGGCTTGAATGGACTGGTAATTGGGCATACCGGGCATTTTCCCGGTGGGCCGACACACTTAAGGGGCCGACAGAAGTTTATTTATTTATTTATTTTGCCGAGGACCATCACGCAGGGACAGCGAGCAGCCAGTGGCCCATTGGTTTGTCTCCTGTATTGAAAGTATTGAAAGGGCCAACGAGCCAGGCAGGAGGAGAAGAAGAGAGTAATTGAATCAGTAAAGTGCTTAATAGAGACTCGCAAAGGAGGCATTCATCTAACCTATCCTAATATGTGCGCGCGCCATGAGTGTTGTAGAAAATGTAAACACTTTTTAATAAAACGTAAATCCGTCCCCCGTGATTCTTGGCCAAGTCAAGTCAAGGGTGTTCATAGAGGTTTCCATGGGCCAATGCGAATAAAGCTAGATTTAAATTAAAAAAGACACGATATTGTCGGAACTGACATTTTATTCTTATCCAAAACAAGATGTGATATGAGATACATACTTACACTACCAGTCAAAATTTTTTGAACAGTAAGAAAGATCCAAAGATCAGCATTTATCTGAAATAAAAAGGTTTTGTAACATTGTACATATACCATTTAAAAGCTTGGAGTCAGTTTTTTTTTTTTTTTGGGAAATGATAGAATTAAATGAATATATTTATTTATAGCGAGGATGCTTTAAATTGATCAAAAGTGACTATAAAGACATTTATAATGTTACAAAAAAAAAATCTATTTCAGATAAATGCTGTTCTTCTGAACTTTCTATTCATCAAAGAAACCTGAAAAAATTCCACTCAGCTGTTTTCAACATAATAATAAAATGTTTTTGAGCAGCAAATCAGAATATTTGAATGATTTCTGAAGGATCATGTGATGAGTAGTGATGCTAAAAAAAAACAGCTTTGAAATCGCAGGAATAAATTACATTTTAAAATATATTCAAATAGAAAACAGTTATTTTAAATAGTAAAAATATTTCACAATATTACGGCTTTTGCTATATTTTGAATCAAATAAATGCAGGCTGAGTGAACAGAAGAGAATTATTTAAAAAACATACAAAAAAAATCTTACTGTTTAAAAACTTTTGACTGGTGTGTATATATATGACAGTCTTTAGCCCGATTCGGACGGTAATTGTTTCTCATGTGGATGTCTGTAAAAATAAATTTGGATGGCGATCTATTCACAGTGGAGGAGTGAGTTCTGTGATCCTACGAACCTGGGAACGCGCTGCTCACGTGATCAGTCACATAATTGTCTGCTGTAAATAAAATTAATTTCATTTACAATTGTATTCTTATTATAGTGTAAAATGTATTTAAAAATACTTATTATGTAAAATGTATTCTTATTATGCCAAGCATATTTTTTCCTATTTAGGCTATTATTTAATTATTTAAATCTGTTTAAAAAGATGTGCTATAGTTGTATATAATTATACGCTATATAGCCTAGTTATGTAGCCTATATATCCGTTTATAATAAACATTTTAAAACTGTATTGCATACCTGCTGCTGCCATAATAAAGACCCATTTCAAATGTTTGCGTGATTTTCTTCTCTTTATGCTCCCAGTCGCTGTGAGCAGTTATAAAGTAATATTCTTTTAAATACTTTCCAGCATTTCAGAAATGAATATGTATGCAAATTACACCGAAGTACAACAGTTAACATACCTAACGGTGTTCGGGAGTGCTCAAAAAGCACTGAATTTTGAATCGATTTCTTGTTGTAAACTCAGAGATGTGGATTCAGATGGCAATTAAATTACCACACGACCTCGGTGTTTGTCAAAAAACAGTAGGTAATTTGGCCGGGGATTTTTACGGGGGTGGTGAGAGAAAAACACAGACATCCTGGATACGGACGGCAATTAAATCACCGACTATCCCCTGTAAATGGTGAAAATCACTTACGTCCCACTGAGAAACAATTACCGTCCGAATAGGGCTTTTGATGTGGCATGACAGATCGCCAGGGACGGATTATGACTTGCAAAGGCCCAGGGGCCAATTATCTCCAAGGCCCCCCCACCCCAACATACAATCCCCCAACCCCGTTCTTTCTTTTAGCTGCGCATTCGCAGTAATAAAAAATGGAAGTTACAGTCATGAATATTCAAACCGTTATCACTCCGCGTCAAATGCCTGCGCTAAGAAAAGCACATTGTACAGGGTTTACAGAATCAATATAGGACTAATACTCTTTTCTGATATTTTTCTCTCTACAAGTCTAATAGCTACAACGAATAATCAACAATGCGCATATTGAGGCGTACGAAACACGTCTTTAATGAATTAACTGTCAAATATACACATATTTAATGCATCATAAATAAAAAAAAAAGTAAAATATTTACTATGCTAAAACAGACTCACTTGCTCTCTATATGCCCCTTATTCTCATATCTTTATCTTTATTTTTAATTTTACTATCTGTGTACTGTTGTTGTCTCAGAGTCTGCACTATACACTTTTTTTTTTGTCACCAAAACAAATTCCTTGTGTGTGCAATGGCAATAAATCTCTTTCTGATTCTGACAGGGTACAACGGGGCTAAAAAAAAAATGTGCTATTCACTGTGCCTAAAATGTATAATTGCAGAAAAAAATATATATGTTGTATTAAACATTAATGGAGCAAAATGTTTTGTGTGGAAATAAATCATTGAAGTTGTTTTTTTTGTTTAAAAAATCTTATAAATGGATGAGGTGATAAGAGGGGCCTTTTACCCCACACACAGTACTGATACAGATACTCCAGCTAAAATAATGTTTTTTTTTTTTGTTTGTTTGTTTGTTTTTTTAATAACGTCTAAGTTAATACTTGTTCAAAACTATCACTTTACCAAAGTTTGTTCTATTTTCTGCTTATTTTGAAAAATATTTTTTTTTTTGTTCAATAAATATACTGTCATTAAAATATGTTAATATAAAAAATATATTTTAAAATACAGAAACAAAAATCATTTTAATTAGTAAAAATTCTGAAAGTATTGGAGGAGATCCAATAATAATTTAATATATATTTAAAGTAGTTAAAACAAATGATATTTTATTATATGATATGAATAATATGGTTTCATTCTAATCATGGTGATAATATCTAATATGGACACCCAACATAATATATGATATTTACCATCTGAATCTAACCATGTCATGTCAACAAATGGAAAAGTCAGCCATCTATTAATTATCATGTTAATTACTGCACCTTTAGCCCCAACAGCAGGGGCGCTTTTTACCCCAAATACCATACTTTTACATATTCGTTCGTTATTTAAAAATGTTGCTTTAATTATCTTAAACAAAACTGAAAATCATAAAGAAGACCTTTGTCTCAAAATGCATTAATTTTACTGATTCTTATTTAAATATACAAAACATTTTAAAAAAACATAAAATTTTGCGAAATATTACACCATATACTCATTTTACTAAACCTGTTAGTCTTAATTATTTAATGTACAGTATGTTTAAATTAATATGTTATGAAACATGCTATGGCAGCCATTGTGTATTTTGAATTGAATTGAATATATTTTAACAAATAGCTTAGAATTTTTATTATTTATAAGTTAATTTAAAAACTGCATTATGTGCAATTTACATTTTTGCATACTATATATATTGATCATCTACTTAAAAATAAATAGTAATTAAACTTAAGTTTGGGTTAAGTTGTTAGGCCTAATTGTAACCTTTTTAATGTAAAAGGGATCCCTATAGTTTTAAGCATGAACTGAGGTAGTTTTTTTATCACTAAGAAAATGTTATATACTATAATGTATTTAAAGAAAGAGTAACTTGTTCAGTAGATTTTCCCCCTGCTGTACGGAAATCATACCAGACCGTGACGGGTAAAACCAAGGTACGTACCAAACCTTCATATTTGTGTACCATTACACCCCTAGAACCATACTGATCTAAACATTGAGACTTGAACAGTAACACACCTAACCATACTGTAGATTTGCAGGTAGGTTTCTTGAAGCATCTTGGAAACGTTGCCACAGTTCTTCTGGATTTAGTCTGTCTCAGTTTGTTCTGTTTCTTCATGTCATTCCAGACAGACTGGAGGATGATGAGATCAAATCTCTGTGTGGAGCACTGGCTGTTGTAAGACTCCTTGTGCAAACAAAAATCTCACTGAATTATTTCAATTAATGGCAAAATGAATGTTTGGAAATGTAAACTGATATTTCCTATACTGACACACTACAGCAAAAGATAGAAATAACTGACTTTAAACCATTTTTAGCTGGTGAAAATACTAGTGTTCTAATAATTTTGGCCACTGCTCTTATAATATATGTAGACAAACATATGTATTTTAATACTGGATCCTAGCGATATTAGTGTCATAATAAGTAAAACTTAAACATATAACAAAAGGACTCTGCGCGAGAAGTGACAGACACAGCAGATAAAGAGCAGTCCTCCTCCAAATTGCCTTTGGTGGGGGTAAAAAAAAAAAATACTCACCAGCTCCATACAAAATTTTCACAGTTGATCCAAAATCCTGGTTTACATACAGTATTCTTCTCCAAGGAGTCTAAAGATCATGCTTTCAGGTTCTCTGAGAGACAGCAAATAGTGCTGCATCTATGGGGGGTACTAAGTTTTGAATGTTTAAATTACATTCAAAACTTAGTATAATTACAAAAAAACTTCATCATTAAAAATAAGTTACAGTAATTTGTGTTTTTATACCAGACAATTACTGTATTTGTTATACAGCATTTTTTTCTGTTATTTTAAATTATGTTCAGAACTCTTTAAAATTACAAACAATACCTGTAAATTAACAACTTGAGTGTTATTAAGTATTATTCCATCAGTGACAAATTACAGTAATTCTCATTTTTTATACAAAAAATAGCTGTATTATTTATACAGTATTTTTACCCTTTTTCCTTAAATTACGTACAAATGTACATAAAATTACAAAAGTAATTTGTAAATAAATAATGTAGCTCATTATTTTAAAGTTTTATGTCCAGACTAACAACTTAATGTTCTTCTTTGTAAGTTTACACTAAATCATATTCGTTTTATATTTAAGGTGTATTTTTACATTCAAACTCTGTAATTCTGAACACAAATATTGCAAACTCTTTTCATTACATCAAACAATGCCTGTCTGCTTTTAAAGAGTAAAAAAGATTAACTAGGGTTTCATAGTACTGCCATCCTCCAGCGTCGCTGTGTTTGGTGTATCCCTTGACTCCACCTCCAGCCTCTAAGCCCCGGACTCCACCTCCAGGGGAGTAATGTCAGGTTTTTGGACCTGTTTGTTGTGTTTTCCCTCCCCATGTGCTTCCCTTGACCTAGTTTTCCCTTGTGTTGATTGTTCATTGCTCCCACGTGTGTCTAGTTAATGTCCCTCATTGTGGTTTATTTAAATTGTTCTGCCCTATGTTTCCTTGTTGGGTCTAAACGTCCTTGTGCTACATGTGCCAGCTCTGTGTTCCCCTTAGTCTGTTCATTAAAATCTTTTGATTGTGAGTATCCCTCGTCTCCTCACTCCTCACAGTAGACAAGTGTGACACCTACATGACCGTAACTGTGTGAAGGTAAGGTTCACACAGGAAAGGTATGAGTATCGTATGTTGCAAGCAAATGATTATTAAACCCTGTCAGTTCACATTAGATGTGTATGTCTCTAGGCGGCTTACCTGGAGAGGATTAATTTTTTTTGGGGGGGGGGTTGGGCTACACTCTGACTTGTTAAGTCATAATCTATGACTTTATGTTTGTGGGTCATTTTCTTGCTGAAGAATTAGGTGTTCATCTAGAATTTGTTTCACCCTTCCTGCTGAAGCAAAGCATTCCTGAAGAATTCTGTTTTGCTTCATGTTTGTTTGTTTGTTTGTTTGTTTGTTTATTTATTTAGTTAGTTTGTTTAGTTAGTGTATTTTCTTCCACAATACTACCTCACCGGAGCTGGACCTTACAGAGAGAGGTGTTTTAATACTACACCTCACTATACTATGCTAACACTAACACTATAATACTGGCCAATAGTACAGACAGACTGACACATTCACTATAATACTATAACTAACACTAACAAAACCCTAACCGTCCAATTGCACATATTATCTACATTTAACTCTTCTAAACCCATTTGCAGAGAAACAAAGTTGCATTAAAGCAATTGCTGATATTAGGTTGGTCAGAATCACTATAATTACAGTGTAATATTGGCATTGCATCTTTAGGCAAAACTCATTTGGAATTGTTATTCCTAAGCATTTATGCTTGTGCACTCATATAACAACATGAAATGGTCTGAGATGCCAAATCAGTGCATAGCGTTCTGTAGTTGTAGTGAAATAAAATAAAATAAATGAATAACTGAAAATTTTTATGAACTTCATGTGCAAATGCAGAAAAATGTCACACATATATGTGATTAGTGACCTGAAAACTGTTAAGGCTAATAGAATATTTCAGTTGTGTCCTGAAAATTTATGAATGTGAATTTGGTTTCCTGAATTATTAATATGTATATATAAAAAAAGGAAATTATCTGTTCATATTCATATTTTGATTTCTACTTCAAAACTTTCTCAATTATCATGCAACATTATGCATGTCAGGGTCTAGGATAGATAGAGGACTCAGATGCAGAGTAGTGAAAAAGGAGAATCTTTATTCTCGCCACAAAACACAAAATAACATAAACAATAGTTAAATGCTGCTCAGGTTAGTGGAGATTCCAGAGCTGGCCGGCAGACACTGCGGACCACTCAAGCTGCCGGATCTCCGTACTATGAGTCCTTAAGCACAGGAGAACAGAGGGTCAGACACTGATGCTTGAATAAATACACAAAACACGAGCAAAGACAAAACAATCTACTCATGACGATGGACAGAAAGGCAGGAGACATATAAGAGAGTGGGGGAATGAGCGCCAGGTGGGGGAGAATCAGCTTGTGATCTGCGCACCCCCGCCCAAAGATCAGTGCTGATTGCCCAGACCATGAGCTACCGAACATGACAGGACAACCCAGACCGCAGGAGAAGCCGAGAAGACACCCTGCACCGTGACAATGCAACATAAGATTGCAGTCTTGTGGGTGTAGGTTGTGTTTTGTGTGACCTTGATGATCCCATGATAAATTATTCAGCATGTAAGAATGGTGTAATATGGCTGATAAGTGTTTTTTTTTTTTAAGTAGACATTTATTCATCTGCCATCAATGGCAGAGCCAGGATGTTTTTATAGGGGTGGCCAGGGAGGGGGCAGCAACGAGTCTGTGGTGGCACAGAAATCTTTATTATTTTAATATAAAAATGTGATTGACTATAATGTACTGGACTGTTTTAGTTCCTAAAACACAACTGAGTACAATTAATGTCTACTTAACTGTAACTGAGATATTTGTAAATATGAGTTTTTTTGTATTATTCCTCACCTCCAGGTATTTTAAAAAAGGGGTTCACTATAGCTTTATTGCTCATTCAGCTTCTCAAAACTCCCAAATGCTTGCTCTTCAACATTGCATACTCATGGATGAGGCATACAGATAGTGATAAAAAATGTGAAAAAGGCCGTAAGTCAACAGTAGACATAAATGCCAGAATATAAAATGAGTCATTTTATGTATTTAAATGGTTTCATTTTAGCATATTTTCTAGTATAAGTGCACTGTGCTCACATTTTTTTTTTGTCCATTAAATTACAAATAAAAAATACATATCAGCTTGTGCCTTATATTTTGATCTCGAATTGCAGAATATGTTTTGCATTTGAGAGACGTTCTTGTTGTGTGCTGCGTATACATGCACAGTTTGCAGCTTTAATTTCATAAATTAGCTGACGAACTAGGTGCTCATATTTCTTGTGCGGGTTATTTATGATGATGTGATATAGAGCGTGCACCGCATATTTGTGTACCATTGAAGAGTGTGTACCTTGAGCACATAAAACAGCTGATGGGACAGGAAAGTGTGTTTTACTGACATAGTCTAACAACATCTCATCAGACTGCAGTTCACAGTTGTTCTACTGAAGCTCATTTGGCTGCTGGAGCTTTTCCACGCTCGTTTGACATTTGAGGTGAAGCTGAAGTACGCATCTGGTCAAGCTTAGGTCAGTGGTGGCCATGGCCCCACTTGGCCACCCCCTGGTTCCGCCCCTGTCTGCAATATAAAAAGTCAAAGATCTGCACTGAGAAACAGACGAATACAGCAAGCTCTCTGTTAGTATTACCAAAATAATACATCAATTAAAACATTTACAATAGCATCAACAATATTTATATTCAGATATGTATAACATGTTTTGTTGTTGTTTCAGATGCAGTATTCCTGGCTGATTTCAGTGAGAAACAATGGGATTCTGGACCATCTGTGTGTCTCTCTGTCTGCTCTTTGCTCTGAATGCATCAGGTGAGATGGATCATGATAATACTGCAGCATTTACTGAACATAGCCTACCTAAACACCACTACTGAATTTTCAGTAATATGTGACAAATTGATAAAGAGTTCACTCCTCTCATTTTCCTTAGGGTTCAGGTCAGAGGACTGGAATGGCTATAGCAGAAGCTTGGTTTTGAGCTCAGTGACCCATTTCTGTGTTGTTTTTGAGGTTTGTGTTTGGATTATTCTACGGTTGGAAGATCCAAACATGGCCCATTATAAGATTTCTAACAGAGTAAGTCATTTAGTGATTTTTTTATCTGTTAGTATTTGATAGAATCTATGATGCCATGTATCTAGATGTCCAGGACCTCCAGCAGAAATATAGGCCCACAACATCAAAAATACAGCAGTATATTTCTTTGTACACATGGGGTACTCTTTTTTTTTCTTTGTGTTCACCAAACCCATCTTGAGTGTTTGCTGCTAAAAAGCTAATTTTTTAGTTTCATCTGATCATAGAAGCCATTCCCATTTAAAGTTCCAGTCATGGCTGATAACTGAATATGCTTTAGTTTGTTTTTGAATGAGCTAGGAGAATTTTTATTGCAACCCTCCCAAACTGTGAATTTTTTTAATAAAAGACCAAAAGGATTAACAATGCAGATGATTTTTCACAGACTTTTTTGATCATATTTACCAAGGGGGCCAATATTTTTGGCCTTGACTGTATATAATGCAATTAATTAATGATCACTTAAACTTGCAATAAAACAATCCAAATCTCGATGTAACAGCCTGTCGGTTTGGGTGGACTCGATATGGACATGAATGCTTCAAGGTTTTTAACTATCCATTGTCCTGGGATGATGCAGAGGTATGAAATACTCAACATCTGACAGAAAAGTATAAATAAATTACCTTATTTGTTTTTTTTTTATTATTTAAAGGTTTTTTTAACCCATCTATCTATCTATCTATCTATCTATCTATCTATCTATCTATCTATCTATCTATCTATCTATCTATCTATCTATCTATCTATCTAATATCTATTTCTACTCATGTCATATTCTCCTCAGGTGACGTGCTTGATCAATGGTGGGAACCTTGCCTCTGTACACAGTAAAGAGAAGTATGCCTTCTTAAAGCCTATGATCTCAAGTTCACAATCATACTGGATAGGAGGCTATGATGCTGTTTCAGTATGTTATTATGTTGTTAATTTATTTACTTTTTGTTGTTGTTTGTGCTGTTGTCTAAGATGAATATGTAACAATTTAGAGTCTAATATCAAACCAACACTGCTTAAAGTGAAAAGATTAGCTTAGATTAGATTCAACTTTATTGTCACTGCACATGTAAGGTACAAGGCAACGAAATGCAGAAAAGAGTAAAAGTTCAAATTTACACAGAGGTGTAAATATTTGTGCTCTTCTGTTCACAGGAGGGCAAGTGGTTCTGGAGTGATGGGTCCCAAATGAATTACAAACTTTGGAACCCTGGAGAACCCAACAACCAACTGGGGTGGTACCTTAAAGGACAAGATTTGTACCTTTGATGAAGGTACAATATTGTACCAACAAGTTTTAAAAAATGAAAAGGTACATTTTGGTTCCCCATGGTACAAATCATGTCCTTTAAGGTACAAATTTGAATGGTACTAATTTGTTCCTTTATATTAAGATACAATTCTGTACCCTTAAAAGGTACTGCCCCAGTGACAAGGGTTTGTACCACCTTTGGTACAAAATTGTACCTTTTTTTCTGAGAGTGTAGTGACTGAATAAAGTAAATAGCAAAGATGGTGACTTGCTGGAAACACCTTTATTAACCTTCACTGATCATTTCTAAAAAAAAGAACATTAGTCAAAGCAGCTTGTTTGTTTTCCCAGTCAACTTTGTCTTTTCACATACTGCTTCACTTCACACACAAAAGCGGTCATTCTCAAATCATTTTGGATAACATGATAACCAGGTTTTACAGAAACTTGTGGAGTCCATTCAGCTTGAGTGTTGTTGTCATTAAAATAAATGTTGTATTAACCAGATATAAATTCTGAGATTCATTTTAATTTTTAATTTTGCCTTTTAAATCTGTGTTATGCTGATAATATAATTTGTAATAAAATGTATTAAATTAAAAAAGAATGTCAAATGAGTAAACAACACCATGGCTTCAAACTTATGAATCAAAATCATTTTAAAGCTATCTTTTTAGTGACACTATGAACCTGCCAGTTTTTTTCACAGCTTAAACAGCATGTGTAAACAGCATGTGAGAAAGAGAACAAGGACAGTTGCTGGAATCAGCATTACCTTGAATATATTAGTCACCAGGATTGATGCTTAGGTCAGCAAATATGGTACACTGATAATCATTTTTATAGAGCATACGCTACAGCTAAGCAATATCAGACTTCTTCAGAGTGCTGTTTTCCCAAATATCAGCACGACTGCAGATGTGATATTGATTTTATATTTAACTTAAAAACAAACAATTAATATTAAGTGACCTTAAGTGAATTCAGCTGCAGCATTGTCTGTTTTTGCAGTATATCGCCAAGAAAATTGTTCCAAATAAATCCACAGGGCCATGGTGGGAACCTTGCCTCTGTATACAGTTTTACAGGGAGTACACCTTCAATTTTCTATTAAATCTGTCAACTTAAATCTGCAGACTGGCTCTGACTTTCGGCAACTAGAGTCAGCTTGTCCAGACTGTAAATGGGGCAAAAGTTGTATCACCTGACCATCTAAATTAGATGAATTCATTAAAGAATACATTGCCTTTACTTTCATTCAATTCTGAAATAATATTTGGCCACGGCTGTTTCTTGTGACTTTCCAGATGCAGAAGTTAAGAGACTGTAGTTCATGAGTTCACCTGCCCATCAAGTGCTGATGGTTAATGGTAAACAAACTTGGCTTGCTGTCCTCAATGGAGGCTCAAACCATATTTAATTTTCAAAACTGAATTATTAAGTAATTATTCTTAAGCATTACAAGACTGCATATGGCAATGTTAAATATAAATGCTAAATATATAACGGTCATTCCTGGGATTTGGAAATATTTGAACTTGGTTTATTATTTCTTTTTTTAAAAACTCCAACAAATTATGTTATAATAGGCAAATTGTCTGGCTGTGGTCTTTTATTTTGTAAAAATGTTGTCAATTTAGATGTTTAACTAAAACAACAAATTTATTGTGTTAGTTTAACATGCACAATGTAACGTTTTTTTAAATATTAATGTGACATGGTTGAGAATACCTTCAATTTTAGTTTGAGTTGTCATGATTTTGGTAAGTATTTACTACTGGTCATAAGTTTGGGATTATTAAGACTTGTAATGCTTTTTAAAGAAGTCTCTTATGCTCATCAGGGTTGCATTTATTTGATCAAGAATCATGAGAACAGTAATCTTGCAAAATGTTATTACAATATAAAATAATGGTTTCTATTTTAATATCCTAAAAAAATATAATTTATTTCTGTGATGCAAAGCTGAATTTCCATCAGCCATTACTCCAGTATAAAGTATCACATGATCGTTAAGAAACCATTTTAATATGCAGATTTATTATTAGAATTATCAATGCTGGCGACAGTTGTGCTGCCAATTTATTTATTTTTTATTTTTTTGGAAACTGCAATACTTTTTTCAGGATTCTTTGATGAATAAAGAGTTAAAAAGAACAGCATTTATTCAAAATCTAAATCTTTTATAACAATATAAATCAGTCCCTCCAGGATTTTGCGATTTTGTGATCACTGAATTTATCGCAAAATCAAGCAAACTCTGCAGTTTTCGCAAAAGCTCACAAATTTTCATAATTGCCACAAATTTTCCACAGAATTTGGGCTAAGACGCGTCCCGTGACGTAATCGCAATGCACATTCAGTCAAAGAAAGGTTGTTTCTCAGTTCCAAAAATGAAATGAACAGCCTTGCATTCTCATCATGACTGATTTACAAGAGTTACATTGGATAAACGAACCGAAAGCAGAACGAATCTGCGTTACTAGTTTTGGCTGCACAGCACAAACTGTTTATCTGCTCGAGGCGGAGCCGTGGACTGATCTCGATCACGCGACACTAATATAAACAGCGATGGGAGATACAGTGTGAAGAAAGAAGTCAAATTCGCTACAGAATCTGTACAGAATCTGTCTTTTCTCTGTTAAATCTGAGATTTAAAATCTGAAGCATTCAAATTCAGTGCAGAATTCTGTTAAAGCTACAGATATCAGAACAAACGCCACTAATGTGGAAACCAGGAAAAACATTGTTCAATAATCACAAATCTCCACGGTTCACCATTGATTTAACATAGTAAAATTACAGGAACAACTTGTGGCAGAAATGGTCTAATGTTTTTTAGTGTTTTTAAATGCTTCAAACAACTTTTTCCAGCACTTCAAAGCTTTAAGTATTACTGAATTTGAAAATTATTTTTAATGTGAGGATATTTGTTCATCCTTCACAGGTTTCCCCCATGTTATAAAACTATACGTTTCATAATGTAGGAAAGCAAACAATTATTTAAAAATAAAAAAAGATTACCACTAGTAGATGACTGCAGAGAAGTACTTACAGGCCATTTCCACTCCCTCATATATACATATATTTGTATTCATTAAATTATATTTAGACATTATGAATGACAGTGATAAAAGTAAATTTTATTAGATGCAATATATTTATTACATCTGTAAGACATCTGCTAAAGATCTGGGAATCATCTGCTGTGTACTCTGATAAACGTCTCAGAAGCAGTTTTACATGCATTCTAATAAATGTCTATTTGACATCTGACAGGAAACATCTTAGAGACGTACTGCAGATGAACAAGCACTCTTAAAAATACATCTTGCATGTAAATGCAGACATTAAATAGATGACTCCGAGATGTACATGTGCAATTAGGGTGAGTGCTCTACTGTCAGGTGTTGGTGCCACCTTCTGTAGAACTTAATGCCACTAGTGCTGGTGTTGTCAAACGTTAGTCTGGAGACCTACAGTGGTTCTCAAAGTCAGAAAAGTCATAACAGTGTTAGAAGAGTGTTGTCTGTGGCATATTTTCACTGCAAATATCACCGCAAATTTTGAGAAAAGCCGCAGCAAAATCAGTCATTTAAGGCCGCAAAAATCAGAGAAAAGTTCCGCGAAATCCTGGAGGGACTGATAAATCTTTGCTATCACTTATTAACAATTGAACGCATCGTTGCTGAATAAAAGTTCTAATTTCTTTAAAAAAAAAGAAAGAATAAAAATTTACTGACCCCAAGCTTTTGAACTGTAGTGTATATTGTTAGAAAAGATTTCTATTTTAAATAAATGCTCTTCTTTTTAACTTTTTATTCATCAAAGAATTCATCAAACTAAAAAAGTATCACAGATTCCAAAAAAAAAAAAAAAAAAAAAAAAAAAAATATTAAGCAGCACAAACAGTTTCCAACACTGATAAATAATCAGCATATTAGAATGATTTCTGAAGGATCATGTGACACTGAAGACTGGAGTAATCATGCTGAAAATTCAGCTTTGCCTCGCAGGAATAAACATTATTTTACATCATACTAATATTTCACAATATTACATTTTTCCCTGTATTTTCAATCAAATAAATGCAGCCTTGATGAGCATAAGAAACCCCTGTAAAAAACATTAAAAATTGTTTTGATCCCAAACTTTTGACCGGTAGTATATTTACAATTATTAAAATTATTGCTAAATGAAGTAAATACGCTAACTCTGTCACAAGTTTACAACCCTGAAACATTGAGAAATATATAATATATATATATATATATATATATATATATATATATATATATATATATATATATATATATATATTATACTGTATATATATTTGTGACAGGGTTGAGCATAATGGGCTTGTCATTTTTTTGCTCAAAATGGCCACACTGCTCCTTGTGTAGTGTAGGAGAGTGGACCAGATATGGCAGCACTAAAATAAGTACATTGTATTTACTTGTGGATTAAAAAAGTTTGAAAAATAATAATAAAAAAAATATGCAGTCATTATTTTTATTGATTATAATGGGCATACCAAAGTATTGTGAAAAGGTTTAACAGGTGAACCACCACTGTAAAAAGTCTGGGGGGCTGAAATATTAATTTATCCCAGAAATTAACCATAACCACTACCAGATTACAACAGTGTTGTGTGAAATACCACAGATGTGATGTTATCTACATCCTACACCAGTGGTCACCAAAATGGTGCCCATGGCACCTGGTAGCCTGCATGGAGTCTCTAAGTCACCTGACAAGCACGTTCTATAAATAGCCTGAAATAGCGCCGGGCGATAAATTATATCATATCAAGATTGAGAAAATTTACTAATGATGATAAACTCTGGACATTACCCAATATGGATTAATCTAACATCCTATCACAAAACAAAAATATATGTTACAGCAGCCAGTCAGTGCTTGTGTCCAATAAGTCTGCATGTTCTGTAAATGGATGGAGTACTTTCAGCTGATACACAAACTCAAACACTCGCTGTGTTTTCAGCATCTATAATCTATAATAACCGATAATTTTCAACTCATTTTGGCCAATAGCCAATGCCAATACCAATATATAATTATTTTTAATTCTTATTTGTTAGAATTAAATAAACAATAATGTTCTTTTATAATGACAGTACATTGAAGATTTGAAAATAACTATAAATAAACTATATATTAATCATTCCATTTTTTTTTTTTTTTTTTTTCAGAAATATGCAGTGGTAACCTTGAAATTTTAAATTATGATTTAACATTTGCAAATGGTCTAAAGCAAAACAGTTGTAAAAATTCAGAAAATCTTTTAGAGCTCATAATTTCAGAAATAGAAAATATTACACATTAATGAATAAATCAGTATATATAAAAATATTTAATTTAAGTGTCATGTTTGTGATTTTTTTTTTTTTTCATGTAAGCTATAGATTCTGACCTTTAAATCAAAACATACTCATGATTTTATGGCATCAATTACTGCTTTATCTAATCAGAAATACAGTCTAAATATTATTTGTGTATTTTGCTTTCATTTTATTAGACGTAGGCCAACAGCGCCCTCTACGGATTTAAAATTCCTTAATGAGCGGTCATTAGGACCCGGATCACTCTATGATACACCGAACGCGTCATTCTGTACGTGCATTCTCATGTTTAAATGCAGCGACACAAAACAATGAATCCAATCACCAATCAGTCAAAACTTTGCTTCAGGGCCGCTGTTGGTCAAATGGATGCCCTAAGCAGGTTTGTATTGCTGTGTCCCCACTCCCTCAAATATTATGGAAGTAAAAAAACAAACAACACCTACTATAGGGATCAAAATAGAACTTTAATAAAATATAAAATTAAATAAAATTACAATTGTAGCTCAGACAGTAACCTATGGATATGACTTTAATAATACAGTTGTATGATTTATTTCTTAGTCTCAAGCATTCAGAAATCACGCAAAGGGAAATTAAGCAATTTTACTTAGATGAAACCATGGTTATTTTTTGTAAGGGTTGTGATGTCCACGTTTTTTTTTTTTTTTTTTTTTTTTTTTTTTTTTTGAAGAAATTATAGAGGCTGTGTCATCTATAGCAAAAAGTGGCCAAATATTAAAGATTAAGTGGATATTTGAATTAAATGTTTGGTCAATAGCCTATTAAACAAGGATTTGATTGTACCAAGTGTAGCAGCAGCAATTACCAGGCCTTTGGCTCCCTTTGCAGGCATTTGTAATAATATACATAAATTGTTTATTTTGTATTAGCCTACATTATGTATTTTAACCCTCTGGGGCAGGGCCGTCGCTAGTGGGGTGAAAGGTGGTGACGATTATAGGGGCCCACGGCTGATTGGGGGGCCCCCCGCGATCTTAACCGTCTGGACGCTCAGGAAAGTTGACAGGCCACTGCTGCGCGTCGTCACGAAAGCTTATCATTTTCACGTGTTTTAAAAACTTGCCAATTTAAACATTCAAAAGAGTTTAAACCATCCAAACACAAGACGCGAAAAGCTGAAGTGAGTAGCTGGTTTCTCGCGCGCTGTGTTCGGTGCGCACGCGGAGAGCCGCGTCTCACAGACAGCAACATTGAACCAAGCTCTCCATTGTGAAGTTCTCCTCGAACTTCCTCCTGCAGCAAAACCAACAAACACAAAACCCACCTCAAACAAACAGAAAAGGATGTGAAAGAGCCCAATTCAGCAACCGCGGTGTTCTGGTTTTCAGGGCTCACACAGAGAAACGCTTCTCAAAACGCTTGAACACCGAATTTGCCTCTTTTTGCTCTTGTACTGACAAATACATACAGCATATGTCAAAATATCCATATTAGAAAGTATGTTCGAAAACTAGTAGGTGCAGGACACTATAATTTATGAAAGTGAGTATAGCAAAATAAAGCGAACTGTGACATATACCCAAAAATTCTTCATACAGTGAACTAGTGAAACTGATTAAAAAAAAAAAATATTCAGACACTTTGACCTGACCATGTTTTGTTTATGTTTTTTCCTGAATTGCTAATGCTACCTTTTCACACCACAGACTGAACAAAATTAAGCATTGCTTGGTAAATAGTCAACAAAGTATTGATAGATGTGTAAATATTGTCATACTAACAACTGTCTGAAGTTTTGGTTGATTGTAGTCCATTACATACATTTCTATGTTATCTAAGTTATCTAACATTATCAAGATGAATTTGTTCTTAGAAAGTTTAACTTTGAGTTCTTGTCATATTTTAT
The DNA here is from genome assembly GCF_018340385.1 of Cyprinus carpio. Classification (NCBI taxonomy): domain Eukaryota; kingdom Metazoa; phylum Chordata; class Actinopteri; order Cypriniformes; family Cyprinidae; genus Cyprinus; species Cyprinus carpio. Next base: position 13,954,485 of record NC_056610.1, read on the forward strand.
TACTATTTTCTAAACTATAGCAAATAAACTGTGATAATGTGAGAAATGTTGTAGGTGTCTGAATAAATTTTGGTTTGATTGTATATTTATTTTTTACAGTGAAGACTTAAGCAGTGCTACTGTGCTTTACATTTAATTATTCGGTTTCTGTACCTGGTCACAAACTTGAATAAACTAAAACATTGTGTAAATACCACAAATAAATAAATAGAACAAACATACAAATTAAACAATTTCAAACAGGGCCCACTGTTACAACCTGCACCGGGGCCCCACAAACCCCAGCTACGGCCCTGCTCTGGGGTCTAAGGGGGTTTTGGGGGCCTGGAGAAGTTTTGACATACCCTGACTTTTGTGCTTTTTTTCAGTTGCTTATAAACATATACATGGCTAAAGAATGAAAACACTATATTCAGTACAAACTGGGCTACAATAATATGTAAATAGCATGTATGTACATGATTGTGTTTTTTGAGAAAACAATGTTTATGTGTGGTTAGTGAAAAACTAAAATTTTAGTCACTGAAATAAGGTCAAAAAACACATAAATAACATAAATTCACAAGACTGTCAAACATGGACATTGTAGCCTAGAATTTTTGCTTCAAAAATGTTCGCTCACAGAAAACAATAGATTAATTTAAATTTTCTAAGACACTTTTTGTTTCGATATGCGAGTAGGCATGATTGACCATGAATATTAGTGTGATTCACACCTGAGAAGACAAAGGCCCGCATAATGAGCTGCATAATGAGCCTTTCAGCCAGGTGTGTGACTGAGAGGGAAGAGTTACAATAAAGAATGTGAGGACAAAATATTTGAATATATATTTTCATGTTTATAGTTTATTTAGAAAATATTTAAATTTCCCACAAAATAACCTGAGATTCACTTGTGAGTGCAGTTAAACAGTTTATTAGGAACAATCAAAGCTGACTTTCAAAGCTGAATTTTTAGCATCATTACTCCAGTCACACAATCCTTCAGAAATCATTCTAATATTATGATTTGCTACTCAAAAAACATTTATTGTTATTATTATTATTATTATTATTATTATTATTATTATTATTTTTATTATTAATAATAATGTTGAAAAGAGATGAGAATAATTTTTTTCAGGTTTTTTTTTATGATGAATTGAAAGAACAGCATTGTTTGTAACCATGATTATTGTATTTATCATCACTCGTGTGCTAAATAAAAGTTTTAATTTTATTTACCAAAATTGTATATATATATATATATATATATATATATATATATATATATATATATATATATATATATATATATATATATATACAATATATATCTATATATATATATATATATGTATATATATATATTTAGCATTAAAAATTTCTATATATACTGACTCCAACCTTTTAAATGGTATAGTGAATATTGTTACACTTGGAGTAAGACTGGAGTAATGATGCTGAAAATTTAGCTTTGATCACAGGAATAAATTAAATTGTAAAATATCTTCAAATAGAAAGCAGTTATTTTAAATAGTAAAAATATTTCACAATATAACTGCTTTAGCAAATGCAACTTTATGTATTTTGGATCAAATAAATACAGGCTTGGCAAGCAGAAGAGAATTCTTTACAAATACATGAAAAATCTTACAGTTCAAAAACTTTTGACTGGTATTGTATCATGTTGAAATATATAAATCAAAATCACATACCTGGCATTTCCAAAATATATATTGTTTATGTGCTCTGAAGGACATAATTTTTTGAATAGACTTTGAAGAACACGCTTGGTCTTAGCTGTGTTCCAGGTTCCTGAGTGGGCTGCTTATTTGCATTGGCTCGCTTTGCAACTGGTTCTTTTGCACTGTTATCCTTTATCTGAAATAAAAAGCAAGCATGCTATTTACACAAATAAACTGCATTATTAACATTATTGTGATGGTCACTGATACTAGTAGTAATTTATAGGGGGGAAAAAAACACAATTACCACATAGCACATTTATTATCAGTAATATTTTCAGCTTCCTTGATAGATTTATACCTCAGACGATCGCAAACACCAATGACGGGGTATAAAACATTCAAAATATTTACACCAGAGCAGTTATTCATGAACAGAAGCTTAGTTACATTCCTAAAAACACAAGCATGCTTTGTATGTGGGGCTATGCAATATATATATAGTTATAAACCGGCTTCTGTGTTAAGTTTTTCTTTACTAGGGCTCAAGTCATGCATGTTTCTCCTGGAGTGGGCCTTGAACTAACTACCACTGCTGCACAACAGCTTCCTCAATTATTCACAGGAACTGAACTGAAATGTGCTTTTGAGACTCCGGTGGGCCGGAAACACACAAAACCGCAAACATTTTTTTGTAATGGTTGCAGATACAGTTGTTAATAAACAACACATTTGTAACAGTAACTGTATCGACCATCTGCTTCCACCTATTTTTATTTTTATTTTATTATTATTATTATTAAATATTCATGTTTTGGCAAGCCAAGATGAGTTGCTTGTTTTGCAAAATAAGTTGCACAAATTGTACAAGCATAAATACAACAAGGTAAATAGTAGTACCTAAATAATTTCCACAAAAATCAATCAACTTATAGTTTTTAAATGCAATTATTGTTATTATTATTATTACTACTGCTTCTTATTATTACTCTTCTTTTGTTGATTCTGCATTAAGGATTTTGTTTTCAAACATTGTTTTAAATGGACTTTGGCACCACCTAGTGTTTGCACTTTACATTTGAAATGTGTATCTCATACTTTTCTAACTGACAAATGTATGTTGGGGTTAATAAAAGACATCCGTATCGATCTGCTGTTCAACACTGTTTGCTTTCTCAGTGTTACTTCAGAGATTTTGATGAGCCAAAGTGGATAAACTGGGTCATGTACACAGTGATTCCACATTTCTCCTTATCGAGCATGATGCATTTGATGAGTAGTTTTTGAATGAACTTTGAAGTTGGCTTTAAAAAGACTTGTCTGAATGTTAGAAGTGTTTGTAAAAGCTGGAAGTTTGAAAGTTTAGATGTTGATAGCATGATTTAACAGATTGTTGGCATGATTACCATGTTGCTAAACTGTTTCTAGTATGATTAGCATGTTGCTAGCATCTTTCTAGCATTATTAACATGTTGCTAGCATGTTTTAGCATTATTAACATGTTGTTGGCATGTTGTTAGCATGTTTTTAGCATGATTTAACATCCCAGGATAATAGTGATAAACAGCTTTAACACTCTATAAGTCTGTACTGAAGTTTTGACCCCCTCAATGAAAGTCTATATGGGACTCATCATAGATTTGATCATCTGTTTAATGAAAATCACAAGTTTGATCACCCTTAAGAAAAATAAGTTATTCAAGTGTGTTATTAGTATACTTCTTTTAAACTAAAAATAGGAAAGTATGCTTTTAGTTTACTTTTTATGTACCTCTCAGAAATGGGCTTTATGTACTTCTCAGAAATATACTTAAAATGACATTTAAGTATACTTGACTTATACTTACAAAAAAAGTCTAAATATATTTGAACTATACTTGTGCTCCTAGAATCCGTGTTTTCATTGCTATACGGTAGAGGGCGCTAGAACACATCTTCTGTACAGAATTTCCAAAAAAAAAAAAAAAAAAAACACAAGTGAAGAATAAAAAGAAACAACAGATATTAACAGATGTAACACGATCATCTGACATGAAACAGCATCAAAACTGTAACGTTATGGAATAAAATGTAGACCGATGAAGAGGTAATAATAACAGTCAAGCTTTGGGTTGTTGATCGACTCCATCTGTTTTGATTATCATTCTGAATCCAATTCATAGTCCTTTTTCAGCTTTTTGTTCAAAATGATATTTCTTTCTTTCTTTTTTTTTTATTTTTTTTTTTTCTTTTTTTTTAATGAAACTTACCCACATTAAAGTGTTTAAAAAAAGAATGCATGAAGCTAGAATAAAAATTTTTTGTTTACAAGCAGATACCCTGTTCTTTCTTTGGATGTTTTGTATGTTCAGATATTCATATAACAAAATATATAAAAATTAAAATCTAAATAGGGACATAGTAGTATACTTAAAGTATGATGTAAAGTTCACTTAAAGAAAACTTATAAGTATACTTGCAGTATAAAACTGCTAAACTAGTAGTTTACTGAGACTATACTTCAAAGTGTAAAAAGTATTTAATTAGTAAACTGTCAGCATACTTATAACTTTACTCAAAGTTTGCTACAGTATACTTTTATATACTAGAAAGTGGGCCAATTTAGTCCCAAGGAGTATTGAAACAGTACACTTACAAGTATACTACTAGAACACTGATATTTGTATACTTGCTACATAAAGTATACTTAAAAATATAATTGAACTTTACTTAAGTATACTTAATAAAATAAACTTGAAGTATACTACTTTTGGGTAAGGGTAGTTAGAGAAGATATAGCAACCCGAGGCAGACCAGTCTGAAGGTCTGACCCAAGTTTGGGGGTTGTAGCTTGAAAGATGTAGGAGGACATAGATTTAAAAAAAATTAGTGTCAGAGGAAAAAGTAGCAGCTTAAATAGCAGATCAGTCATTTGGCCAACTTAATTACTGTAGCTTATCACATTATCACATTTTAGATACTCTGGCTTAAGGCAAAAATCAGACCTTCCTCCCAAGATGACCAACCCACACTCTGGTTAGTCTAGGTAAGGTCAGATTTTCTCAGTTGGTGAGGGGTGCATGGGGAAAGAGCAAGCAATAATGCCTTAGTAAGCATACTAAATATGCAGTTATAAATCTTGAAAATGTGTAAAGATTCAAGTTTTTCTCAATCACTATTTTGTATCAGTATGTACTGTATGTTTTACAGTTATTATGGGGGCATATTTTCACCATAAAAAATTATGAGATATACTGAGAATTCTAATACCCCCCCCTTCTATGCCACAGAATAAAACTTACCATTCTATTAGGTAACTGAAGTGAAAATTTGAGGAACCATGTCCCCTCCTGTGTACAGAAGAGCACAAAGATCACTGTGTTTAGGGCCGCCTGGCATTAGGTGCATGTGTAAATTAAAGAAATCAAAAACAATTAATAAAAACTCTATCTCGCAGATGCTACTTGCACATCTCTGTGTAAATTTAAACATTCACTTGTAAGCAGTGCTGATTTAAACAGTAAAGTGTATGATGCACAAAAGCACAAACAACGAAAATGACAAAATAAATAAATAAATAATATAACATACAGAAACAGCATCATAGCCTCCTATCCAGAAAGGTTCTGAACTTGACACCAATAGCTTTGCGAAGGCATGTTCCTTGTTATTGCACAGAAGCAAGGTTCTCACCATGATTCAAGCACGGCACCTGAGGAGAATATGACATGAGGAGAAAGTTAATAAGTCTTCATAAAATTACAGTAAATAATAGGCTTCTTTTTTGTCAGTTCTTGCTGAATATTCCAACCTCTGCATCCTTCCAGGACTTTGGATTGTTAAAAAACCTTGAAGCATCTCTTTCCATGTTGACTCCACCCAGTCTCACAAGCTGTTACATGGAGATTTGGTTTGTATTATTGTCAGTTTAAGTGTTCTTAAATTAATTGCATTATATATCTATTATATATAAGGTGAGCTCAGGTAAAGTGGGCCACTTTGGTAAAACATCTATCTAGAAGTTTTTTTGTTTGTTTGTTTGTTTTTACTTTAAGGTCGGCTTTAATATTTCAATTTGAATACAGTTCATATAAAGTGTTATTTGCAAGATATATACCAATAAACATTTTGAGGTCATGTACTCCGAGAAATTTATTTTCAGGTAAAGTGTGCCATCCCTTATTTATCAAAAATTATTCACAATTTTAATTAAAAACACATGATTTATCAACACATATTATCAGACAAACATACTTAACAAACCCAAAAATATTGATAACCTACAGGTTATGAGTTAAATGAATCATGTGTAAATCCATATCTCAATTCATGTGTTAAATTCCAAACAACTGAAAGAACATGCAGTGTTGACATTAAATTTGATGAAATCTTAATATCAGAATATTCAGAAAACAGAATATTGATTAAAAATATAAAAATATATTAATGATGTGACTATAACACAAACAACAACGAATAGGCTAAAAACATTTTTTATAAGATTAACATTTAAAATGGTAATCAATTTTTAAATGTGTCCATATTTCAAAGTTTTATATTTAGCATCTATATATTTTTTCTCTCTCATCCTTTCTTCACTTCACAGATTGAACTTCATGCCTCGGCTTCCTTTCTATTCTCTCTTTCCTTTCTTCCATCTCTGACTTGAAATTCCTGACTGCAGTCTCATTTCTGGTTTCTGAAATAGTAAATTATACATGTAAACTATAAAATAACCAGTGAATGTCATATTATTTAATGAATTTGGGTATAATTACTTAAGGTTAAAGTTTGGCCCACTTAACCTGAAAAAAAACAAACAAACAAAACTCTGAAAGCAGTGACTGTAATTTGTTTGTGGTGGTGCCAGTTCCAGAACTGTGAACAGACAATTGCTTTGGCTCTTTTGACCCAGGCTGTCCATTCATGCTTTCTCAAGCCAACATCAAAATTTGTTGGAAATAAGTTGAGCTCTGAGACTAAATAAACTGAACATTTTATATAAAAAATTTTCTAATGCTCAAGGACAAATAATAAAACATTGAAGATATTTATGGATGCTCAGTAAATGCTGCAGAATGAATGATGTATCTCACCTGAAGCATTCAGAGCAAAGAGTAGACAGAGAGACATACAGACAATCCAGACCGCCATTGTTTCTCAAAGAACACTGGAATCAACCAGGAATACTGCACACCTGAATAAAAAACATCAGACAAAACACATATTTAAATGAATGAATGAAAAAATCTAAATATAATTTTGATGCTATTGTAAATAGTTTAATTTATGTTTTAATTTAGTGACACTAACAGAGAATGTGCAGTGTTTCAAAGCAGAGGTTTGAGTTTTTAAATGGCAGATGAACATGTTTACACAAACACCAACTATCAACCATATTACAAAAGCCTTCAACTGAAACATTTATCAGTGGATCATCAAGGTTACACAACAACACAACCTACACCCAAGATTGCAATCCTATGTTGCAGAATGTTGCATGATGAAAGTCTTGAAATAGAGCCTAAAATATGAATGATATAAATTTGCATGCATGAAAAGGGTTATTTTTCAAGTTAATTTTGTAAAGTTCTTTTTTGGTCTCCATAATAACCACATGCTGCCTAGTTAAACTGTGAGATGATGTCAAAAAATATTTTTAATCAGTTGTTTAATCAGTGTTCTCTATTTCTCCCTTGTTTTAGAGTAAACTGATGCTGATGAATAATCAAAGACCTTTTTTCTATTACTGATATACAGTAGCTGTGAAATAGGAAATGTTAAATAAATCCAGTATAGGGATTAGTACAGGTCCTTCTCAAAAAAATAGCATATTGTGATAAAAGTTCATTATTTTCCATAATGTAATGATAAAAATTAAACTTTCATATATTTTAGATTCATTGCACACCAACTGAAATATTTCAGGTCTTTTATTGTTTTAATACTGATGATTTTGGCATACAGCTCATAAAAACCCAAAATTCCTATCTCAAAAAAATTAACATATTTCATCCGACCAATAAAAGAAAAGTGTTTTTAATACAAAAAAGTCAACCTTCAAATAATTATGTTCAGTTATGCACTCAATACTTGGTCGGGAATCCTTTTGCAGAAATGACTGCTTCAATGCGGCGTGGCATGGAGGCAATCAGCCTGTGGCACTGCTGAGGTGTTATGGAGGCCCAGGATGCTTCGATAGCGGCCTTAAGCTTATCCAGAGTGTTGGGTCTTGCGTCTCTCAACTTTCTCTTCACAATATCCCACAGATTCTCTATGGGGTTCAGGTCAGGAGAGTTGGCAGGCCAATTGAGCACAGTAATACCATGGTCAGTAAACCATTTACCAGTGGTTTTGGCACTGTGAGCAGGTGCCAGGTCGTGCTGAAAAACGAAATCTTCATCTCCATAAAGCTTTTCAGCAGATGGAAGCATGAAGTGCTCCAAAATCTCCTGATAGCTAGCTGCATTGACCCTGCCCTTGATAAAAACACACTGGACCAACACCAGCAGCTGACATGGCACCCCAGAACATCACTGACTGTGGGTACTTGACACTGGACTTCAGGCATTTTGGCATTTCCTTCTCCCCAGTCTTCCTCCAGACTCTGGCACCTTGATTTCCGAATGACATGCAAAATTTGCTTTCATCCGAAAAAAAGTACTTTGTACCACTGAGCAACAGTCCAGTGCTGCTTTTCTGTAGCCCAGGTCAGGCACTTCTGCCACTGTTTCTGGTTCAAAAGCACACGCCTGTGCACGGTGGCTCTGGATGTTTCTACTCCAGACTCAGTCCACTGCTTCCGCAGGTCCCCCAAGGTCTGGAATCGGTTCTTCTCCACAATCTTCCTCAGGGTCCGGGTCACCTCTTCTCGTTGTGCAGCGTTTTTTGCCACACTTTTTCCTTCCCACATACTTCCCACTGAGGTGCCTTGATACAGCACTCTGGGAACAGCCTATTCGTTCAGAAATTTCTTTCTGTGTCTTACCCTCTCGCTTGAGGGTGTCAATGATGGCCTTCTGGTCAGCAGTCAGGTCGGCAGTCTTACCCATGATTGCGGTTTTGAGTAATGAACCAGGCTGGGAGTTTTTAAAAAGCCTCAGGAATCTTTTGCAGGTGTTTAGAGTTAATTAGCTGATTCAGATGATTAGGTTAATAGCTCGTTTAGAGAACCTTTTCATGATATGCTAATTTTTTGAGATAGGAATTTTGGGTTTTCATGAGCTGTATGCCAAAATCATCAGTATTAAAACAATAAAAGACCTGAAATATTTCAGTTGGTGTGCAATGAGTCTAAAATATATGAAAGTTTAATTTTATCATTACATTATGGAAAATAATGAACTTTTATCACAATATGCTAATTTTTTTAGAAGGACCTGTATATCTTTTTTTATTTTTTCTTATTGATTAGTTAGCTAATATGTTTAATTACAACATACCATTGTACTCTCTTTTAAGCTCTATTCCAACTTTTTGTGTCACTTATGTTCAAAGTAAAAGTAATGCTGTAGTCCTAATTTTTACTGTTGGTTGCCATTTTGAGATGTTACATTACTTATTTTATCTTGTGTTAGTGTGAAAAAAAAGAGACCATAAAATGATTATAGAATTATGCTTTTAGGTGTCACAGTCATTCACTTGTCTACTTAATGAAAAAAATAAAAATAAATTATTAGTCTATTATTCCGCCACTGAACATTTCTAAAAATATATAAAATAAGTCGAAGTAGCTCATTTTGTCTTTCAGTCAAGTTCTCACATGCTGCTTCATTTCACACACACAACGGCCCTCCTTTCAGAACATGGCAAATTATCCAATTGCCATCTGCTGCAAGAAAGAAAAAAATGTTGTTTTAATTTTGTTTTTAATTATTATTATTATATATTTTTTTGCATTATGCATACATTTATTATGCATGTTTATTTAGTATGGCAGACACTGAATTATTAGTATTTGAGACCTTGAATCACTGAAAATGTTTTTTTTTTTTTTTTTTTTAAAAATATGTCTGAATTCAACAAACTGGGGGGGGGGGGGGGGGGAGATGGATCGTATGATTTCATGAACATTAAAAGCAGTTGCTTTTGAAGTTCATCTCAAGGCAGTCCTCATTAAATTCGTTACTGGGCTCTCAAAGAACCCATATTTGGAAGTTAAATTTGGAAACATCACTCCAGAGCCAAACTCCCTCATGTGAAAAGAAAAATTTAAAAAGGTCATTTTATGACCACAGCATCACTGTAAAAAATTTCAAGCCATTTCAACTAATTATCATTTAGTAACAAATTCCACAGAAATGTTAGGTTCAGTCAATTTCTGTCTTCAAAGTGTTGCCTGAATTGTTATTTTTTAGTTGGCTCAACCTTTATTGAAATAGTTTTATAGTCCATTCAACTAAAATTATTTAATTGGTCAAACATTTAGAAAACTACAGCAAATTGTGTCAGTTAAAATGTAACCATTCACAACATTTGTTTCATATGTTACCTCAAATAAGATTTATTATTTGGGCATCATAAGAAATTGCTGTGGAACTAGTTATAATATTTTACATTGAGTTTAAGAAAATTACTACCTGGTGTCTATCAATCACTAAAACACTCACATTACAACACATAATAGCCTTTATTTAATAACAATCTGCATTTATAACATTTGTCATACAGACTAAACATGCAGGCTTAAAGGGATAGTTCACCTAAAAATGAAAATTTGCTCTTAATTGACTCACCCTCAAGCCATCCAGGATGTAATTAACTTTTTTTTCTTCAACTGAACAGAAAAGGAATTTTTTAGGTGAAAACATTGTCTTTAAAAAACACTGCAATTCATAAACTGCACGTCTCTGGCGGCTGGCTTTTGAGAGTCAAATAAACATATACAGACAAGACAAAAATACCAAAAACTCCTGAGGTACACATTAGCCGCATTTCAACTGTCGGGCCAAAAGCGGGGGTGCTAGTGCGTGCCAGGGCCAGTCGCGTTTCCACTGTCATTCTGGGGCTTGATTGTGCCTCGTCGGTGCTTCCTCGGGGCCAACAAGGTTTTTTGGCCCGATGAAAACCTTGGGCCGTCTGGAGAGCGTCAGCACCAGGGATCATTCCATAAAGCTAACAGCTATAACACCAGCATTAAAGACTTTTTAAAATAAGTTGAGCTCAAAACTCACTTTCAGTCAGCAGTGATTGTTTGAAATAACTTGATCCGATGTGAATTATGATCACCATACAAGACAGAAATATTTATAAGCGATGCAAAAGACTATGCATGCTAGCCGTTAACGTTACCATAGTAAACATGGTAAATGCGACCGCTTGTAGAAATCAGACGTCAGCTTCTTATTCTCTATCACAATTGTGTAATTATTTAGTAACATATTTTGTCTGTCATAAGTCTCATCTCGAGAGTTTAGCTCTGCATATGTCATAAAAATATAACAATGGTTTTTGTTTGGAAGCTTTTATAAAGATATAGAAATTATCATTCTTTCTAAATGTGATGTATGTACTGTGACTTAAAATAAACAGAAACAGACTCGTCTGAATAAGTAGGTAGGCCATGTTGATAATGCTTTATTTCTATGTGACTAATTTTCAATTCTGATAAATTAGCCTAATTCATTATGATCAATATTTCACTTATTACTGTAAAACATTGATGCTTTTGGATTTAAATATTTAACAAAGCATGCAAACAAACGGCCGCTTTTATCATGTTCGTCTTGTGATCGTGCTATAGTTCCAGTGACTTATTTCTAATTACTTTTCTGATAACTTCTCTTTGTTGGTGAAATGATTGGGTGGCGTGACGTTTCCTGAGAGACGTGTAAAGGGTGGTTTTTAGTGAAGGCAGCGGAGCTTCTGGCCTTACAGTGGAAATGCAGCATGATTTGGCCTCGGTGCTGCAGGTCCGAGGCTATTAGCCCCACCCGGCCCCTTTAAAGCACTGGCTCGCACTAGCTGTGCAGCGCAGTGTATGAATCACCAAGGATTACCGTTTCAGATAAAAATTTTCTTTACTGTTCTACTGAAGAAAAAAAAGTCACTGACATCTGGGATAGACTGAGGGTGAATAAAGTGACAGCAAATTTCCAATTTTTGGTGAGCTATCCATTTAAAGGGCTCCAGTTGTCAAAAACAACAATTTTTTTTTATTTCTTGCAAAAGATGGCATTTGAATAATTTGCCATGTTCTGAAAGGAGGGCCTTTGTGTGTGTGAAGTTGACTGAAGACAGTGTGAGCTACTTCGACCATTTTTATTTCTTTTTAAAAATGACCAGTAGAGAAATAAAAAATAATAATAATAGACTAATAAAAGTTTTTTTTTTTTTTCATTAGACAAGTGAATGACTGTGACACCTAAAAGCATAATTGTATAATCATTTTATGGTCTCTCTTTTCACACTAACTCAAGATAGAATAAGTAATCTAACATCTCAAAACGGCAACAAACAGTAAAATTAGGACTATAGCATTACTTTTACTTTGAACATAAGTGACACAAAAAGTTGGATGAGAGCTTAAAAGAGAGCACAATGGTATGTTATAATTAAATATATTAGCTAACTAATCAATAGTAAAAAATAAAAAAAGACTTGTCCCTGGACTGGATTTATTTAATTTTATTTCCTATTTCACAGCTACTGTATATCAGTAATAGAAAAAAAAGGTATTTACTTTATTCATCAGCATCAGTGTACTCTAAAACAAGGGAGAAAGAGAGAACACTGAACAATTGATTAAAAAATATTTTTTGACATCATCTCACAGTTTAACTAGGCAGCCTGTGGTTATTATGGAGACCAAAGAAGAACTTTACAAAATGAACTAAGTAAAAAAAAAAAAAAAAAAAAAAAAAAAAAAAAAAATATATATATATATATATATATCTATATATATATATATATATATATATATTATATATATATATATATATATATATATATACACACTTTTCATGCATGCTAATTTATATCATTCATATTTTGGGCTCTATTTCAAGACTTTCATCAAGCAACATTCTGCAACATATTGCAATCTTGGGTGTAGGTTGTGTCGTTGTGTAACCTTGATGATCCACTGATAAATGTTTCAGTTGAAGGCTTTCGTAATATGGTTGATAGTTGGTGTTTGTGTAAACATGTTCATCTGCTGTTTAAAAATTTAAACCTTTTCTTTGAAACACATTGAATTCTCTGTTAGTGTGACTAAATTTATACATCAATTAAAATATTTACAATAGCATCAAAATTATATATTTAGATATTTTCATTCATTCATTGAAACGTGTGTTCTGTCTGTGTTTTTATTTATTTTCTATTCAGGTACATAGGTGTCGCTAGGCCATTTATAGGGGGGCTATAGCCATCTTTCAGCGCATTCTTTTTCACTCCGCAGACCGCGGCGGTGCAGAGCGAGAAACAGTGGCAAGGTGTGTGTTCATCCATAGATTGTTATAATATCTGCATCTGCACAGTTCTTTGTGATAAATCCAGTTTACAAAATATCATGGGGGAGCAATAATCGATTCCCCATCTACTGTAGTCTAAGTTTTCACTGCGTACATCCCTCATCACACCACAGCTGTTTCCTCCAGCAAAAATCAAGCACATATAAATGCATATGTGGCGCACAAAGGTTTTTGTTTTATGTTTTGTTAATTTGGACTATAATTACAAAGGTGGTGGATTCCCAGAAACCACTGGACAGCCATCTCCTTGTAACACCGACTACCCCACCCTGGGAATTTCACCCGGGGAGATAATGGTCCAATAAGGACACAGGTTCGTTCCCACAAGGATAAGGCAGAGACGTGAATGTAAAGAAAAATAATAATGATACTTTATTTATAAAGTGTATAAAAGCAGTTCCACACACACACAGCTCAACTTAAATGATTGTTTCTCCATGATAACATACCCAGATGCAGCAAAGCAGTCATCGGCCAACGCTTGCCTTGTTGGGCTCAAAGATACATAACGCTGGGAAAGATAAAAAAGCTAGTGTCCAAAATTGCAGCAATAGCCACCAGTCAACACGCTCCCCAACAATGCAGGAAACATTCCTTATACACACACCCGTACCTATAGCGCACCTGAATCTAATTAGGCACTTGACATTTGAGGCAGAGGCCTGTATGAGGGTTCGTCACATGTCCATCGCCGATCACACATTTTTTATTTATTTGATTATTTGGAAGGGGAAGCTCTGGAAGAAATTCGATTATCGCATAGCAACAGAGCAGGAAGACCCCGAGAAATAATTTTTGCATTGCGCAAATTGTACGGGTGTTCCCAGTCCCTATGTGGCTTTACAGGAAGCATTTTTTTCCTAGGAGACAGCATGAAGGAGAAACCCTATTGATGTTTTTTCTGGCACTCATGGGTCTGCTAGAGAGGGTTAAACGGCGGTCGCCCAGTGGTTTGCCAAATGCTGTCTCTTTATTGTGGGATCAATTTGTTGAACGTGTGAGAGAATTAAAACAGCTCATTTGTTGTCAGCCAAATTCCACCCTGCTGGAAGTGCGAAGTGAAGCTATGCCATGGGAACAAGAAGGGACCCCGGGGGGCTCTAGGGGCCGTAGCCATTCAGTTAGCCTATTATTGTTGGTCGTATCCACATTAACTACACTGCATTCCAAATTATTATGCAAGTGACATATCAATAGGATTTCGATACAATAAAGAGTCGGATTTTTGTTTGTGTTGTTTTTCACATCTTTTTAGAAAACTGTATCAATCTCAGACAGGTTTGGTCAATAGTTTGGCAGGTCTTCTTAGGTAAATGGAAACCCTGCCTAAATGGAAACAAAGAGGTTGTTCCACATTATTAAACAAGTCACAGTTCTGATGAAATATGGTGAGGAAGAAAGATCTTTCCGAAGATGAAAAGTATGAAACAATGCAATGTCTTGCAAAACGCATCAAAACAAACAATATTTCATAAAAAAGCTAATTGAAATGATTGAACTGTCAAAAGATTTGTGAGGGACTTAGAGCACAGAAGATCTTGGTCAGATAAAGATTTATTAAGGAAGTTTCTGTCAAACAAATGAACTGTATTGTAATGCCAGCTGTAAAAAAGCCACTGCAGGTGTTTGAAGCTACTGGAGTCTCAAGATCCTCTCCATGCAGACTGACAGTTGTTGTGTAAAGTTGCGTTTCAGTCACTGCTAACCAAAACCTCACAAAGAGAAACCTGCACAGTGGCTGTAGAAACTTGACTTGTTTTAAAATAGTTTTATTCACTTACGAAAGCTGCAGTACAATGGATGGTCCAGATAAATGGATTTCTGATAGTTGATGAATGGTCATCCTATTCCAATGAGACTGAAACTTCAGCAAGGAGGCGGGTGGGTGATGATTTGGGGTTGGAATATTGGGAAGTGAGATGTAAGGTCATTTAAGGATGTCAAAATGACTTCTGAAAGATATGTGGAGTTCATAACTGACCATTTTTCTGATGTGGTATAAAATGAAGAATAGTGCTCTTGGAAATAAAAGGATTTTCGTGTAGGGACAACACACACTATCCCATGCTGCATAAATACCATTGTGCTAAACAGTTTGAAAATGTGTTTCTACACCCACTGTGCATGTTTCTCTTTGTGAGGTTTAGTTAGCAGTAACTGAAACACAACTTTACACAAAACTGCCAGTCTGCATGGAGATAATCTTGAGACTCCAATAGCTTCAAACACCTGTCTGCTGCTCAGCAGTGGCTTTTTCAACAGCTGGCATTACAATACAGTTCATTTGTTTGACAGAAAACTTCCTTAATCTGACCAAGATCTTCCGTGCTCTAAGTCACTCACAAATCTTTTGACAGTTCAAATCATTTCTATTTGCTTTTCGCGAAATATTGTTTGTTTTGATGCCTTTTGCAAGACATTGCATTGTTTCATACTTTTCATCTTCAGGAAGATCTTTCTTCCTCACCATATTTCATAAGAACTGCGACTTGCTTAATAATGTGGAACAACCTCTTTAAGTAGGGTTTCCATTTACCTAAGAAGACCTGGCAAACTATTGACCAAACCTGTCTGAGATTGATACCAGTTATCTAAAAAGATGTGAAAAACAACACAAACAAAAATCTGACTCTTTATTGTACCGATATCCTATTGATATGTCACTTGCATAATAATTTGGAATGCAGTGTAGGCAGCTATTCCTGCTACACGTACTTTATAAAATGATCATGTTGCCATTTTCATTTAAAATTTTAATTTTCAATATAATACATATTCCAGTGCATGTGGCAAAGATGTTTGCATACTTGAGCTAAGGAAAGAGGGTTGTACTAGAAATGGAAACAGTAAAATTGTGTGTTTGTACAGTACATAGGTCATCTGCCTAGGTATATCAGGTGATGCAGATTAGAGTGAGACTAGCCATTTGTACAAGTGACTGCCATATGGTAATGGAGTGCCACTAGCACAGTGTTTCGGTACAGCATGGGGGAATGAATCTGAGAAGCCCCAGTGTGTGGACCGCCTGCAGTTAAAGAAGATTTTAATAGTTTTTTTATAAACTGTTTGATGTGACCAGTATGCAAGTCTGATAACCAGCTATTGTGGAGAGTTTGTCAGTCACTGTTTTCCTTGCCTCCAGATAATGTTAATGATTAAGTGTTTGTTGCGTGTTAGCCAGAAGCATCGCTCTGTGAACGCGTTGAGAAGCACTAAGTGGGAGAGACTCGTTTTCTTGTTGTGTTCTTTGTATTTTGCTTTGTGTATATCGTATTGTATTTTGCTCATTTGGTTACTGACAATGGTATAATCCTTATAATCCTTTTTTAATCCTTATAAAAATCTTTATTGTGTAATGGCATGGGGCCATTAATGTTTATCACAGAAGTGTGCCGATTGCAGTGTATCACGCGAACGACGACGGACAGAAAGGCAGGAGACATATAAGAGAGTGGGGGGATGAGCGACAGGTGGGGGAGAATCAGCTTGTGATCTGCGCACCCCTGCTGTGAGATCAGCGCTGATTGCCCAGACCACGAGCTACCGAACATGATAGGACAACCCAGACCACAGGAGAAGCCGAGAAGACACCCTGCACCGTGACAATGCAACATAAGATTGCAGTCTTGTATAGTGTATAGTGTAGGTTGTTTTGTGTGACCCTGATGATTAAATTATTCACCTTGTAAAATTTTTGTAATATGGTTGATAGTGTTTTTCTTTCTTTCTTTTTCTTTCTTTTTTTTTTTTTAAGTAGCTAGACATTTATTCATCTGCCATCAGTGGCGGAGCCAGGATGTTTTCATAGGGGTGGACAGGGAGGGGGCAGCAACGAGTCTGTGGTGGCACAGAAATCTTTATTATTTTAACAGAAAAATGTGTTTGACTATAATGTACTGGACTGTTTTAGTTCCTAAAACACAACTGAGTACAATTAATGTCTACTTAACTGTAACTGTGATTATTCCTCACCTCCAGGTATTTTAATAAAGGGGTTCACTATAGCTTTATTGCTCATTCAGCTTCTCAAAACTCCCAAATGCTTGCTCTCCAACATTGCATACTCATGAATGAGGCATGCAGATAAAAAATAAAATATGTAAAAAAGGCCGGAAGTCAACAGTAGACATAAATGCCACAATATAATTTAATAATTAAATTTTCGCATATTTTCTAGTATAAGTGCACTGTGCTCACATTTATTTGTGCATTAAATTACAAAAAAAAAAAAGCATATCAACTTGTGCCTTATATTGTGATCTCGAATTTGCAGAATATATTTTGCATTTGAGAGACGTTCTTGTTGTGTGCTGCGTATACAGTACATGCACAGTTTGCAGCTTTAATCACCTTTTTGGTAATTTCATAAATTAGCTGACGACGGAAATAGGTGCTCATATTTCTTGTGCGGGTTATTTATGATGCCGTGAGCACAGTAAAACGGCTGATGGGACAGGAAAGTGTGTTTTACTGACATAGTCTAAACATCTCATCAGACTGCAGTTCACAGTTGTTCTACTGAAGCTCATTTGGCAGCTGGAGCTTTTCCGCACTCGCTTTTGAGGTGAAGCTGAAGTACGCATCTGAAAATTCTCCTATTTGATGTGGTTATAAAGAGATACGGTGGTTCCACATCTTAATAAATGTATTTCTTGTCAAGAAAAAAGGGTACACAAACTGCAGTTTTGAGTGGTGTGGCCAAAGGTGTGGCCAAGCTTAGGTCAGTGGTGGCAGTGGTCCCATTTGGCCACCCCCTGCCTCCGCCCCTGTCTGCCATATAAAAAGTCAAAGATCTGCACTGAGAAACAGACGAAATACAGCAAGCTCTCTGTTAGTATTACCAAAATAATACATCAGTTTAAAACATTTACAATAGCATCAACAATATTTATAGTCAGATATGTATAACGTGTTTCATTGTTGTTTCAGATGTGCAGTATTCCTGGCTGATTTCAGTGAGAAACAATGGGATTCTGGACCATCTCTGTGTCTCTCTGTCTGCTCTTTGTTATGAATGCATCAGGTGAGATGGATCATGATAATATTGCAGCATTTACTGAACACTACTGAATTTTCACTTATCTCCAGCGTTTTATTATCTGACCTTTAACCTAATAACTGCTTCTTTTGGAATAATTTTCACTGTCAGAGAAACATTGCTGTTTTGCTCAATATCATTAACATGGCTGTGAGTAACTGCTATAGAAACAAGGCCGCTAACATTCAGTACAAAAACACTCTTGCACAAGTTGTATTGCTTAATTGAATCAAATATATTTTCATGCAAATAAAAACACATCATCTAAAAAGTAGTAAATTATGTGAAGAAAAGTTGCATTGTGCTTTGGTCTTGTATAAATAGAAATGTTTGACAAATTGATAAAGAGATGGTCTATGTTCATTTTTGTTAATAGATATATAATCCAATTAATTAATGATCACTTAAACTTGCAATAAACAAACCAAATCTCAATGTAGGAGCCTGTCGGTTTGGGGGGACTCGATAGGGACATGAATGCTTCAAGGTTTTTAAAAACACATTCCCCTGGTGATACACAGATATAAAATACTCAACATCTGCTGACAGAAATCTATAAATAAATTACCTTAATTGTATTTTTTTTTGTTTAATAATTTTTTAATCTATAAACCAACCAATCTATCTATCTATCTATCTATCTATTTCTACTCATGTCATATTCTCCTCAGGTGACGTGCTTGAACAATGGTGGGAACCTTGCCTCTGTGCACAATAAACAGCAGTATGATTTCTTAAAGAGCCTGATCTCAAGTTCACAATCATACTGGATAGGAGGCTATGATGCTGTTTCAGTATGTTATTATGTTGTTAATTTATTTACTTTTTGTTGTTGTTTGTGCTGTTGTCTAAGATGAATATGTAACAATTTGGTATCTAATATCAAACCAACACTGCTAAAAGTTCAAATTTACACAGAGTGTAAATATTTGTGCTCTTCTGTTCACAGGAGGGAAAGTGGTTCTGGAGTGATGGGTCCCAAATGAATTACAGACTTTGGAACCCTGGAGAGCCCAACAACCTAGAGAGTTCTGAGCACTGCATTCAGATGAACTTTGGAGGTAAATAATTTGAATGATGTGAACATCATTTCATGTTTTCAGTTCTGGACAGTTAATTAAGTATAATATTTACTCCCATCACTTCCAGTGTTTAAGTTACAAGCTAGACTTTCTCTATTTGCCTTTCTAAATATAAGCATTATGGTTAACACTTTAGTATAGCGACCAATTCTCACAATTAACTAGCTGCTTATTATCATGCCTATTATTAACATATTGGCTGTTTATTAGTTCTTATGAAGCATTTATTCTACATGACCATATTTTTCATCCCTAATCCAATACCTAAATTTAACAACTACCTTACTTACTATTAATTAGCAGCAAATTATGAGTTTATTGAGGCAAAAGTTGTAGTTAATGGTTTGCTAATAGTCAAAATTGGACCTTAAAATAAAGTGTGACCACATTATGATGCTAATACCTGTATAATTATTTGTATAATAAAACATCATTTTCTTTCTCATAACAGCTGCAGGAAACTGGAATGACCAAAAATGTACAGTCAAGATACCATTTGTGTGTGTCATTTCTTAGTGCAAATGTATCAAAATCACTGATTCTATGTTCAGTTTCAATTGTGATGCCTCTGTGTCAAACATTTTTCTTTCTGTAACTAAATAAATCAAATAGCATTCATTTATTGTCCTGAAGATCTATTGCATCACAAATGGGGACACAAACAGTCATTGAAATAAAACTCCAAGAAGAGTTTATCTGGGTAATTCATGTATCTTATGTTCTGGCAAATCAGGATTATCACAGGTTTTGTTCTTCAGCTTGTCCTGATTTAAATGTGATACTGTACACTGTACAAAAAGTAGAAGCCTAAACTGTAATTGTTATTTTAACGGCGCAGTATAGGCCTAATACTGACAGCTAGTGGTTAAAATTGGTACTGCAGCGGAAACCCAAAGTGTTTGTTTCGAGTCTTTCCTTCTTTCTCAGACTCGACCCTCCCTTTTTTATTATTATGAAATTTCATACATTTGGATCCTACTGTATATTTTAATAAAGAGATGACATGTGAGAAATCAATTACACCATGATGCCATACAATGCATCATTTCAGAAAAAAAAACCTAGTGCATGAGCATTGAGCAAATGATACAAGGATGGATTCAACCCAAAAATAAAATACAGAAAATGGGGTTTCTTTTTAATATTTCTAAAACTGATTAATAGAATAAGCAGACATTATACATTATTCAAAATTATTATTTCATTAAAAACTGTAAACATAAACAGATATACAGCTATTTTATGTATAAAAATGCAAAATTTAATTTGTATCATTGTAGTGTCTCTATACACATGCTAAAAGCGCTACCGACATGGCTACTGGTAGGCTATTGCTTAAGTAAAACCTCTGCCGTCTATATTTGAAAAGTATTGATACTTTTATGATCATAATGCTAGTTCCTGCCTGCCTCAGTCCACTTGTGATCGTGTTTCCCCCTCAGTCCATTCGCGATCATGTTCCTGTGGTCCTCATCGGTGTAATTGCAGAGGGGCCTTGTGCGGCTCTAATTTCAATTTAGATTTTCAACATAGAATTAAAAATTTCTTTCTCTTTCTTTCTTTCTTTCTTTCTTTCTTTCTAATGTTTTTTTTTTTTTTTGTCATGGTTAAAAAGTGAAAAAATAATGGATGCAAAAGTACAAGGAAAATACATGGATGGGATTCACAGTCTTGCATAAGATGTCAAAAATTATTATTTTTTTAAATCATGTTTTGATTGGCTTGGTGTGTTTTCCTTCTCCCTTGATTTACAGTACATTGATGCCAATGAATATTCAAAGTAAAAACCTTTTTTTCTATTCCCTATAGCTAAAAAACAACTGTAACCATAGTGACTGAATAAAGTAAATATCAAAGATGGTGAGTTGCTGGAAACACCTTTATTAACCTTCAGTGATCATTTCTAAAAGAAAGAAAATGAGTCAAAGCGGCTTGTTTGTTTTCCCAGTAAACTATTACTTTTCACATACTGCTTCACTTCTCACACACAAAAGGCAACATTTCAGAACATTTCCGATCATTCCATTTGCCACCTGCAGCAAGAAAGAAAGAAAGAAAGAAAAAAACACACACACACACACACACACACACACACACACACACACACACGCACACACACACACGCACACACACACACAAAACAGTTGTTTTCATATCTTTTTGTATTATGAATATATGCAAACATTCATATTTATTTCATATGGTAGACACAGAATTATTAGTATCTGATGTCTAGAAAAAAAATCAGCAACAATGTTTTGACAAATTAAAAAATTCTCTGCTTCTACGGAAATATGATATGTAGCAGTATCTACTAATCTACTTATTTATGGTTTAACATAATTGTCATTGATGGAACATTTATAATATTCTTTCATGAGTATTAAAAGCAGTTACTTGCGAAGTTCATCTCAAGGCAGTCCTCATTACCATCGTCATTGGGATCTCCAGAAAACCATATTTGGTAGTTAAATTTGGAACCATCACTCCAGAGCCAAGCTCCTTCCTGTGAAAAGAAAAGAGCAAAAAGGACATTTTTGTTTTGCACAGCATACATGGCTCAATTTTATATTTAATTAAAGATGACTTCTGATGATTATACTTGCTGTATCCCACTTTATAAATGCCAGAAATCCCAACAGAAAAAATGAACAGAAAATAATATTTTGCATAAAGAAAATATTTCATTTTGAAAATTGCTTAAGAAAGGGCTGAACTGCTCCAAACTATCTCTATCAGCAATGCTACTTCACATCAAATTTCACATGTGACACTGCAATAAACTAACTATTCCTGGAACCAAAAAGCTATGTTCATCCATTTGAAATATTTTTTAACATATTTAGTTTGCCCAATAGCACAAAAATGTAAAAAAAAAAAATGAATGCATAAACAAAAACAATCACTACAAACAATCCACTCACTCATCCCTCACTTGGGTACAGTGTGTAAAAAAAAAAAAAAAACACCTAAAATAACTGCTACATGACTGGCACGGCTGCCAAAAAAAAAAAAAAAACCCGTACAATTACAGTAAAATATCTTAATTGAAATAAAGTGCAAAACCAATAATTTTACAGCAATTTTCATTAAAGGTTTTACAGGAAAAAAAAATAATACAATATTTTGAAGATTTTTCCTTGTTTCAATTATGATATTTTACTTTAATTTTATGCTTTTTTGTTTGGCAGCTGTAGCTGCCAGTTATTAACCATTTTTTCTGGACTTTTTTACAGTGTAAAACCCTTATTCAGATTTTTTTTTTTTCTGGTTTCAATTACGATAATTTACTTTAATTTTACTGTTTTTGTTTGGTAGCTGTAGCTGCCAGTCATTTGACCATTTTTTTTTTACAGGAGTTTTTTTTTTTTACAGTGTAAAACCCTTATTTTACAGATTTTTGCTGGATTATTACAATGAAAGCACTAAATGTTCTACAGAGAAACACTGCTATTTTACAAATCATTACAAACAAAAATCTTCAATAAAGTGTCAAAGCGTGCTCAAGATGGAAAATTAATAGTTTTATTTGGAAGACAAAATACAAAGTCTGTACAAATGGCATATAAAATTTTAATTTTACATTTCAGTTTTTTTTTTAGAAATACAGCACAATTACATTTAAAATACTGTACTGATGAAGAACATAGAACACTTTCACTTCAAATTCACTTCCAGAATGAATATTTCCTGATTACGTACTCACCCCATGTAATCCAAGATGTTCATGTCTTTCTTCACAGTCAAAAAGAAATTTAAGTTTTTGAGGAAATATTCCAGGATTTTTCTCCATATAGTGGACTTCAATGGGACCCAATGGGTTGAAGGTCCAAATTTCAGTTTAAGTGCAGCTTTCAAAGGGATTTAGAAGTTCCCAGCGACTCTTATTCCTCGGCTGGGATTGTGTAAAGCCCTTTGAAGCAGCATTGAAACTGAAATTTGGATCTTCAACCTGTTGGGTTCCATTGAAGTCCACTATATGGAGAAAAATCCTGGAATGTTTTCCTCAAAAACCTTTTTTTTTTTTTTTCACAGAAAAAAAGAAAGACATGAACATCTTGGATGACATGAGGATGAGCAAATTATCAGGAAATTTTTATTCTGGAATTGAACTAGTCCTTTAAAACTGAAGAAATACAAAACGGATATATCTACAAGATTGTCAAGATTGATTTTAAAAGAGTTTTATTATTCACATGTAAATTTACATTTTAAATGAATTCATCATAAACAGTTCTTCAGAGCCCCCAGGAGGAATTCAGTAACTAAAAATTGCATTTCTATCTTACCAGTTAGGGTTACTCCCATGATGAAGTCAATTTTATCTTTGAGATGGGTGGGGAAAGAAACAATTTGTGCTGTTTGCTGATAGCTTTGTATCTTGTATTTTCCACATAAGTTTTATATTAATACACAATATTCTACTGACACCCGTGGGCTCCATATACAGTGCTGCCTAAAATGACTATAAAACTAGTATTTTCAGCAGCTAAAAAATGGTTTTAAGTCAGTTATTTCTATCTTTTGCTGTAGTATGTCAGTAGGAAATATCAGTTTATATTTCCAAACATTCATTTTGCCATTAATTGTAATAATCCAGTGAGATCTTTGTTTGTACAAGAAGTCTGACAACAGCCAGTGCTGAGCCAGCCACACAGAGATCTGATCTCATCATCATCCAGTCTGTCTGGAATGACATGAAGAACCAGAACAAACTAAGACAGACTAAATCCAGAAGAACTGTGGCAGTGTCTCCAAGACGCTTCATCTACCTGAAACCTACCTGCAAAGCTACCTGAAAAACTATGAGCAAGTGCACCTAGGGCAAAAGCTGCTTTCAAAAAGGATTCAAAAATATTTTTACACCTAAAACTAAAACTTTTAACAGCACTGTAGCTTTGAAGGTAGGTCTCTTGAAGCATCTTGGAGACATTGACACAGTTCTTCTGGATTTAGTCTGTCTAAGTTTGTTCTGTTTCTTCATGTCATTCCAGACAGGCTGATGATGATGAGATCAGATCTCTGCATGGAGCACTGGCTGCTGTCAGACAAAAATCTCATTAGATTATTACAATTAATGGCAAAATGTATGTTTGTAAATGTAAACTGATATTTGCTACTGACACATTACAGCAAAAGATAGAAATAACTGACTTAAAACTATATATATATATATATATATATATATATATATATATATATAATATATATATATATATATATATTTAGCTGCTGAAAATACTAGTGTTCTAGTCATTTTGGGCACCACTGTAGCTCTGATAATTTATGTAGACAAACATAGCCTATGTATTTTAATTCTGAATTCTAGCTATATTAGTCTAATAATAAGTAAAACCAAAACATACAACAAAAGGTCCATGACTCTGTACCAGAAGTGACAGACACAGCAGATAAAGAGCAGTCCTCCTCCAAATTGCCAGTAATCAGAAGGAGATAAAAAAAAAATAGAATAAATAAATAAAAAATAAAATAATAATAATAATAATAATAATAATAATAAAACGATTGTGAGAAGACACTTTTTTATCTGGGATTAAAACAAATTAAAAACATAGAAGAAAAATACTGTGAACATTCCTTTAAAAATAAATTAATGTTAGTATGTCTTAATGTTAGACATGAATTATTAATACTCACTTCCTCTTAAGATCATGTTTTAGAAGATTTTCATTCCCAAAACTTCTGGATCATAATGGGGAAGCACACACACACAAACAAATTAATATCAATTTGTTTAATAAAGCTTACTACTTACTATCTACTACTTACTAATCTACTTACTAAGGGTGTAACGGTACATGTATTTGTACCGAACCGTTTCGGTAACCGAACGAATACAGTTTTTTTGTTTGTTTGTTTGTTTGTTTTCTCAGGAAATTCAAATAATAAACGCCGTTTTGACAGTCTTTGATTTGGCATGACAGATCGCTGTATAAATGCATTGGAGAGTCGCTTCTGGGACGGTTCAGAAACGTGCTGGTATAATCCCAACTCAAGCACTGTGTAAGCCCTTTATTTTAGACAAGGGGAGGGGGCGACAGTGGTAGTTACCTTACAAAATGCAATGACAAAAAAATAAAAAAAAAAAAACACATTTTCTGTACAGGTCCTTCTCAAAAAATTAGCATATTGTGAAAAAGTTCATTATTTTCCATAATGTAATGATAAAAATTTAACTTTCATATATTTTAGATTCATTGCACACCAACTGAAATATTTCAGGTCTTTTATTGTTTTAATACTGATGATTTTGGCATACAGCTCATGAAAACCCAAAATTCATCTCAAAAAATTAGCATATTTCATCCGACCAATAAAAGAAAAGTGTTTTAATACAAAAAAAAAAAAAGTCAACCTTCAAATAATTATGTTCAGTTATGCACTCAATACTTGGTCGGGAATCCTTTTGCAGAAATGACTGCTTCAATGCGGCGTGGCATGGATGCAGTAAGCCTGTGGGACTGCTGAGGTGTTATGGAGGCCCAGGATGCTTCGATAGCGGCCTTAAGCTCATCCAGAGTGTTGGGTCTTGCGTCTCTCAACTTTCTCTTCACAATATCCCACAGATTCTCTATGGGGTTCAGGTCAGGAGAGTTGGCAGGCCAATTGAGCACAGTAATACCATGGTCAGTAAACCATTTACCAGTTGTTTTGGCACTGTGAGCAGGTGCCAGGTCGTGCTGAAAAAACGAAATCTTCATCTCCATAAAGCTTTTCAGCAGATGGAAGCATGAAGTGCTCCAAAATCTCCTGATAGCTAGCTGCATTGACCCTGCCCTTGATAAAACACAGTGGACCAACACCAGCAGCTGACATGGCACCCCAGACCATCACTGACTGTGGGTACTTGACACTGGACTTCAGGCATTTTGGCATTTCCTTCTCCCCAGTCCTCCTCCACACTCTCAAACTTTGATTTCCGAATGACATGCAAAATTTGCTTTCATCCGAAAAAAGTACTTTGGACCACTGAGCAACAGTCCAGTGCTGCTTCTCTGTAGCCCAGGTCAGGCGCTTCTGCCGCTGTTTCTGGTTCAAAGGCACACGCCTGTGCACGGTGGCTCTGGATGTTTCTACTCCAGACTCAGTCCACTGCTTCTGCAGGTCCCCCAAGGTCTGGAATCGGTCCTTCTCCACAATCTTCCTCAGGGTCTGATCACCTCTTCTCGTTGTGCAGCGTTTTTTTTTTGCCACACTTTTTCCTTCCCACAGACTTCCCACTGAGGTGCCTTGATACAGCACTCTGGGAACAGCCTATTCATTCAGAAATTTCTTTCTGTGTCTTACCCTCGCGCTTGAGGGTGTCAATGATGGCCTTCGGGACAGCAGTCAGGTCGGCAGTCTTACCCATGATTGCGGTTTTGAGTAATGAACCAGGCTGGGAGTTTTTAAAAGCCTCAGGAATCTTTTGCAGGTGTTTAGAGTTAATTAGTTGATTCAGATGATTAGGTTAATAGCTCGTTTAGAGAACCTTTTCATGATATGCTAATTTTTTGAGATAGGAATTTTGGGTTTTCATGAGCTGTATGCCAAAATCATCAGTATTAAAACAATAAAAGACCTGAAATATTTCAGTTGGTGTGCAATGAATCTAAAATATATGAAAGTTTAATTTTTATCATTACATTATGGAAAATAATGAACTTTTTCACAATATGCTAATTTTTTGAGAAGGACCTGTATTCTTAAGGGGATCAATAAAGGTATGAGGTCTGCTGTTGTTAAGGAGGGAATTTTGTATGCGAGGGTTGCTGAGCGCCTTGCCGAGGCTACCGTGCCGGGACGTGGGTTGGATGTCTTTTCTGCGATGCGTGCAAAGCGATTAGGAGGGTTGGTTTGTAATCTTGAGTTTCCCTTATTAAAGTTCGGCGGCCGCCGGTTGTTTTCTCGAACGCTGTACCCCATGTCCGGTAGCGGGTAAGAAGACCAGCAGACAATTTTCTGCCCTTATGGTTCTTAAATTATTTGTATATGAAGTGTTGTATTCGCCGGGGAGTCCTGGGTTAATGTGATTGACTAATTGTTACCGGTCCCCCGGCGTTTGTATTTTCTCTTTCTGTGTGTGTGTGTGTGTGTGTGTGTGTGTGTCTGGCAGGTTATTATCTTTCATGTGCCATTTTCCATACTGTTTTATATTGACGACGGCTAAGTAGCCAGCAAGAGTGGTTTTGGCTCATATTGAGTGACTCTGTGGTGTGTATTGAAGTGTTTGAGTTAACTGATGCACTTATGGATTTTTGTATCTTTTGGTGTTTGCTGTGAAATGAAATTCTGTATAATTGTTGACACATTAACTAACTTTAAGGTGTTGAAACCCTCTGCTGAATACCCTTCTGCTCGTTGATTATGTCAGGTTACTTGTGATTGGTCAAATGCACTATCAACTACATATGACACCCATAATCTGCTGCTCTGCCCTGTTGAGGTTTTAATATGAATTGTATTTAGTATATAAGAATAAAAGTTATACTTGTATTCATTGAGGTTGTGTGCTTGAGTCTCCTTGGCTATTCAGGCCCAAAATAATTTTCGTCCAGTTAGGAACCTGTTGGTCTCTTTCTTTACTCCTCTTATTTTTGGAGTGTTACAACTGACTACAGCGGCCACAATCAGGTCTGGTTCCCGTGTCTGAACCGTGACGCGCTGCAGACTTGTGCAGTGTAAATGGCAGAGCGGAGCGTGAGTGAACGCAATCATTCCTTCCTCTGTACTACTACTTTTAACGCGAATAAACCTGATTGAACATCTCATGCCTCATGTAATTGTTCAATAACCCTCCCCATCAGATGTTGTTTGGTCACGTGGACGTGCCTTCGGGGAGGGGGGAGTAATGTCACGCCCATGACTGTGTGTTTGTTTTCCTTCCCCCATGCTCTGTTTACCATGTGTCCTAGTTCTTCCCAAATTGTGAAATTGATTCCAGGTGTTTCTTGTTAATTTCCTTGTTTGGTTCCCCATTTAAGCCCTGTGTTTTCCTGAGTCCTGCCTGGTGTCTAAACATCATTTTCTGTTCTATGTGTGCATTCCCTCCTTGTGAGTTAATGAAGACTGTTCATGGTGCTATTCTCCGTCATCTCTGTGCTCCTTGTTACCACACAGTAGTGAACCATGAAAATAATACAGCATCTTTATAACGATATAATATTTATACGTTTTAAATCTTACCTAGTGTAGAACCGTATATTATCGTTGATGCAGCAAAACTGCATCAATCCTCATTTCTTCCACTTTCTTTCGGAGATCTTAAGTCTGATCCAAAGAAAGATTGACAGCTGCAGGAATGGGAAATTAACAATAACCATGCTCCTGATGCTGGAGGTCCATAGGCACAGGATCTTCATTCAGTGGAGGGGAAACTTCTCTCCTCTGCCATTCCCCAATGCGCCTTGGTGCTGAAGTGGAGTAGTTGTTCCACTCAAACAAAGTGGACACTGCACCTTTCTTCAGTAGCCAGCACCCTGAGGGAGTCATTGGCTCGATCAAATCATCACTCTTGAAATAGCGACTGCAGACTCTTGTGTTAGGATTGATATTACAGTCCTCACCTCGATGAATCCATTTTTTACATGTTTCCTTGTCCAATGGAAAGTATGGAAACTAACCACAGAATTTAAACCTGAGGATGTGTCACATAATGGGACACAGCAATACATAGGCGTTGCACCTTCACGCTGAAGGCACTTGAAGCTTGAAACTTATTAGTAAAACGTTTAT
The DNA here is from genome assembly GCF_018340385.1 of Cyprinus carpio. Classification (NCBI taxonomy): domain Eukaryota; kingdom Metazoa; phylum Chordata; class Actinopteri; order Cypriniformes; family Cyprinidae; genus Cyprinus; species Cyprinus carpio. Next base: position 13,983,460 of record NC_056610.1, read on the forward strand.
ATTTAATATAATATGCTAAAATGTTAAGTTACTACAGTTAATAAAATATATAATAAAATAAATAATTATATATTGTAAAAATTGTAATTGCTAATTAATCTAAAATTTGACAAAGTAGTGATGGGACAATTGATCCCTAGGCTCGGATGCCTTGACTCAGTTTTCAAAGCACTATTATATCACACACTGTGCCGATGCTTGTATCGAAATGACAACACCACATGATAATGACTTTTGAAGCTTCGAACGTTATGCAGTATCGGAATGTCGGAACAGCTGGTTTGAAAAAATCAGCGCTTTACATGACTCTTGTGTTTGACTTTACATTGACTTTGTTGTGTGTGTGTATGTGTGCACTTATTAAGGATTCAGAAGAATAGTTTAGAATAACCTCAACACCAGAGAGAAGCTGAATGCAGGTCACACCTCTATTGTATTTTATAAAGTTCTGTAGCTGGGGTCTCAGAGACTCCGAACAGCTCACCCAAAATATTTTTGCTACTACTCACATCAATTGTTAATTATAATCACACACTTGTATATTTTATATTATTAATCAACCGGACTACGCATGACACGAGTTGGCACAGATTAAAAACTTTTTCAAACATCCTCTGCTTCGCAGAAGTCTTTAAATATAAAAACAAATGTTACTTACAGGCTATTGAGTCAGAAGCACCAGATGTTCTTGCAAAGTTGGAAATACCCCATTTATAGAACAACCTTTGAGCACAGACCCATCTTAACCTTAAACCTTAATCCTCCATAAAGTCCCTCCATAAAATGCATTACCAGCGTCACACACTGCGGGCTTGAGTGAGGAATGGCCGACGGGTTAGAGAACGGCGCAGCCAGCAGATTCAATGAAGGACACGTGATGACCTTGGGCTGGATTTCGCTTCGTTCATGGTGAAAGCCGATCCGACGATCCACAGCACGAAGTTGATGTATTTCCTCAGCGACCAGCACGGATCAGCTCTAGGCATGATGAAGCGGATATAGTCCTCTTTTGGAAGGCCAAATAAAGTGGTTTTCCTTTCACAATGAAGCACAGTGTCTCCACAACATGGCAGGAACAACAATACTACAGAAAGAATAACAAAATTATGCTTTCTTTGCGTGACATTTTGGGCGGTGGTTATGCAAATCTTCCCACATCGTGACATAGACATGTGGGGGTGTGTGTCTAGAATGAGCCGTTTTAGCTAGGAGTGGTTGAGTCTTAACTTTTATAAAGAATATCTCTTTGGATTTGAGACTTTAGCTTGTAACACTCCAAAGAGAAAGGAAAAATTGAAATCGCATCATATGACCCCTTTAAAGATATTATAGTCAAATGTAAGTAAAAACAACATAAATAACAGTTTAACTGTAAATATGTAAAATATTTCTCATTGTCTTTTAAAAATGTGCAGAAAAAACAACAACACAAAGTGTGCACTTCTTGTGATTTCTGTCAGTCTTTCTCTATGGGGCGTTTGATGGCCAGACAGAGGCAACTCCGCACCCTTAGCTGCCTCACAGTGAGCTGCAGGTGACAAAAACCACAAATCCTTGTAGAAGCGGACAACAGTGACAGTGTTTTCTATTTTAGCTACAGACTTCATTTTAGAGCTAACACATGTATAGTAGTATTTTTATTTAATGCCACGGCAGCGTCTCATGCTATACAAGTAACAAATACAATAAAACCAACAAACAAACAAACACAAGTATATTACACATAATTTTTTTACATTAACATATGATAAAAATTCTAAAACTTTTCATGGCAAAATAATACTCAAACTCTTTAAGTGAGTTCAATAAACATGTATATTTAGAGATCCCACTGGAATGGGTTGACAAGCATTGTATTTGCTTACCTACTGTATGTTGACATTTCATATTAAACAAAGTATGAATGGGACATATAACATTTTACAACAGCTAAAAAAAGTTGAAGAGGAAGACTTTTACAATTTAATTATTATTATTTTTATTATTATTATTCTTGGCTCTGTATGTTGCAGAATACATTACTATACATATGACTTCATAGCTAAATAGATATGGATTTCTCCACTCTAACTAGTGTGATTTCCTGGAGTAGTATGTAAAAAATATTATGTCAATATAAAGTCAGTTTTTACAATTCACTGTGAGTTTGTCATGTATATCACATATCTCTCCACTTGGTGGTGCCTCTGCTCCACTGACTAATAAGGTGATGTTTGCCATATAAGCCAGACATGAGGAGGAATGATGATAATTGTTTTCCAAATAAATGCAAGGCCTGTAGGGGGAAAAAGTTGCTGGATCAAAAAGCAAGGACTTCTTGTGCTCCCTAGATGACTTGCAGGCAGCAATGTTTGTGTGTGAGAGTGTGTGCATTGTTTGTGTATTGTGCATGGTGTTTGTGTGTTTCACACGTTTAAAGGTTATCTACAGTAATTTAAAGGTTATTGCTCTATATAACCAGCTGTGCAATTTCCAATCAAATGCAACTCTGCATTTAATACTTTTAAAAACCCATACTCACATATGCTCTTGGCAGGAACATCTGAAAGTTAGAAGTGTTATTTGTATGACAGCTCTTCTCAGAGACCATCTCTATGGCCTTGCATAACCGTGAGTAGCCAACTAAAAATATAATATTGAAAATAGAAGTGTCTAAACAGGTGACCTTTACACACTTTTACACCCCCCACTGTTTCTATTGTGACTGGCTGACATCACACGCTTCTCATGCATCTCTCTGACTGATCTGGTGGCTGAAGTTTGCTATTGCGAGATTGAAGAACTCAGAAGGTCTTAAGTGTGATTCAAGAGGCTGCATGTGCATCTAAGCTGAGGACACCCATGGTAGGTGAGAAATGTCACAGTCAGGTCTCGTGAATCATGCACAAAGTGTTTCAAAAGTATAAGCACTCTTAAAAAAAAACTTAGTTTCAGCTTTAGTATGCTCATGAGCTACATATAGGTCAGGGTTAAAAGGAAACCCAATTATTTATTTATTTTTTTCTTCTTTCCTTTTTTCTTCATTCCAGTTTGTTATTGGGTATATAGGCTAATCAGGTAAACTGGATCCCAGGTAAAAAACAAAATGTGGTTGATCGCTTTTTAATTGTTTACAACCCTAATGTTTCATATTTTATATGGTCTCTAAATAATCAACATGATCAAAACTAATGCTATAAATATCGCAATATTTTTTGTTAATATTTCTTATATTTTTTCTGTCATGTTAAATGAGCCATAAACCTTGATGCATCAAATGACACTAAAATAAAAGTAAATAAATAATAATCATAATAATAATAATAAATAATAATAATAATATAATAATAATAATAATAATATAACACATCCAAATGATGTATATCAAAACTCTGATTTTGATTTTTAACTCTGATCAGACTATGAATCCGTCCACTCACAAGATATTAAACACATTTTAATATTTTGAGATGAATTTTAGAACAGGTAATGTTTTTTAATTTGTTGTTCATCTCCTAGCAATGAGACACATTCTACATGTGTACAACAGTTTGTTGTGTTAATATAAAAAAATAAGTGTGTATGATGTCTAGTGTTTGGATTGAAGGTGGGTATAGTATATTTCAAGCTTTAAGATGCAACATGTTTCAGATTATATGTTGAAGTAATACAAAGTCTAACATTTGCATGTCTGTCCATGGATAACAGGCAGAACAGCTTTAAACTGAGCAAACAAGGGTTTATACACCTAGAAAAGAAGCTTCAACTGCAAATGAAAGGTAAGTGCTTCACCCTGTCTACTTTTAACTTCTATGGAATAGTTTGTATGATTTGCACACCATTTTTCTTTGCCTTTTCAAAACTGGAAGAGATGAGTCAAAATTATTTTTCTGTGGAATCACAATGTGTTTTTGCCAGAGCAGAAGTATTTGACCTGAAATATTCTTACTGCAAACCTTATACAAAGAGCAAAACAGAAGAAAATGTGCTTAAGCTGTTTTCCAGGACCGTTTAAAATACAAAACAAAAAAACAAAATTTAAAAACCTTAAAATTAAGCATCATGTTTCATATCTTATGCAGTAAGAGTCACTTTTAGAGCCGTTTCTCCCCTGGCTTCATGAAATTAAAACCTGCTTTTCATTTAGAGTGCTGTGCACCGAGAATGATGTGATCAATCTTGTCAACTATTTAAAGAGCGCAGGAGAGCACGAGATAGGTGCATTAGTCAACCCTTCTCCCTAAACTGCAGGCTCCCATGGCAGATGTGTCTTTCCAGCTACTGAAAAAACAGCAAGAGACAGATAGTTAATACTTAATGCAGCAGGGCAGCGAGAAACCTGCTTAGATCTAAAAGCATGTAAAGAGTTGGACATGTAAGGTCAGCAAGCACAAGCAATCCTTCAACCTCTTGTGCGCATGAGATGGAAGACAAGAGGGTGTTGAAAAGTCAAAGCCTTTCATGTACACCAGGCACGTTAAATCAATTTCATCCACTGTAGTATTGATGATGTACACCTCTGTGAACTATTTTACTATTCCAGTGTTTCTGTGTTTCTGTGTTTTTAACCCTGGAGGAAACAACGTTTACTGCGGATGCCAGCAGCAGCACTGATGTTCTTCTCGACAGCCCATGACCAGAAGACTCGTTGTGTTTAAGGTACAAGAACTAGGGCAGAAGACTCGAGGAGATCTGACAAACCAGAGCAACTACAGGGCTGGGGAAATGCTCCATCCAGAGAGAGCAGCAGAAACTGAGCCGTGACTGAAAGAAGGGTGAAGTGGACCAGGGGGACATTAGTATTCAAATGCTTAAGCCTGCAACCATCTGCTGGACCAAGGATTAGAGCACTTGCTCATTTGTTCAGTATTATTTTTTGTTTAACAGCAGTACTATATTATAATATATATATATATATATATATATATATATATATATATATATAATATATAGTACTATATTATTACTATATTATTACTATATGTATAGAAAGTACTATATTATTACTATATATATATATATATATATATATATATATATATATATATATATATATATATATATATATATATATATATATATATATATATATTTATATAGCCGGGGTGAGAAACTTTTGAGCCGAAAGAAGATGTCTTTTTTTTTTTCTTGTTTTGTTAATTTTTTTTAAAAAAATTCATTTAGTACTGCCCTTTGGAAGCAACAGAAGATACTTGCATATTTCCTGGAAGACAAATAAAGTACAATTTACCTTGATCTTCAAATTCAAAAAGTTTTCAGCCCTCGGATCTTAATGCGTCGTGTTTCCTTCTGGAGCATTAGTGAATGTTTGTTCCTTTTTTAATAGTTGTGTTTGAGTCCCTCAGTCATAGATCATCCAGGTTAGCAACCACACACAGTATTAAGAACCAAGGGTTCCCAAACTTTTGAAGGGGGTTATTTTAATAATTTCAGTTATTTTATTTATTTTATTTATTTATTTATTTTTTTGTCTTTTGGACTATGTGTAAACATCTTTTATGTAAAAGACCTTACTCAGGACAGTACTAAATAAAAAATAACATGCATTTTGTATGACCTCTCTTATTTTGTTAAAATTATTCACATTTTCACAGATTCTGCAAGGGGTTCCCAAACTTTCTTATGCCAGTGTATGTACAGTATGTATATATATATATATATATATATATATATATATATATATATATATATATATGTATATTATATATATATATATATATATACACACACACACACACACACACAAAACTCATCTCAACACAAGTTATGCTATTTTTTATTTTTGCATTTAATCAACATTTGTGATATTTGGTCAGTCAAAAATGTAGGTTAATTTAATCTAATTTTGTGTCTCTGAAAAACAGTGATCTATGCCATTGTATTATGTTGTTTTTTGTCTACTTGTTAATGAGGGATTTGTACACACATCAATGTTTTTAGATTTGTGGAGTAAAAATATAAGTTTTTATTTTAAAGTGAAAAGATCAAATCAGACCTCAAGATGGACCCCCAGAACTGGCACAGAAAGACCCAAGTGACATGTTTTTACTGGCATGTATGTAGTATGTATGTATGTATGTATTCATTTATAATTAGATTCTTATTGTAATTAATAAGATTTTATTCAGAAATTCAATGCATTAAATATACACTTTAGTATATCTTCACTTTTCATCAAACCTATAGACTAACAAGTGAAATCATACAATATTAATTCATAGCAATGCTATTATGACAAATCTTGGGGCAATTAAATTTCAATTAAATTCGGGCAAATATTCATATGTGTCAGGGAGTCACCACAGTCATCAGCGCCCACGTTCACCAGATCTCAATCACCAGATTACTAATCACCTGCACCTGCTGCAGCTCATCAAGCTCCCCTTCATCTGCTCTCACTCCACACTTCTTCCTCGTCTAGTCTTCCGTTCACATCATGGAACAAAGCCTGAGTTGCTGCATGAAACAAAACTGTGTTTGCGTACCTTAGATATTCCTGTGTTCGTGTTTCACCGATTCAGTTCCTCCACAATCATCCTCCAAGGACTCAAAGACACTATACCACCAGCTATTTGTGTGTGTTGAGACAGGAGCTTGTCAAGCATGGATTCAACCTGCTCATTCATATATATATATATATATTATATATATATATATATATATTTTTTCCTCTTATGATGCAAGCGATGCAAATATATAGTGTAGAATAAAAAGCAATGGAATTTTCTTACAAATGTAAATGAAAGACAAGATCAATAATTCATGTATACAGCAAAAACACACGTGTGTGTGTGTGTGTGTGTGTGTGTGTGTGTGTGTGTATATACAGTGATGGCCATTTTTTTTTTTTTTTTTTTTACCAGCTAAAAAAAATTATGTCCACCACCAGTGCTGGAAGTGGGCCAGTACGCACTGGCACGCAATACCACCACTTCAATATTATAGTCTTTAGCATATCGGCACTTTTGTTTTTTTTTTTCCACTTCAAGCACTGTCCACCACTTTGCTGTAAAAGACTGATCTGTAGTTTTCAGAAAAGTTTGTTTGCAGCTCTTACTGCTAAAGGTAGCATGAACAGATTTTAAGTTTAAAGGGGCAATTAGTTTTTTTTTCTCATGGATGACAGCAGATGTTGGATTTTTTTTTATTTTATTTTTTTTAATTTTGTTTACACAATATATATAAAACAAAACTCCCTGTTGAAGAATTACAATAAACGTATTTTCATTAGCATATTTGTGCATCTACAGCTGAATGTGTTTTAAAATCAATAGAGAATACACCTATAGATTTTATGTTAATATTTACTTTTAATGAATACTATAAAAAAATTAAATAAAAATTGCAGTGCTTCATTTTGCAGTAAAGTTGAACTGTTTGGTTAAGATAATTTTGTTTGGACGTCTGTGCTAATTGTTTTGAGAACAAGTACACTGCAATGGAGAAAAGTGTCAAATCGATTGAGAAAAACTGTAAATACTACTATTATTTATATTCAATATTATTGGATAATAATATTTAATAAACAACCACATAAAATATTTAATAAACAACCTCATAAAAGTTTCTAGGCAATTCAGTCAGAAGTACAAAGGTAGCACTTTGATATAGGCTACAGCATTAAATTTACATAAACAAGGGATTTTGCCAAAACTACCTTCTCCGGAACAAATAATAGGTTAATGATATCAAAGAAGACTGCCCTTTAGATTTACACAAAACAAACTACAGCTGTGTCCCAAAGTTGAGTGTGCACACTTCGAAGGCCACGGACTTCGAAGACCAGACCTTCGAAGTGCACGAAGGGTCCTCCGAAGTGCGTGAGATGCTCCGCCTTTGCAGGATTGCCTAATTCCGTCACCAGGTGTTTCAGATTAGCGCTCTGTCGCATAGCAACGGTGCGAGAAGAGCGCTGACGAGAGGACAGTCCTGCCAGGATAGGTGGAGCCAGAATTGCTCGTTTTTGTTTTATGATTTACTCATAATGGAGGAGACGGTGATGAACCTAAGGCTTAACCAAGACCGAGGCCAGGTAAACTACACTGGTTTGCTGCGATCTTTGTCGGATTACAACTTTAAATGCAGGTACTGGCTTGGAGCTTACTTGAATAATGTAATGATACATACGAAAAACTACAAAATACACACATAGCTGTTCAAATGCTGACTGATAGGCTATATTACAAAGGTGCGATTTTATGTAGTTTATTGTCTTGACCATATGTAGACAGGTTTGCAACCCGTATTTTTTTAGGCAGTTAACCATAAAAATAAAACTGTATTCAAAAAAAAATAGAGCATAGTACATCTTAATGTCCAGCAACTTTAAATTTAATAACCTTGAACATATTTAGAAGTAAACTGCAACATACACAGAAGTGCAGCAGTATTATTAATGTAAAACCATCCTGACAAATTATTTTTTTCAAGACAATATACTTCACATACCTTTACTTTTACTCTCAATGCCTTAAGTATATTAGAGTATGCAAAATAATACTTTTACTTAAAGGATAGTTCAGCCAAAAATTAAAATTGTGTAATCATTTACTCACCCTTCAGTCGCTCCAGGTTTGTAATTTATATTTTTGGGTGAACTATCCCTTCAGCTAAAGTTTTAAATATGAGTAGTAGTTTTTCCCCAATATGGTATAAGTAGTTACTAAAAGTAGTTTACTAAAGTATGTCAATATTTCTTGTACTAATTACGTTGTCATAGCTCTAAACAATTTCTCCTTTTCTTCTTTCCCTAAATCAGACCAGACCCCTGTACTGCAGGATAAAGCTGAATGTGGCAGCGCTGGACAGGTGTTTAATGGTTTTGTTCTGAGCAGGGAGACCCTGACTGTGCTCCTGGTTCTACTGGGAAGTGAACGGCAACAGTGACCACAAGCCATGATCCAGACCCTGGTGTTTCTCTTCTGTCTGCCAGTGGTACATCATACAGATGGTCTCCAGAGTGTTTGACATGTGCCTCGTTCCACTGTCACCGCATGTACATAAGCACTTTTCTTTTATTTTCACATGTGTTTATGCAAAACAAAAATACAAAATGTACAGAAAGTGCTTATTTATGAATAAATTAAACACAAAAAATGAAAAATTTATACAATTTATGCATTTCATTTTTAACTTGTGTCACAAAAATAAACTACAGAAATTAGGTTGTTTCATTGACAATATGACATTTAAAAAATATATTGGAAAAACTGTAATGTATTGTACTCATTTTTTTCCCCACTGTTTTCTCTTGGCTAATGAAGAATGTATTTGTTTGAGTTTGATGTCCTCCCTGTACACTCGCTCCCTTACCTGTCTCAGGACACTTCACAAATAAACCATGCCTGTTAACAAAAACATGCTCACTTTCTCCAGAATAGTATTAAAACAAAAGAAAATGGAAACACTTATGAAAAAAGACAGGTTTGCAATCTTAACATCAGAAAATATGACTCAACAGGACATGCATACAAAATACTGAAGTGCTTAAGTTTGGTTAAAACATTTCTAGACATCACTTGCATGACTGCCCTACAGAAACACAACAAAGGGAAAGACCATTGCCTTATATAGTGGCTGTCTTATTGTTTGTGGGCTTTATGTTAAAAAAAACCCTGGCTTTAACAGTTTCGATAGGTATTTGAGTAAATGAAAACATAATACTTACATTTCAATGTGAAGTCCTCCACAGAATTCTCACCTGCCTCTGAATATAAACACCTTCGTCAAATGCACGCAAGTGATTCCGGGATATGGTAGGGTGCGAAGTGTCCATAAGATGTACACTTCATTTTCATGGGAAATGAAGGGCACATTTGAAGTCGCTTTCGAAATTCGTCAGCCTTCGTCGCGCCACGGTGACGCAATCGCACTTCAAATGCGGTCTTTGGCATGCACATTCTGACTTTGGGACAGCTTACATCGTGACGCTGTGACTCAATCACACTTCACATCCGCACTTCGGAGTCCACACACTTCAGTTTGGGACACCCTTTTGTCACGCCACTGTGACGCATTCGCACTTCCAATGCGCACTTCGGAGTCCATGCACTTAAGTTTGGGACACAGCTTACATCTCATGTTTAACCACTACAGCAGTAGTTCCCAAAGTGTGGTACTCAGGGTCCCTCTAGTGGTATGCAGAGGAATCCTTAAAGTAAATATAAATTAATGTTAAAACACAATATATTTAAATTTAATCTTTATTTGAGTGAAGTTTTGCTTACATTTATCTACAGTACAGTTTTTATTTAACTTTTAAACACATATTAATTTAGTTTTTTTTTTAAGTTTTTTATTTACCTGTTTGTAAGCAACAACAATAAATAATACAAAAACAAAGTATTTACAATGTTAAAGTGGCTGACAAAAATTACTATTCTTATTAGGAAATAAAACTACTTCGTTTTTGAACTGTGCAGGGCTGTAGCTGAATAGGTAGGCCTACTACGATACTGTATTTTATTACCGAGGCGGTAATTGTATAAAAAGTTTGAGAACCACTGCACTACAGAGACATCTGAAACAGTGGTAAATTCAAGAAGATCTGGCCGAGGTGAGGCGCTCTTGGGGGGATTCATGAGTGCTGAACGGTCTGATGATCTGGAGCTCACATTTTCAAAAATGTTGAAGCAAATTTTCAAATAGATGATTTGATGGTATTAACAAACTGTATATTTGAACTATAAACAAGTACATTATCACCTGAAAACCTCTTAAAACTACATTCTGTGACACACACAAAAAAAATGGTAATATTTAAAAAATGATGCTGGATTTTGGCATTCACCATGACACTCTGCATGTAATAACCTAGAATACTTGATGGCTGCTCTGTCAATTTTTCGTCATTAGTTTGGAACCTAGGTGTGCTATTTGATAGCAATCGTTCCTTAGAAAGCCACGTTTCTAGCATTTGTAAAACTGAATTTTTCCATCTCAAAAATATATCTAAATTACGACCTATGCTCTCAATGTCAAATGCAGAAATGCTAATCCATGCGTTTATGACCTCAAGGTTATATTATTGTAATGCTTTATTGGGTGGTTGTTTTGCACACTTAATAAACCTATTAAACATAGTATAGATTTTAAAATCTTGCTTATTACTTATAAAGCCCTGAATGGTGTAGCACCTCAGTATTTGAACAAGCTCTTGTCCTCCACGTCCTCCATGTCCGCTGCATTCTCAAAATGCAATTTGATAATATCTAGAATATCAAAATCAACTGCGGGCGGCAGATCCTTTTCCTATTTAGTGCCCAAACTCTGAAATAACCTACCTTACATTGTTCGGGAGGCAGACAAACTCTTGCACACTAACACGCCGGGGTCATGCTTCACGCCGGGGTTAACGACATCATGCAGCAGAAGACAGAGACGCTGAAGAGGGACTTCAGGAGCCTGATCGAGACGGTGCGCAGCACAACGCCCGCGGCGACGATCATCGTGTCAGGATCACTGCCCACGTATCGACGAGGACACAAAAGGATCAGTAGACTTTTTGCTCTAAATGAATGGTTATTGTCATGGTGTAAAGAAGAGAAACTGCTCTTTGTTAATAAGTTCATGCATTCATGACCTCTAGACTGGACTATTGTAATGCACTGCTAGCTGGTTGTCCTGCATCCTCAATAAACAAGCTACAGGTAGTCCAAAATGCAGTGGCTAGAGTCCTTACCAGGTCAAGAAAATATGATCATATTACCCCAATTTTACAGTCTCTGCACTGACTACTATTAAGTTCTGTATCAGTTACAAAATATTATTACTTATAAGGCCCTTAATGGTTTAGCTCCCGCGTACCTATCTAGTCTTCTACCACGCTACAATCCATCACGCTCCCTAAGGACACAAAACGCTGGACTTTTGATAGTACCTAGGATAGCAAAGTCCACTAAAGGAGGTAGAGCTTTTTCGCATTTGGCTCCCAAACTCTGGAATAGCCTTCCAGATTTACATTTAGATGAGCCCCAGATACAGTTCCCCTGTAAAGACCTTGTCTCAGACGACCCCCGGGACAAGACCACAGGAACCAGTTAAGTGCTCTGCACAATGTGACTTTGCTGCAGCCTGGAATTTAACTGCTGGTTTGTCTGGCCAGAGGAGAACTGGCCCCCCGACTGAGCCTGGTTTCTCCCAAGGTTTATTCTCCATTCTGTCACTAATGGAGTTTTGATTCCTTGCTGCTGTTGCCTCCGGCTTACTTAGTTGGGGACACTTCATTTCCAGCGATATCGTTGACTTGATTGCAAATGATTACAAAGATACTTTTTAAACAGAACTGAGCTGGATGATGACATCACTGAATTCAATAACCATGATCGTAAGCCTAAAACAGATAATTCCTGAAAAGTTATCCCTCAGTTCTGATTGGTTAATTGGAATGTTGTTCCAGTATAAAAACAAGGATGTTGATCCAGGAACATGTTGTACTTGGTGAAATCACGGTCACCATATATATATATATATATATATATATATATATTATATATATATATATATATATATATATATATATATATATATATATATATATATATATACTGTACACAAACACACACGGATCAAATAAAGAGTGATTAAATAAATTCAGATTCTTTCAAAAAAATAAACAAATAAATAAAAATTAATTATATCTTAATTATTTTAATATTTTGATCGCCAGTGCAACGTGTGATGCATGTGAAAAACAGGCTAGCAAAATTTTATACTTATATATATAACTTAATATGTTTATATATATATATATATATATATATATATATATATATATATATATATATATATATATTAGTCTATAATTCCTAATCGTGACACTTGACGGTTGTTACGAAGTCTTCAGATTTACAATGTTCTAGAGTAAGCCTGAGAATTATATTTTAGGGATTAAAAAGAAAAAAGAAAAAAAATTCTTAGACACGTGAAATTACAGAAGAAAGCCTTGATCTTATCTTGTGATGAATAACGTAAATGTCATTAAGAAATTCGAAAATGGCAGTAGTAGTTTGTATCCTTGAAAATAAATATCTGTCGTTTAACATAAAAATAATTTTGTGAATATTTGTGATTTTATAAATTTTTGCAAAATACACCTGTGGAATGTTTTCTCATCTGCCTTTGCTTTGAAATGCATATGTGACGTTCACTGGTTTAGCCTATATTTTAAACATGCATTCTGAACACACAGAGGCAGGTGACTCACTCTTCACACTCTTCTCTTTGCCCTGTGATCTTGAGAACTGTGGCACACAGATAAACAGCAGTGTGATCTGTTCCTGCGTCAGAGTGTACAGAAATAACTGGCAGATGAGGTAAGAACTCAGATTCGACATGCAAATATTGGTATCTGAAATATACAACATATATTTTTTTTTTTCCTTTTTGTAAAGATCAACAATCCTCAAACAGTTACATGTTAACAATTCTGTATAGAAATTAGGGCTGTCAAATGATTAATCACGATTAATCACATCCAAAATAAAAGTTTTGTTTACATAATATATGTATGTGTACAGGGTATATTTATTATGTATATATAAATACACACACATAAATTATATATTTAGAAAATATTTACATGTATATACATTTATATATTTATATTCTTATATTTTATATTATATATAAATATATTTAATATATAAACATAACATATTCTTATTAAATATATACATGCATGTGTGTGTATTTATATATACATAATAAATATACACAGTATACACACATATATTATGTAAACAAAACTTTTATTTTGGATGTGATTAATCGTGATTAATCATTTGACAGCCCTAATAGAAATATTTGGTGCTTTGCGATTAACATAACATAAACATTAAATATATTTTTTTTCTTTAGTGAAACTCACACACACACACACACACACACACACACACACACACACACACACACACACACACACACACACACAAAGATATTTTGTAAAATGCCTCAATTTCCAGTCTTGTAAAATAATGGGCAAAGTAGGCACACGTTTGGTAAACGTCCTTTTGACTTATTAATTAGTCAATTAATTTTATTATTATTATTATTATTATTATTAGTATTATTATTATTATTGCTGTAAAACTAGTTTAGCAGGACCTTCAGTGGTTCGATAAACTCACTGTTTATGTCAACTCACCCTGGTGTGCAAGCGCTTAAGACTGTTTGGCCTTGTGCCATCGATACCAGATGTGTGACTATAATGGAAAAATTCTAGAATAGAGCAACAGAAGGCTTGACACTCCAGTCTTCCTTAATCAGCAGATGCACATATCACAGCACATTATGTCACCCTCAGCATCACCTTTTATGATATTAAGGTGCCTATTTTGCAACATCTAATATTATCTTTAATTACTCAAGAAATCTAAATAACACTGCAGCTATCTATTGAAATGACTTTTTAAATAATTTGTATTGGGGAAGTACCTACACTGTAAACCCTAATAAGTTCACAGAACTCAAAAAAAATATTTGTAACAGATTACACAAAAACATTTAAGTGATGTTTTCAAATGTTTTAGGTTTACATAAAATAAAAATTACATTTCCAGTTGCCTAAAATTATCTCAATGTTATCTTATAAATATTGATACTTCTCAACTTATAATTAGGGAGTAATTCACTAAAAATTTTCACTATTTTTCAACTCATATAATGTGGGAAATACACTCAAAATTGTCACTATTTTTCAACTCATATAATGTGGGAAATACACTCAAATTTTTCACTATTTTTCAACTCATATAATGTGGGAAATACACTCATATTTTTCACTATTTTTCAACTCAAATAATGTGGGAAATACACTCAAAATGTTCAATATTTTCCAACTCATATAATTTGGGAAATACACTCAAAATTTTCAATAAATTTTAACTCTTAATGTGGGTGATGCACTCAAAATTAATTCTAAACTGAAATACTGATGTCGGCCCACTACACAATCAGCTAATAATGTTAGAAACCATGAAAGTGACACCACAGTGGCAATTTAACAACTTTTTTTATTTAATACTGGGCCAGTGGGCCAAATGGGCCAAATTTCAATTAGGACTGAGCTAGCTACACTAATAGAAGAAGAATTGTGAGCTTTGTGATATTCAGGATTTATTTTGCACACTCCTTTGTGAGCTTTGAAATGCCAGTTGAATATCTATTTTCCTTGGCTAACCTTATTAAAATAGTGTTTGCTTTTGGGAAGTCTCAGTGGGGATTGTAGCAAAATTATTCTTCAAAGAAATAAGCGCTCTCTCTTTCAAATATATACTCACATCAAACTGTCATTTCCTCAGCAGGTTCTTGTGGTTAATTTATATTTCATGCAATTCAGTTGAATGAATTTGCTCTGCATTTTATGATGGATTCTTGTGCTTTACTTATACAGCAATATTGCATAATTTTGGCATGAAATAACAGCTAAAATTATGAGGTCATTATGATTAGACTACATTAGCATACACAAACAAGAAACAACAAACTTGGCCATTAGCAGTTATGTCACTCAGAGTTCCTGAGGTGGAATTTGTAATTCGGTATCTGCATGCGCCATGTATCATATTTAAGTAAGACACCTTTGGTGAGCTGTAACTCATCTGAGATAAGCTCTCATTAATTTCTTACACCCTTAAGTGCATCATATATAGTGACAGCACAGCCATCTGCATTTTAAAGTCTCAAATTGCTGCTATGATAATTGTGCTTTTTCAGACTGATCCTGTGTAAAATATTCAGATCAAATACCAAATAAAATATTAAATTCTTACTTTCCAAGAATCCTTAAAGATGATGTGGCATTAAAAAACGAGCATCAACGGAGCATCAACAAACATCTGTGTTCAAATAATCTAAATCTGTTTTAGACACCTCTGCGCTTCAGTGATCAAGACTAAAACAAAATCTTCAGAACCAAGCTATTAATCCTGATTTTCTCATTCAGCACCACTTCATGCCTCAATATCTCAAAATGTTAGGTAATTGTAGTTATACTCTATCCAAAATTCAGAAAATGTAAAAGTCGTTTAACAGTTTGGCAAGGTTTTTATTTTTATTTTTTTATTTTTGTCCTCTGCCTACTATGTAATGCTGCTACTCTGGGATTTCCCTATATATATATATATATATATATATATATATATATATATATATATATATATATATATATATATATATATATATATATATATATATATATATATATAAATAAATAAAGCATATTTAAACGTTTAAAAGTTACATTTCATATATTTTTTTATCACTTACTGAAATGGTTTAATTATTTCAAGCTTGCCTCTGTGATAGTTGCTTTAAGGTAAAATCTACATTTTTATCTCACTATGAAAAATTATAATTAAACATGAAGGTTTGAGCAGAATTATATTATTTTAGTCAAACTTTTAACATAAAATGTCCTGCACATCATGTAGATATGTTGATTTTTTTTAAATGCTTTTCTTACCTTTTGTATGCAGTGGTTGATTATTTACTCACCCTCAGGCCATCCAAGATGTAGATAAGTTTTTTTCTTCATCCAAACAGATTTGGAGAAATTTAGCATTTATCAACTTTGGACTCTCATTCTGATGGCACCCATTTACTGCAGATGGTCCATTGGTCCAAGTGATGTAATGCTAAATTTCTCCAAATCTGTTTGGATGAAGAAACTATTTCATCTACATTTTGGATGATCACCAAGTTAAATGTCACAAATATGATGCGAGTTCATATGTATAGTGATATAGCCTCTCAGTACTGTAATTTGGCTGATCAGATCACAAGATTTGTTGGACCATGTTTACCTGTGCTAAGCACTGTTCACTCCACAGTCTTCTAACATAAAACATTTAAAATCAATTTTTCATGTCCATTTATTTATTTATTTGAACAAATGCCCATGCTGTTGTCCTCTGTCAAGGGTTTATTTTGCAATAATGACCAGCTGATTGTATGTAAGGCTTTACATAAACACCGTGCTAGCCTCTGTACTTTACATAATTAAAATCCCATGTTTCATTCTTGCCACCTATTCTTTAAAATGAAAACTTGAATGATTGTGAAGGAGCATCCTATTCTGGCCTCATTCATCTTCCTGACAAAGGAAAGAGGCGCTTATTGGATGGATGTGTGAATTATAAAATGGCACCTAATCATGTGCTGAGTGCATGAAAATGAGTGTGAAGGGTGAGTGAGACAGAAAAGAGGCATAAACAACCAAATTCAATTACCAGACAAAAACTCTGCTGGAGAATCTGACAGCGATTGGAAGGGTTGGCAGGTAAACTGTAAATCTTACGGTAAATAGTGTTGTATTTAGGTTTGCCACATAAAACGACTGTCTTTTTTCTTTTCTTTTTTTTATTCCTGTCACTAATTAATGTGTAAAGCAGAGAGTTGTGACGAAAAGCTGTGATTGCTTTGATGGTGCACTCCATCTCTTTGTGCACTAAAGAAAATGTTCTTAAATGTTAAAAGGAAATTCAATTCACAACACTACAGTAAAAACCTGTTAACGAGTTACTTTATCAAATGGTGAAAAAAAAGATGAAATGAAAACAATACATTTAAAACAAATAAAATGTTTGAACTAATTTTAATTTAGAATAAAAATATTTTAAATGACAAAAAAAAATAAGTCTTTGTGTGACAAATTGGATTATGTTTTATTAAAATATAATTTTTCTTTGTTTTTATTATTATTATTATTATTATTATTATTATTATTATTATTATTATTATTATTTATTTATTTATTTATTTATTTATTTTACCAGTTACTATGTGTACATAGTGTTTAGTGTTGCTTTTATGTGCAAGAGCGAGCACATGGTAATAAACCCCTGTGGCAAAAAACAACAACTAACTAACTAACTTAATAAATAAATACAGGTGCATCTACAAAAATTAGAATATCGTGAAAAAGTTATTTTTTTGGAACTAATTTCAAAAAGTGGAACTTTCATATATTCTAGATTCATTACATGTAAAGTAAAACATTTCAAAAGTTTTTTTATTTTTTTATTTTGATGATTAGAGCTTACAGCTCATGAAAGTCAAAAATCAGTCAAAAATATTATGATATTTACATTTGAGTTTCATTAAATTACCATCCCTACAGTATAAATCCCGGGTATTTCTTGTTCTTTGAAACCACAATAATAGGGAAGACTGCTGACTTGGCAATGGTCCAAAAGACAATCATTGACACCCTCCATAAAGAGGGTATGTCACAGAAGGTCATTACTGAAAGGGGTGGCTGTTCATAGAGTGCTGTATCAAAGCATATTAAATGCAAAATTGACTGGAAAGAAGAGATTCGGTAGGAAAAGATGCATAAGCAACAGGGATGACCACAAGCTTGAGAAAACTGTCAAGTAAAGCCGATTCAAACACTTGGGAGAGCTCCACAAGGAGTGGATGAAGCTGGAGGCAGTGCATCAAGAGTCACCAGGCTCAGTCGTCTTCAGGAAAAGGGCTACCAAGCCACTTCTGAAACAGAAACAACTTCAGAAGTATCTTACCTGGGGGTCTGGAGTCTGGAGGAAGACTGGAGAGGCACATAATCTAAGCTGCTTGAAGTCCAGTATCAAGTTTCCGAAGTCAGTGATGATTTGGGGTGCCGTGACATCCTGCTGGTGTTGATCCACACCGTTTATCAAGTCCAAAGTCAATGCAGCCATCTACCAGGAGACTTTGGAGCACTTTATGCTTCCATCTGCTGACAAGCTTTATGGAGATGGTGTGCATGATTGGCCTGAACCCTATATTGAATCTGTGGGATATTTTCAAGAGAAAAATGAGAAACAGTTGATCCAATGATGAGCTGAAGGCATGGCATCACTGCTTGTGGGTGGAGTTTGATCTCAAGCGCCAACAGATTGTTTAAACAAGTAATATAGAATGCATGCAAAACTGATTTGATTTAAATCATTCAAAGGCTTATGGTAAAAACAGTTATGAGTGCTGATTTAAAATAAGACACACACACAATTTAAAATTTTCCACAGATTCATCCCAAGGCCATGAACCTGATTGCTCTGCTTGGTAACA